>NC_084712.1:22245765-22564017 GCF_033807575.1 Cydia pomonella | reverse complement strand
GCATTATTGTCGAAAAGCGAATCTGGCACCGAGAGACTTACACCGTCTAGTTGCGTTTAAGAGGAAATGTTTTTAGAAAATAAACAATTAGAAAAAATCTATTATAGGAGCTTTTGAATAAAAACGTAATACATAAGTATAAGTCTCTCTGTGCCAGATTCGCTTTTGGACAATAATGCAAGAGGCCTAAGTCTTCTCGTGCCAGATTCGCATTTGGACAAAACTCATTATGCGTGAGAGTCAGAATGGCGGCTGTACCTAAATAAAATCAAATGAAAAGCATACCATATTTTTGTACCTAATTTGTACTATTTAGTACCTCGTTTAAAAAAAATTGTACCTCACGGTACGTAAAGTTATCATCAAAAAACAGGTCACCCGCCATTCGTCCCTTTCTGCTTTCGTCACCCATTCTTCATTCGTCACTGTCGATATTTGGCTATTTCTTATTCCGGCTTAGTTCGGTATTCGTCAACATCATCTTTAGGCATGTTCAATGTTAGTCTATGTTGTTTTTAGACTCACTCGTTATTCGTATTTTTTTTCACGGCACGTTCGTTGTTGGTCCTATTCGATTGTTGGCAAGTTCTTAATTCATCTTATTCTGCATTCGTCACTTACGCTGGAAGTCTTTGTCATCTTTGGTCATGTTTGCTGTTTGTCTTTGCCTAGCGTAGCGTTGGGAATGAAGGAAGCCATAAACAAGAAACTTAATAAAAATAAAGAAAAATAGTGAGTGGGGCGAATATCGAAAGAGATAAACAGAGAATGTGTTCAATAAAGAAATATATAAATTACTAAAGAGGCGAAATAAGAAAAACACGAACTTAGAATAGTCCCAAAAACGACAAGACAAATAAAGAGTGAGTCTAAAAACAACATAGACTAACATTGAACAAGCCGAAAGATGATGTTGACGAATACCGAACTAAGCCGGAATAAGAAATAGCCAAATATCGACAGTGACGAATGAAGAATGGGTGACGAAAGCAGAAAGGGACGAATTTAAGAACGTGACAAAAAACGACTGAGACGAGCCAAGAGTATACCATTATGCCTAAGTCTTAGTGCGACTATTTCTCGGTTGGTCTAGGCATAACGGGAATTAGTCAGACTACGTTTTAGGCAGACCCGGACAAAAGGATATGAAGGTGGCTTCGTCACTTTGTCTCTATAAGACGATGGCGGTCAAAAATTCCCGGAATCCAACATTACGAGAAACATTATGTTCCGGAAGGGATTTATCGACCACATACGCGCCATCAGATTCTCAACTTTAGCATTCAGATTTAAGGTCCAAATTAGATTACACTTTCAGGAAATGTTACTCAGGAAGGGTTAACCCTTTTCCAGGCCGCACCAATCTATAAAGTTTTTCCAAAAAAATCCAAATATATTCTAATTAATCCAGCTCTGATGATTCATTTGAAGACAAGTAACATTTCCTGAAAGTGTAATCTAATTAAAACGGAATGCTAAAATTGTAATTCTAATGGCGCGTATGTGGTCGATCAATCGTACTATGCCTGAAAACATTCATTGACATAACAAACAATGCGTTCTATACAGAATGGCGGTAATCGACTATATACGGTAAATCGAACATAGTTTATCTTGTAGTGGGTAGGATTAATATATATACGAATATCACTAAATTATAACGTAGTACAGTTATTGCAATTGCCAATAATACCGAACGCAACCTGGTAGAGACAGCGCAAAGAAAAGAAGGTAAATAATGTAAGTTATATTTCTTATCAAAAAACTAAACAAGCTTCCGACACTGCACTAAACGGCTTGGCCGCGACACGAAGAATCATACAGCAGACATTCCTTGGCATGTTGGCAACACGACAGGCCACGGAGGACCCCACCATCCTGCTTCGCTGGCAAGCGGGGACAGCTTCGCCACGGCGGGTCCAACCATCCTGCTTAGCCGGCAAGCGGGGACAGCTTCGCCATGACGGGCCCAACCATCCTGCCTCGCTGACAAGTGGAGACAGCTTCGCCACGGCGGGTCCAACCATCCTGCTTCGCTGGCAAGCGGGGACAGCTTCGCCACGGCGGGTCCAACCATCCTGCTTCGCCGGCAAGCGGGGACAGCTTCGCCACGGCGGGTCCAACCATCCTGCTTCGCCGGCAAGTGGGGACAGCTTCGCCACGGCGGGTCCAACCATCCTGCTTTGCTGGCTAGCAACTATGCCATGGGAGGCCCTGCCATGCCCCTAGCAGGTGGTAGGAGATCAGCAGCACCGGTAGCCGCAGCAGGGCGCGCAGCAAGGTGTGCAGCAGGGGTAGCAGGGGCCGCAGCAGGGCGCGCAACAAGGAGAGCAGCACGGATAACACATCTTGATAGATTCTTGACTCTTGTCACGGTCAATGAGAGATTGAGATTAAACACTTTTTTTGTTTTTTTTTTGTTTTAATTTATTACTGTTTGTTGAAGTTTTGGAGTGTGAGAATTGAATGATGATATGACGTTTGTGCGGCTATTTATATGGGTGTTCGTGTATGGTGTTCGAATTTTTGAATAACATTCGTTATTCGATTTTGCGAAAAAGAAAATTAGATTGTAGAACTAAAGAGGTTACGGTTGTGAGAAAAGTGAGGCAGATTTTAAGCCTGGTATTCATGAGGGGCTTTGGCTAAATTGAGACACAATATGCATAGGAACGAGATCGCAATATCGCTTGCCCCCTCTAAAGCTCTGTCATATAGCGGCCGTAATATTACGGACGCAAAAAGAATGTTTCTTCAATCACCGCCCTGTAGGTAACCGTGCCATTTTGTTTACATACACAACGTTCTAGAGTTAGACCAAGATATGTCTGCAACGATTTTGATAGCACGCGTAGTTCAATTGTTACATATACGTCATAATTTCACAGAAGTTTTACATTTAAAATCCACTGCGTGTGCTATCAAAATCGTTGCAGACTTGTCTTAGTTTGACTCTAGTGACGTCATTCAACCGCTGTATTACGGCCGCTATAAGACGGCGCCGCTATACTAGGAAAACAGAGCTTAAGGGCCTGTTTACACATTGGTTACTGTTAGGTGCGAGTTCATACATTTGCTCTGAAAAAAATGGATAGCCGAACTCATTGAAGCCAAACCAAATTATTAAAGGCATTTATGAATAACTAAACTTTAGTAATAAGGAAACAAAATTTTGCTCAATATCCCACAAACGATTTTATAACAGGTAACACATAGTTCGCAGGGCCTATTTTTCTGAAAGTAGTAACACTAGTAAAAAGTATTTTACTTACTGTTATGCAAACATTTCTTTCAGTTTGCTTATTATACTTGTTCTTGTCTCTTTTGGTTTATCTTTTGGTTGGGCTTGATTTAAAAAATAATTGAAGAAATATGTTTTTACCGTTTTTATTACTTATACGTTAAAAATAGTCTACATTCTACGTGACGGCTACCTACTTCATATATGTAAAAATTAATTGTCATACGGACAGACTAATAGCGTTTTATACGAGCGTACGCGTATGAGCGTGTAATATATACTTACTTTTACACTTTGGCGTGTAAGCTCGTATATACCAAATGTAAAGAAAAGTAACGCGCGTGTAAGCTCGTAAAACCCTAATGTAAAATTAACTGACATAGGGACAGACTAGCGTTTTATATGAGCGTACGCGTACTAACGTGTAAGCTCGTATATTCTAAATGTAGGGAAATATAACACGCGTGTAAGCCCGTAACGCCGAAACGACCGTAGGTATACGCGCAGAAAAATACACTAGTCTGAAACCTGCCTAAGGCATAAACAGCGTTGCGTTGACCGAAAGTGTACGTTTACAAAAGGTTGCATAGCATTCTGACTTGTCTAGAAACTGTGTTGACAGAATGTCAAAAGTTGTTGACATGAATATCTTGTTCAAAATCAGTAAAAAAGACCACTAAATCAATTAGAAAATACGGTTACTACATTCCCTGTGCAGTTGTGTAGGTAAAAACAGTGTTATAATGTTTTCTTATCACGGCAACACCTAGAGACCAACTACAGAAAATAGTAGGATTACTTTATTTATTTATTTGGGAAACATACGGCACATAATAATACAATAAGGTACAAGATAAAGTTAGAACATAAGCCAAAACAGTTTCCACTTACAGCTAATACAAAATTCCTTTGCTCCGAAAAAAAGTACAATTTTTGGGTATTTTTAATTTAAACTTGATTTTAACAGTTACATTTAGTAAATAAGATAATACAAGAGCACGATTAACAATTATAACAAGCATACTTTGGAATTTTGAAAATAACAAGCACAATTTTATTTAGACTTTGAAATTTCAAATAATAGGTACAATTACAATAAGAATACAAGACAAGCTTACAATTTTATTAAGAGGGACACACCAAACAATAGTATTTTATGCAACAGTTGTATAAGAAGTACAACGTTGCATACAATATTTTTCCTACGAGTCAACAAAAATAAATCTTAATTTAGGTAAACAAATTACAGCAAAAGTATATAGCCAAGACGCGCAAGCATACCTTGTTACGCGCCCGGCCCGCCCCGGGCCGCGGCCGGCCGGTCGGCGACACCTCCTCGTAACTCATGAGGCCCTGGTACTTGCTACTTGTTAAATTAATTTTTTGGACAGATTTTTCTCAATTTTGGCCACCGTAGCCTACGGAGACTAACAAGCAACGCTAAGCAGTCTTCGTAGTCTATGGGTGTTGCTATATTACGGGTGTCACATGCGTGTTTCTGACTTATGAAGTAATTATTTTTACTATGCAACCAAATGAATATTTTGTAAGTTGGCAGCAATGCACTTAGTTTAAAACTGTATTCGTTTTGGTTTTGTTAGTTTGGTAGCCATTAATCGCAGTAACGTTATAGCTTATAAAAGCACAAGAGCTTTTATGAGGAATAGACAATATAGACTTTTCTTGAAATCTTTTATCTATGTTCTTATATTCGTGTTAATGAATGCATAAATGACAGATAACAGTAGAGGAGTAGGAAAATATCTTAAACAGATAGCCCCATGTGCAGAGCGTGTATTGTTCCAGAGGAAACAAAACACATTTTTCAGGACCGCAAGCAGGTAGAAATACTATTGTAGGTACTACTTACCTTCAGAGGTAACTGATCCCCTGCATAGAAACTTATTTGCAGGCAGTTATCTCTGCAGCTTACTACACATAGGAACAGGGTTCTTCAAAGAAGGAGTGTACAGGTTTTGGGGTTCTGGAGTTGCAGGCATCCGTCCATATATGGACTATAGGCTGCGTTGACTGCTTACCATCAGGCGGGCTGTATGTTTGTTTGCCACCGTCGTGGTATTAAAAAAATTGTATGTGCCAAGTTTCATTACAATACAACACGTAGTTTTAAAATGAGAACAAAACTCCGTTTGTATGTAATAAATAATATTGTAAATAAATAAATAAATAAAAATAAAAGTATGGGAAGGTGAAATTCGACGGCCAAGTTAAGCCTCTAGGCTTAACTTGGCCTGTTAATAAGTATTTTCTTTTGTTAGTGTCGGTTTTGACCCAAAAGCTAATTTCTTGAAAGCTTAATTTGACCCACTTCCCGATTTCTAAATGAGCTGAAATTTTGTATACAAATGGAAATCGGATGACAATATTATGATGACATGCAGCTGATCTGATGATGGAGACAGGAAGTGACCATGGGCCTCTGTGATAATAGTACATTCCGATACAAGTGCGAAAAATAGGAATTTCGAAACGAGTGGCGATAAATTAAAACACGACCGATGGAAGTGTCTTAAATCGACACGAGTTGCGCATTACCTATTCGCACATGTATCGTACAACGATTTACAGCACATATGGCCCTTTAAATTTTCGACACAGTAACGTGATATGCTAACTTTCGCACTAGTGCAGTAAAGTAGCACCAGATGTACTGTATAATAGGTTTTAATAGGTTTGCTAGGGCAAAGCAGGGATCGGAAACCGGTATTTTTTGTATGGGAACGAAAACGGTATTTTTTCGTTCTTTGTTAATTACTTCATTTTTAATTAGGTAATCTAATAATACGAAGGCGTTATCTGAAAACACAACCGAGTCCTACATTTAGTCCTACAATTATTAGACTCAACCACATTCTTGGGTGTAACACTAGATGAAAACTGTAATTGGAAATATCATATAGAACTAGTATGTAAGAAGATAAACAGATTTGTATTCGCACTAAATAAAATTAAGAAAATTGCGTCCTTAGAGACAGCTCTTAAAGCGTACCATGGATATGTGTCATCTGTGCTACGATATGGAATAATTATATGGGGAAACTCGGTATCGATAGACAGAGCTTTTAAGGCTCAAAAGAAATGTATACGAGCATTAGGCAACCTAAAAAGAAGACATTCATGCAAGCCAATATTTGAAAAGCTTAACATTCTTCCTTTGCCCTCTATGTATATTTCGGAAATGTGCATATTTGTCAAAAAACACCCAGAACTATTTAAAACGGTGGCTGAGAGTAATCCATCTGCCCGAAGCAATAGATTACACAAATTAATTGGATGTAAAAGCCAAACTGCTTTTTATCGTAATAATGTAATGGGAATGGCAATCACACTGTATAATAAGTTACCGTCTTGTATAGCTGGTCTTCCAATAAATCAGTTCCAAAAAGCACTCCATAAATGGCTAGGAAAAAAAAATTTTTACTCAGTATCCGAATTTCTTACATGTGAAGCCAATGAGTGTTAACTGGACATGGACAAAACAGTGTGTACAGTAAATAAATACCAGTACCTATTAGTAGTACTAGGCAATGTTATAAAAGTAAATAATAAGTATTGCGTTTGTATTGTAAATAGATAATGTATAATAATGTTATAATAGTTTAGTTTTAGGTAAATATGTAATTAAACTTTTGCATGCCTAAATTAAGGTACAAACATTATTGATACTGAATAACTTTGTAATCCATCAACTACACATAATGTTTGGCAAAATAAATGATTTACTTTACTTTACTTTAGAATATAAAATAAACCGAAATATATTGTTATTTCGATGTTTTTGCAAAAAACCGGTTCCGATCCCTGGGGCAAAGTAATTGTATTTAGGGTTATAGAATTGTTTCGATGAGTTAGTTACCTGTGGAAAGAAAAGTACAAACAGCGATAAAATCTTTTACCAAATTTTTTTAGCAAGAACTTTTATAAGTAAATCCGATAATTTGCAGGAATTGCCTGAACGGGGTTGGCAGAAGAAGCAGGAAACTAAATCCCAGCCCAAATTAATTATATTAAGCAAGAAACCTCTGCTAACGATACCATAATGCTTAGAAATAAAGGAAAATTGGAAAAACGTGGCCCCGTACGCCGCATATGAAGGATATCGTGGAAATATTCGCTGTCAACGGGCAAGTCTCGGTAGCTCAGTTGAAGCGGTGGGCTGGTATCCCGGAGGCGCGAGTTGGAGTCTCACCCGTGACTGTGGGTTTTCCTAACCCAATTGAGAGCCACGATATATTACGGGTCACTAACCGACCAACGTGAGTGACCCCATTTAATATACCTAAGTCATATGATTAAATTTCCCGTGAGACACAGACATCTTAAATATATTAATTCGGGACGCTTACATATTTTAAGTCGAAGATTTATCGGCATGTTTCGCTCAATAGCGAGTAGCCTCAACGGAAGCACGCGTTGGCAGACTGACGCAGACACAAGCGAGCGCACTTTGATGTTTCTCGTTATGGAGCGATACATTTCGAGCAATCTTCAATTAACACATTGACTGCCGGGAACGGGGCGGCTTCTCTGTTTATAGTCGTTGTCTCCCATAAAGCGGGAAAACGTTAGGATCGGCTACGAGCGTAGCCCTACGAAAACGTTGGCAGTGAATGTGTCAAAATACATAAGTGACCCGCTTTATTATATTTAATATAAATAAATAATACATATTATGGGGATATTTGTTTACAAATTGACTTAGTCCCATGCACGGTAAGCTCAAGAAGGCTTGTGTTGTGGGTACTCAGACAACTTCTTCTTCCTCGCGTTGTCCCGGGATTTTGCCACGGCTCATGGAAGCCTGGGGTCCGCTTGCTAATCGCAAGATTTGGCGTAGGCACTAGTTTTGTTGGTACTCTGACAACAAAATATATAATATACAAATACTTAAATACCCAGAAAACATCCACGAATCAGATACAAATATCTGTGCTCGTGATAGTCATGATAATCATGATGATCATGTGCCCTTACCGGGATTCGAACCCAGTACTATCGGCTTTATAGGCAGGGTCATGAGGCCAAAGCGGTCGGCAAATAATCAGTTTTTTAGAGCTTGCTGGGTTGCCTAATGAAGTTACGAGATTGAAAAGCTTGAATCATCATTATTTTAAACAATACTTTTTCTACTACAAAACCTAAATAAAGAAAATTAGGTAAGTATCTCAGCAGAACATAAGACATCAACGCGTGCATAATATATGAATATTAATCATGAAATAGTCGCGCGTAGGTGTCTTTTCCACTGGACCACGGCACCACGTTTTCATTGTAGTTGCGTTTGCTTATAATATTATAGTTGAGCTGAGAGCCCATTACATGACAAGTAATTACAGTTTGGTATACGAAATCATAATTCAACCATTACAGTTGACGAGTAGAAAAACATATATTTTAATCAAGAATATTGACAAATACGTTAATACCGATCTGAATCGCGGTCACTGTCCCGTATCTCGCTCAAAATGGATTCCAGGAAAACCAATTACTAGAGGCAATAATACGCAATGGCTGGACTACCTTACGTAGATACCGCAAATCAACAATTACCTCCTGAGTCCCAGAGGCCTTTATAATATATAATTTTAACTTCTATTAAATAAGTAAATGTTTCGAGTAAGGCCTGAGTGGACGCTCGAAGCGGAGCGTTCGGCGGGGCGGGGCGTGCAGCGTGGCGTCGGGCTCACAAGTGATTTGAGCAGCGTGCACTCAGGCCGCTCCTATTTGTTTAATATGCACGCTGCACGCCTCGCCCCTCTGCACGCCCAACTCGAGCGTCCACTCAGGCCTTACTCGTACAACTGTAGTCAGAAATAGTAATGTGGACGAGATAGGAAGGTGACGATTTAGGAATTGTATGCTGAAGACCTGGCATTGTGGACGATTTAAAAAGGTGACGAAATAGGATTGTGGATGAAGCAGTCCTGAGCCGTAGTCCATAAAGGCACATGCCTGCCTAGCGGCGGCTTATTATTAGCGGGTGATTGTTCCCTAAGACCGCCTGTTGTTACCTAATTGTAATTTGTATTCTCTCTGTATTCTTCTTTTCAATATGTGGTGTACAATAAAGGATATTTATTATACATATAAGTATGTATTTGTATTTGGATGTATGTATGTATGTATATACTTTATTGTAAATAGAAATAATAACACGAAAAACACAGTTACAGAGTAAATTAAATACAACAAAAGCGAACTTATCCCTGTATGGGTTCTCTTCCAGTTAACCTTTGAGGAAATGAGTAAAACAGAAGTAACGGTGAATGAATCACAAACACAAACAAAAGTGTACAATCACTGAAATTAATGAAATGCACGTTTTGAATACACATTGATACAAATATACATAGAAAAAAATAACCATATGTATATGGTTACGGGACAAAATAATAAGCGACCGCTACCTATATCGTTTCTGGTTGGACAGCATATTGCGTGGTGGATTGGTGAATAGCAATGTAACTAAGTATAATAGGGCAAATGTTAATAATAATAAGGCACTATGTTTTGTTCAGTTATTAGGCCCAATTGAGCTCCATGAATCATCCTATTTATCCAACACATTTTATAATAAGTAGACATTTTTAATTTATCCCCGAGTTATATACCAATCTCAAACAAAATTATAGTTTAAGAACACAAATATGTGGAGCGCAAGCACTGCAATTAGCCGATCCCAGCTGTTTCCCGCTTTGTAGAGGAAAACGACTACGAACAGAATCCGCCGTGCGGGTTCAATGTGTTGAGTATTTGCTTTATCTAGTGTGCAAATGATGTGATCTGTGAAACCACAGCCCCAATGCGTTGCCAGATAATGACTATCGGAGTAATAGCAGTTTACTTAGTATACCAAATTGTTAGTAGAGCTATTAACCTATCATGTTAATGCCAATACCTTTACAGATTTTAACATTAGAATACCGCTCTAGGACAGGCCCCATCAGATATGTAGGAGCGGCCGGGGTGTTTAAAAATATCTGAACACGCACTCTAACGCCTTAACGATAGAGGCATGTTCAGATATTTGTGAGCACCTTGGCTGCTCCGATATATCTGATGGCGATGGCGATTGTAAAGTTGAGTTCACAAACATTTTTACATGCCAACGACGGCATCATTCTAAAAATATAACGACCTGTCTGGCCTAGTGGGTAGTGACCCTGCCGATGGTCCCGGGTTCAAATCCTGATATATAAGGGCATTTATTTGTGTAATAAGCACGAATATTTGTTCCTGAGTCATGGGTTTCTATGTATGTAAATACAGGGTGGGCAAATAAGAGTGCAAAATTTATGAAATTGTTTTTCATAAATATATTATTCAGGGTTGGCCATTGTATACGGAAGATAATTTCTGTCAAATGTCTGCCTCTAGCAGCAAATATTTTCTCAAATGTTTGTGTTGTTTAAAATACGTTGTTTGCTCGATTAATTCGAGAAAATGTGACAGTCATTGGCGCCCAAATTCCCCAAAATTTGAAGCTCCTGACTTATTTCAGTGGGGCTATCTAAATTTACGTGTCTGTGCTAACAAGCTGATGAATTTTGAACGGTTGAAACCGACAATCTGACACAAATTTACTAAGATAACGCCGAAAATGCGTGAAAATCAGTTGAAAATTGCTATGATAAGGGCTTACATTTGCCTGCTGTTAGAGGTGGACAATGTCAGACATTATGTTCCACATGTATTTGCCAACCCTGAATAATATATTTTTAAAACAATATTTAATAATCTTTGAAGTTAATATAGTTAAAATTTAAAAACAATGTATACTTCTTATTTGCCCACCTGTATTTATTAATATTTATGTATTATATATATCGTTGCCTAAGTACCCTCAACACAAGCCTTATTGAGCTTACTGTGGGACTTAGTCAATTTGTGTAATAATACTTGTTTATTTAATTTTTTACACTTTATAAGTACACGCCTCTATGACTCTGATAAGAAGGTCGTGTTCGAGTGTAAATATATTTTTGGAACGTTGACTTGTGGATGTTTATGAATTCGACAGCACTACTGATTCTAGAAGGATTCTAGTTAACGCTTTAACGGTCTAGGCGCCTAGCCAAGAAGCCAACCGTAAAGTACAACTCTTTATTGAACAAAAAAGAAAACAAAACAGGAAAAAAAGACTAGTCATTAATTAGTACAAAGGCGAACTTATCCCTTTAAGGGATCTCTTCCAGTTAACCTTTGAGCATAGTCGCGTGACTTTTGGCATCTGTCATCCCGAACCGAACGAAATACCATAAATATACATACTTATAATATATACATAAATAACGACAAAGCATAGCGCCTGTACATTATAATATTGACACAACGCAATTTTAAATCGCATTAACACAAATACCACAAGTACATTAGAAATTAATATCCTACTTTCTAGATTCCCAGTACTGAAAGGCAATGCACTGCGCGCGGTTTTCGCGGGAAAAGTAATAGTTGGGAGGATGAGAAAAAGTTTAATACTAGCGTTGCGGCCGTACCGAGAACTGAAGTGTTGTTGCTATTGCATGGCTGACTGTGCAAGTCAATGGCTCAAGTATTGGTAGAAATGGGCACTCAGACTAGTTACAAGGGTAGTAATAGCCAGGAGAATGAGAAAAAGTTTAATACTAGCGTTGCGGCCGTACCGAGAACTGAAGTGTTGTTGCTATTGCATGGCTGACTGTGCGAGTCCATGGCTCAAGTATTGGTAGAAATAGGATCTCAGACTAGTTACAAGGGAAAAATAATAGCCAGGAGAATGAGAAAAAGTTTAATACTAGCGTTGCGGCCGTACCGAGAACAGAAGTGATGTTGCTATTGCATGGCTGACTGTGCGAGTCCATGGCTCAAGTATTGGTAGAAATGGGCACTCAGACTAGTTATAAGGGAAAAGTAATAGCCAGGAGAATGAGAAAAAGTTTAATACTAGCGTTGCAGCCGTACCGAGAACTGAAGTGTTGTTGCTATTGCATGGCTGACTGTGCGAGTCCATGGCTCAAGTATTGGTAGAAATGGACACTCAGACTAGTTACAAGGGAAAAATAATAGCCAAGAGAATGAAAAAAAGTTTAATACTAGCGTTGCGGCCGTACCGAGAACTGAAGTGTTGTTGCTATTGCATGGCTAACTGTGCAAGTCAATGGCTCAAGTATTGGTAGAAATAGGATCTCAGACTAGTTACAAGGGAAAAATAATAGCCAGGAGAATGAGAAAAAGTTTAATACTAGCGTTGCGGCCGTACCGAGAACTGAAGTGTTGTTGCTATTGCATGGCTGACTGTGCGAGTCCATGGCTCAAGTATTGGTAGAAATGGACACTCAGACTAGTTACAAGGGAAAAATAATAGCCAGGAGAATGAAAAAAAGTTTAATACTAGCGTTGCGGCCGTACCGAGAACTGAAGTGTTGTTGCTATTGCATGGCTAACTGTGCAAGTCAATGGCTCAAGTATTGGTAGAAATAGGATCTCAGACTAGTTACAAGGGAAAAATAATAGCCAGGAGAATGAGAAAAAGTTTAATACTAGCGTTGCGGCCGTACCGAGAACTGAAGTGTTGTTGCTATTGCATGGCTGACTGTGCGAGTCCATGGCTCAAGTATTAGTAGAAATGGGCACTCAGACTAGTTACAAAGGGAAAAATAATAGCCAGGAGAATGAGAAAAAGTTTAATACTAGCGTTGCGCACGCACCGAGAACTGAAGTGTTGTTGCTATTGCATGGCTAACTGTGCGAGTCAATGGCTCAAGAATTGGTAGGAATGGACACTCAGACTACAGATAAATAAACGGGAGGGTGAAAAAAAGTTTAATACTAACGTTGAGCCCGTACCGAGAACTGAAGTATTGTTGCTATTGCATGGAAAGTATGGCAGACTATAGAGAAATAGTCCCATATATCTCTAAGGTCTCATTACACTGACTAGTTCCATATCGACTTGCGCTAGCCCATCAATGAGAACTACGACTGACGAGCTCAGAAATTATACAGAAATCCCACATTACGTACCGTGGTTCGCAAGACTACACTGTATTAAAGCCAAATAAGTGTACTCTGAAAGTAAATTATAATTTATCCAAAGTATTATTTATCCTAATCTAATTTAGATAATTTGTTTTTGTCCCAATATTCCCTCACATACCTATCTCGTAGGTCTCATTACCCTGGCTAGTAAACCAATAGGAGCACCGAATGACGACGCTTGTAAATTATATGGAAATCCCACATTGCGTACCATGGTTCGCAAGACTACTGTACTCTTTTTAGTACAGATAAAAGATTTCTCAAGTAGCTTTATTACAATGCGCTTATGAACGTCAAAGAAAGCTACACCGACGCTAACCCTAGAAGATTTAAAATCCCTCCTAAATTGTAGAGTATCCCAATTTGGGACCAACAAGAAACTCGGCGCAACATATCTTTCAAAACATTACATGTTATAACTAACATATACTAAATAAATAAATCAATGTAAATTAATATAGAATTAAAAAAAAACACATAACAATTAATTTAACCTAACCTAACTATATAATTTTTTTTTGTCCCAATATTCTCCCACATATCTATCTCATAGGTCTCATTACCCTGGACATTGCCCTGCGCTCGTAAACCAATGGGAGCACCGACTGACGACGCTAGGAAATTATACAGAAATCCCACATTGCGCCGTACCGTTGTGTGGTTGCGTGTTCAACCAATATTTATTAAGTACAGGGGGTCAGAATATTATATCGATGTGTAAGAGGCCCACTGATTAACATTCCACCGACCGCTATCGGCCTGTCAGTTAGAACAGTCAAGTGTAAAAATATGGGTATACACATCTTACTCAAAAATATGTCTCATAGCATCTTATTCCAGTGTAATAAGAGCGTAGTACCATATTTATGAAACGATTCTTTCGATACATATTTTTGCACTTGACTGAACAAAAAGTTAACAGTTCCGAACTTTATGATAAAATACGGGGTCCCTCTGGTCGCATAACAACTTTTGTCATATTTTTAATTGTCATAACATTTTATGCATAAAATTGTAAGTCATAAAAATCTTTAGTCAGAATTATTCCAAAGCGTAACTGGGTTTTTGTCATAAATGAGTTAATGTTGTTTCAGTTTGTCTGAATCCTCGTTTATGGAATCAGGACGCCACATTCATATTAACCACGCCTTTGCTGGCCTGCCACTCCAACCCTCACCGATGGACAGTTGCCAGGCGCTAAGTGATAAAGTTAGTATGGTAGATCAGGAGGGGTTTTATTGCTCTAAAGTTTTTGGGGGCTATTTTTTAAACCTTATTTGACATTATATTGACACAACTAACTATTATACACTTAGCCATTGTCCAAACCCTGAAATCCCACGTAGGGTTACTTCTCAGGAATACTCTGACGTTAATATTTTTTTAATTAGAACAATACATAAGAAATATTTTTTTCGCACAAAAGTTATTTGCAATAATCGACAACGTTAGATTAGATTTTTTTTAAATAAATTTGTTATAAGAAAGTTTTTTTTTAAAGTTAGGTGCTATTTAGAATTTGTATGGAATTTGTTTTTCGCTACCTCTGGCTATACAATGATTTTTGTAAAAATTGTTACTATAATGTCAATATCCAGGGAGGAAAATGGGGACTACGTTTGTATGAATCAGTTGTCCACTATCCTGTAAACCCCTTACTGCATGTAATAAAAAATATTTGTTTAAATTTGAGCTTTAATAGCTGACAATAGTGTTGAATATCATATCCGCCATATACGGCTTCTTTGCGGTAAAGGGTTAAGAGGCAAGTAAGTGACCGTTCATACAAAAAGAGAAACCGTTTTTCCACTTCTAAATATGTCCATTCTCCATGATTTTTAGGGTTCCGTAGCCAAATGGCAAAAAACGGAACCCTTATAGATTCGTCATGTCCGTCTGTCTGTCCGATTCTGTCACAGCCACTTTTTTCCGAAACTATAAGAGCTATACTGTTCAAACTTAGTAAGTGGATGTATTCTATGAACCGCATTAAGATGTTCACACAAAAATAGAAAAAAAACAATACATTTTGGGGGTTCCCCATACTTAGAACTGAAACTCAAAAAATCTTTTTTCGTCAAACCCATACGTGTGGGGTATCTATGGATAGGTCTTCAAAAATGATATTGAGGTTTCTAATATAATTTTTTTCTAAAGTGAATAGTTTGCGCGAAAGACACTTCCAAAGTGGTAAAATGTGTCCCCCCCCCCCCCCCCCCGTAACTTCTAAAATAACAGAATGAAAAAACTAAAAAAAATATATGATATACATTGTCATGCAAACTTCCACCGAAAATTGGTTTGAACGAGATCTAGTAAGTAGTTTTTTTTTTTTTATACGTCATAAAATTAAAAAAAAAATTTTTTTTCATCAAACCCATACGTGTGGGGTATCTATGGATAGGTCTTCAAAAATGATATTTAGGTTTCTAATATAATTTTTTTCTAAACTGAATAGTTTGCGCGAGAGACACTTCCAAAGTGAAAAAATGTGTGTCCCCCCCCCCCCGTAACTTTTAAAATAACAGAATGAAAAATCTAAAAAAAATATATGATATACATTACCATACAAACTTCCAACGAAAATTGGTTTGAACGAGATCTAGTGAGTAGTTTTTTTTTTAAAACGTCATATAATAAAAAAATATTTTTTTCATTAAACCCAACGTGTGGGGTATCTATGGATAGGTCTTCAAAAATGATATTTAGGTTCCTAATATCATTTTTTCCTAAACTGAATAGTTTGCGCGAGAGACACTTCCAAAGTGGTAAAATGTTGAACAAAATCTAGTAAGTAGATTTTTTTTTAATACGTCTTAAATGGTACGGAACCCTTCATGCGCGAGTCCGACTCGCACTTGGCCGCTTTTTTAGTATGTTATTAACACAATGAAAAACTAGGTTTATAGGTATTCCTTTTTCAAAATTTGCAATACATATATTATGATAATTGTGTGTGTGAACGTAGGCTTCATAACGGTTTAGCAACACCTACTTTTTCGATTAACTTCTCTATTTCCGCTACCCAAAGGTTGTCTGGAAGTGATCGCTTTTTAGCGATAAGACCGCCTGTTGTCTGCCTCTAAATTTAATCAATTGTTTATTTTTCTTGTATATTTTTACTGAGGTGTGCCAATAAAGAGTATTCTATCTATCTATCTATGCTGAAGCGATCGACTTCAAAATCAAAGTGATTTGTTAAGATTTAGTTATTAGAAAACGTTTTCTCCCGAAATGGAATTTCATAGAAAAAATACCGTTATTTCGCTAGGATCGCAACGCTGTTCTTCCCTCTTAAGTCTGTTACTGTTAGTATTATCAGCTCAATGGTTATTAGAGGAGCATTTGTGGTTATCCACGTAGAGAGAACAAGACAACTTAATTACCTTCCAAACACAACTAATAATTACTCGTGGTATTATAATTGATGGTTGCTTGCACTTCTCGTGAGAGCTTGTAACAATATGTATGTAGTAAAATTTCTACTAATATAATAGATCAGTTCAGTACCCCTAGTGTAAATTTAGTCGATGGCGAAACGTGACGGACGCGTTTGCGTTAAGTCTCATTTTGTATGGGTTTTTGAACAGCGAGCCAAGCGGGACGTTTTGGAAAGTCAAAAATCTCATACAAAATGACACTTAACGCAAACGCGTACGTCACGTTTCGCTGTCGAAAATATTTACACTACGGGTACAGTTCAGTTCTAATATACTTTATTCATGTAGGCATAGCAATAAGCAGTAGGTATTACATATTATTATCTTAAGTTAATTATCAGAGCAATGGAGCGCAGCATACTAGGAGTTCGGAGAACCGATCAGGTTAGGAACACCGAACTGCGCTCCAGAAATGGCATAGATGTGGGTGTTAAGGCCGCTAAGCTTAAGTGGGGTTGGGCGGGACACGTCTGCCGCATGCACCCGGATCGGTGGGCCAAATTGGCTACCGAATGGACACCTCAGATTAGCCGGGGCAGACCAAAAAAGAGATGGCGGGATGACCTCGACGCTTTTTGTCGCGACTGGCGGGAACATGCTCCAAACCGTGATGAGTGGCGGAAAAAGGGGACGCCTTTGCCCAGCAGAGGGACACAAAATATGCTATTTAAAAAAAATAAGAGCAGTTTATTGATTTAAATATTATTCCATAATACTTTTGAATTATAATACAGATCAAATTTAATACTAATAATATTATAAATGCGAAAGTAACTTTGTTTGGCTATGTGTTCTGTAAGTTACCTTTTTAGATCAAAAACCTTAACCAATTTTAATACAGTTAGAAACATAATATATTAATATCTGGGAGACCGAGCTTTATCGGAAAACATATAAAAACTCAAAAATGCGCGTTTTACCAGAGATAAGACCTAGCTCGATCGATTTTTGCCCCCGAAAACCCCATATAACCTCGAGACCCCGAAATGTATAAATATACATGTATATATACAAAAAACTCAGAACAATTTAATTACAAACTCATTTTTAGATTAGTAGAGATATCATCCACAGCGCAGCGCAGGCTTCGTCAAAAGCATAGATACAAAACAGAATCCGCAACAAACTTCGTCCCATCCCATCTACATAAGTGAAAATCCGCCACAGGCTTCGTCATTAATGTAGGTACAGTCGAGGAAATTGATCCTTTAGCATTATACGGTTCACTTTACATTGGACAGCTCTTAGCATAATAGCGTATGTACAACAAAATTTACTTGAACCGCAAATTGCTAAAGAATCAATTTCCTCGACTGTACAATTTGACTGTACTGTTGAGTAATCTACTCGCTACATATTATTGTGACATAAGATTCTCTTACAAAGTAAATGTTTCGCTCGGCTGCAGAACAAAACTACAGACATGTTTATCTCTGGTCGACTGAATTGTTTTTCTTTAAGCAGCATCTCACGGTCACCAGTACTGGGGTATTCGTGAAATATTCTGTACTGGACTCCGGGCTCGACTAGTATAAATAGACCTGCAGTGGCAGCATGGTTCCATTTTTATCGCTTGTCACTATGCCCGTGGCTGTCGCACTTACCAACTTCTTAGAACGTGACAGGCATGGTGATAAATGATACAGAGCCGACCATCTTAGCCCTACTGTAGGTATCACCACAAAAAACTACACATTTATTTCATTTATTAATTCGTTTTAATGGTTTTATATTTTAATTAATTTACTCTTTATTAATCTCTGCTGACATTCATTATTTTTCATATCTTCTTAATTTTATAATTTGAATTGTTTAGCTTTTAACCAATTCTACCATTGGTTCTAGTACTTCTAGTCGAAAATGATAATCTGTACCCCTAGTGTAACCTTGATCGACATCATAACGTGACGAACGCGTTTGCGTTAAGTGTCATTTTGTATAGGATTTTGAGTTTCCAAAACGTCCCGCTTGGCGCGCTCTTTCGAAATTCAATACAAAATGAGACTAAACGCAAACGCGTACGTCACGTTTGAAAATCGAATTTATTTACACTAGGGGTACTGAAAGTTGATATGAATTGTCATTAATTTAAATTATAAAGCTCATCCGGTTTTTGTAAAACTGCATGGCGACTTTGTCATAGAATTCATTCATAGTTTCTCCATGCAATTTCGCAGCGCACTATACACTATACCTTACCTACCTCGTTTTTGTAAATGCCTGGAATAAATGATTATTTATTTATTTACTACTGTGAACGCAACGACGGTTAGATTATACTGGCCGTGACATGGCCAGTCGCGAACATCAGTAATCAGGGTAACTAATTAGTTCGGCGTAGCGAAGCGGGCCCTCTGTACAATCACTAATTACTAGCCACTCTTTCGGAGAATCGCCGTTTTGCGAGGCCAATTAGTTTTTGCGTGTAATTGCTACTGTGCGTTACATTAAGTAAGACTTGTAAGTCATTTGTGAAGGTTTTTACGTCGGGAATGACGGTTAATGCGTTCAGGAATAGGCTGTTTGTTGTTTGCGATAGAAAAGTATTGGGCGTCAGTCAGCGAAGAAAGCGCCAGTCAGGCATTTACAATATAATTCAAAATTCAAAAGTTTATTCTGCAGGCCTCAAGGGATCTTTTGGAAGTCAATACAACATTTATAGTAACATCATATAGTGACATGAAAAATACATAGCGACATTTATAAATGCAACAGCCAACACCTGGGTATACATTACATTATAATAATCTTAAAATAAATAATTACTACAATACAAAAGAGATGTATAGTCTATACATTAAATTTGGAGATGTAAAAGGTTCCCAATGTCAGAGTACTAATACTAATAAGATTTCGAGGTGTAATCTCTCATCGCATACGTCATCGTCATTACCAAATTAAAATGGAGCTGGGCGGGACATGTTGCCAGGCAGAGTGATGGCAGGTGGGCCAAAATGTTAACGGAATGGTGGCCACTTTCAGACGAAAGGAGTGCCTGGCGTCCGTTAGCTCGTTGGGTGGACGACATTCGGAAGACTGCGGGTCACTTCTGGATGAGATTGGCTCAGGATCGGGATAAGTGGCGTACTGGAAGAGAGGCCTATGCTTAGCAGTGGGCGATAAAAGGCTGATATAATGATGATGAGTCTCACAATGAATGAAAATAAATATTAAATAAAAAAAAAGAGTACAGTCAGCGATAAAAGCTTATACCAAAAATTAGATTTTTGCCAAAAACTTTACTCACAGATCGACATAGCCCCACTTAAAGCTCTATAAGGGTTGTGTTGTATAATAATATATATATAATAGATAAATATATACCTACAAATACTCATATAAATAGAAAAACAGCATGTACGAATAGTAAAATACACTTTTTTAAATCCCCCGCAGGGCCAGATTTCCGCCTAGGCCCCCAAGGCCCGGGCCTAGGGGCTCAGGCAACCTAGCAATTGTTTCGATATGGAAAGGGACCTAATTTCGACACGAGAGAGGCGATGTTTGGGCGACTGAGCCACTGTTTGAGCTGAACCACTGTTTCTGCCTTGACCTTACTTATACTCGTGGGAAACGTCCCAGAATCCTAGAAATCAGAAATCAGAAATTATTTATTTGCATCGATACAGTATGGGGATGTTAATAGTTATTTGTGTCCCAAGGGAGGAAAGTAGGAAATTGCGTGCCGCGTGTAAAATTGTTACCCGAGCCGAAGGCGAGCTAACCTAACCTAACCTAACGATTTTTTATAGGATACATTTCGGAGAGTGTGCTGAGGAATTGAACAACCTTATTCCTCCGTCCCCATTTCACCATCGGACTACCAGACAATCGGCACTTCGGCATCGCTTCATGGTAGGTATTCCACAAATACGCACGAAGCGTTTCGCTTCAACATTCCTTATGCGAACTGCCAAGGAGTGGAATGCCCTGCCCGAGTCTGTGTTTCCGCATGAGTGCAATCTGAATCTCTTCAAGGCTAGAGTAAATAGGTATCTCATAGGTATCGTGCTCCACCGTAGACCGCATCATCACTTACCATCAGGTGTGATCGTGGTCAAACGCCTGCCTATCCTCCATAAAAAAATAATAATAATTGCTTGGCAAGTAAAGCCGCGAACAAAGCTAGTATACAAATACAAACGATATATTTCCCTGGAAGAGGCCTTTTAGTATATTTTAAACCACAACAATTTTAGGTACCTATATTATAAGTAATTACCAGGAATACTGTGTTAAACTAATTATGCTATTATTAATCATCGGGAAATAATATTACGTTAGTTTTATTTAAATGTAAAACCACAACATATTTAGGCACTCTTGTTTCCCTGAAATGGTACAGTCACTGTCATTAATAGGTAACTAAACACGGTTTTATACAGATTGACAACTTTGTTTTTAAAATGTTAAAATATAATGTGTAAAAAAAATTGAATAAGTCTTCATAAATAGGTATATTATTCAGGGTTGCCAATTATAAACACCCCTATAATGGAACAGACACCAGTAATGGAATGGTATAGACAAATCCTGTAAAACAAGTATTTACCATCAGTTTTTAATCGCTGGTAACATTTAACCATAAACAAGAGCCAAAGAGCTGCTTAAGTTTAATTTTTCATTGATATTTGTTATTTTGAAACTGAATGGCGCCATACATTCCATAGCTGGAGCAAAAAAAAATAGTTTTAATTGGTTAATAATATTGAAACCAATAATTTTACAGGTGTCGGTGAAATATCAAAAATACTCCAATTTTTTTCTTAAATGTTCCATGATTGGTGCCGTTAACACTACCTCCAGCAGCAAGCAATTTTTTTTCAAATGTGTGTATTGTTTAAAATACGTTGTTTACTCGATTAATTTCGAGAAACAGTGACAGTGATTTGCACCCCAATTTCCCAAATTTTGCAGCTCCTGATATATTTCTATGGGGCTATCTAAAATTACGTGTCTATGCTAACAAGGTGATGAAATTTAAACAGTTAAAACTGACCATCCAACACAAGTTTACTAACATAACACCGAAAATGTACGAAAATATGCTGAAAATTGCGATGGTAAGCAATCATATTTACCTGCTGTGAGTGGTGGACATCTGTCAGACATTATGTTCCGCATATATTTGCCAACCCTGAATAATATATTTTTAAAACAATACTTTATATTTATTGGACTTAATATAGTTAAAATTTATAAACAAAATGTATACTTCTTATTTGCCCACACTGTATAAATACATAATATTATACATTTTCGGCACTTTTACCCTGTTACTTTGTAGGTATTGATAAGATCGCCTGTTTTACGAGTAATGACAGTGTTGAAGATGTGTAAACATAAATTATAGTTTCCGAACGAAGAAACGTCAGTTAGTGTACTAATATTGCCACTTGGTGTCGCTACTGTCAATGCGAAACTGAAAATTGCTCACATCACTGTTGTAAAACTTTTATCTTACATTAAAACTGTTATTTAACCAATTCTTAATTAATAATAATTAATTTTTTAATTGGACGACCGGTTTGGCCTAGTGGGTAGTGACCCTGCCTACGAAGCTGATGGTCCCGGGTTCAAATCCTGGTAAGGGCATTTATTCGTGTGATGAGCATGGATATTTGTTCCTGAGTCATGGGTGTTTTCTATGTATTTAAGTATTTATAAATATTTATATATTATATATATCGTTGTCTAAGTACCCTCAACACAAGCCTTATTGAGCTTACTGTGGGACTTAGTCAATTTGTGTAATAATGTCCTATAATATTTATTTATTTATTTTATTTATTTATTTATTCTATTCGGCGTATTATTTCCTCAGACAGTCATGGACTTTAAATATTTATTTTTTAAATACACGTCTAAGGGGATAACGGGGTTGAAAGTTATCGACTATGCCCATCTATTTCCTTCCTTGCCTTCCTTATTTGCCTTCCTTCATAGCCTTTTTCTTCGAATTTGGCCGAACATACTATCGTGTATACCTATCCCTACTAATCTTAATGTAGATATAAATGTATGCGAATATTATTCTGTCAGTTTTCTGTCTTTTACCTCTTCACTCTTAAACCACTGAACCGATTTTGATAAAACTCGGTATGTAGATAGTTTAAGTCCCGGGGAAGGACACATCGGAAATCATCACCCCGTAATGGGATGAATAGGGAGGTGGAATTTGCTTTGGAAGTGAAATGGAAATATAATTTTACGCGTTCCAAGTCGCAGGCAGAAGCTGTTCTAGAAATATCTTTACCCTACTTCGTACCCAATGGATTATTCCACTTTTCAGAAGTGTTTTCCGACTACACAAACGAGGTTAGATAACTAAACAGTTTTTCTCGGAACGGCTGCGTTTAACGAGATTCCGCAGTGTTGTTTATTTTGACGTTCGTTAATAACCTTCATACTTAAATTGTGAAAAAAATAAGGATGTCTTTAGACAGGTTAAATAAGATTACTTTTTCCAACTTTCAAAACGATAGCCACCTCTCTGAATGGACAAAAAGATTGCATACCTGTGAAATTAGAATGACCGGTCTGGCCTATTTGGTACTTGGGTAGTGAGAGTGACCCCGCCTGATTATGAAGTCGATGGTCCTGGGTTCGAATCCCGATCCCGGTAAGGGCATTTGTGTGATGAGCACTGATATTTTTTACTGAGTCATATCATACTATTCTGTCCGTAAAATAGCATAGTAAAGGGAATTCGTATATTTAATGATTCGAGGAACGCGAGATAACGATACGCAGAAAATAGTAGGTAATGACGGCTCTTATCAGCAATGCTGTTATCAGTTCACACTACAGATTAAATTTATTGACTTTATTGTACTAGATGTATAATTTTTTTCTTTCCAAGTACCTATCAAGATAGACAAGTGGTACGTGGAGGGTGCGGAATGCCGAAGTCGTGAAGTGTCCACTGGTTCGGCCACCTACTACGAATAGGAGAGGATTGGGCTGCCAAGAGGGCGTACTTGGGAAGACCGACTGGTGGCCGCCCGGTGGGTAAGCCCAGATACTGCTGCGGAAACAGTGTGGAAGCTGATCATCTTCAAGCCGATAATTGGCATGAAACGGCGCAGAATCGGGAAAAGTGGTGTGTTCTTGTTTCGAAGGCCAAGACCCTTTTTGTTGCTGAGCCACATTTAGTAAGTTAGTTGTGTAAATTCTAATCAAACCCCGTTGCCAAGGTTGAATGAAAATGAGGGTTGAAAAAAATATGTTCCCTGAATTCGACTTTAGTACGTAACTTCGCCTTAACTAGCATTCAATCATAATTCCTACACTACACACTATTACAAATTACGATAAATTGTATAATGGGATTAATGGATGTATTCAACCTTAAGGATTCGAATAAATAAATAAAAAATAAATAATAAACGTTTATTCACGTTTTATGCCTTATAAATATTTACAATATACTTCTACCAAACCACAGAGTGGTTTGTTGGCAGACGAAGCTCCTATAATATGCAAGCTATTATATGTAGTCTATATGTTACTTATATTTTTATCTATTTAACCCCTTACCGCATGCGCAGCCCTATATGGCAATAAGTTTTAGCATAAATAATTATCATAATAAAAAGAAAGTTTTGGCAATAATTTCATTTTTGGTACAAGCTTTTATCGCTGACTGTACTTTTCTTTCCACAGACAACTAATACTCATCGAGACAATTCTAATAAACCCAAACACAATTAGTTTGCATTGTTTTATCACAAAGTTCCTATGGCTACCTCCTGTCTCCATCATCAGATCAGCTCCATGTCATCATAATCAGCTGCATGGTCACCCGATTTACATATGTATGCAAAATTTCAGCTCAATCGGCGATCGGGAAGTGGGTCAAATCTAGCTTCCGAGATTTGATTCACACTAACATACTCGTACATACATATACATACTAACAGGGCAAGCTAAATAACAGCTTGTAAGAATGACAAGCCGAAGCTGAGGACGAATGACATATAGTCTGTCAAACAAATTTGTCAGTAGCAAAAGGCGTGAAATTCTATTAAGTATTCCATGGGACGATAAACCTTCGGGCCTATACTTTTTAAATTTATTACCGCTTTTTTCTACCTACGAAAATGGCTTAACCGACTTTAGATAGGTTACTTTTTTTTTTTTTTAATAAACTATCTCCACGCAATGGTATTCTTATATTGCACAAAATATAAGACATTATCTTCAGCTGTTACACCATTTTTTTTTACAATGTACAACCTCTTTTACAATCAATAATGTTTCGTTATCAGTAAAGCCGTTATCAGTTCACACGAAGATGGATGATAAACGTGTGTACGTAATTCCCGGGAGCGAGATTGGGACATTCAATTGAGGTACACACTATAATCTTATTACGAAAATAATCTTAATTATTATTAATCTTAATTCATTAAATTTGGAGATGTGAAATATCAGAAAAAATACTAATAATACGATTTGGAGGCCGTTTGTCCTCTCCAAGCGTCAAAATGAAATTATATGAAATAAGTGTTTCGCGTCAGGACTGTTAGTCATTGTCTTACCTGAGCGAATAAGTCGCGAACGCGAAGCGGCGCGGCGCGGCGCGTGTGTGTGTGTGTGTGTGTGTGTGTGTGTGTGTGTGTGTGTGTGTGTGTGTGTGTGTGTGTGTGTGTGTGTGTGTGTGTGTGTGTGTGTGTGTGTGTGTGTGTGTGTGTGTGTGTGTGTGTGTGTGTGTGTGTGTGCGCGAGTCACGTAAGCCGCGCTGTTATGATGCATTAGGTTCAGAGAACTAATTTTTTTGAATATTCATGGCGCTTTTTCAGATGACAATACGGTTGCTATAAATTTAACTAGCAATCTTAAGTTCTTAAGGCCTTTCTCTAGGGACTTCAGCTATTTGAAACCTGACTTTTTGACTTTCGCTCGATAGGAAAAAAATCACGAATATAGGTATAAAATGCACTTTAAAACGATAAATTTCCTAAACATATGAAAATAATTTCTAAAATAATCATTAGTATGCTTGAAGGAACTCAGCAATATTTGTTTTATTATTTAAACACAAGAAATATGATATCCGCGGTCCCGAGCACGCACATCAATCTCGCTCATACGTTTACGCTCTATCATGATTTGTTTATTAATTTTTTTTTTTGTACATATAAATAAATAAATAAAGTAACTGATACGTTCCCTCAAACATGATATTTCCGATTTTTAGAAGCAATTTTAATATTTTTAGCTTTTGTGCATAATTTGTTACAAATTTTGAAAGTGCATTTATAGGGTTCCGTACCCAAAGGGTCAAACGGGACCCTATTACTGAGACTCCGCTGTCCGTCCGTCCATCCGTCCGTCCATCCGTCCGTCCGTCCGTCGTCCGTCCGTCGTCCGTCCGTCGTCCGTCCGTCGTCCGTCCGTCGTCCGTCCGTCTGACACCAAGCTGTATCTCATGAACCGTGATAACAACAAATACTAAAAACAGAGTAAAATAAATATTTCTTTCCAATATCGAGGTTCTTAATATCCAATCACCGAAGTTAAGCAACGTCGGGCGGGGCCAGTACTTGGATGGGTGACCGTTTTTATAGATAATGGTACGGAACTCTTCGCACTTGGCCGGTTTTTTTGTATTGAGCGGAAGTCAAAAACTTTTAAAACTAACATTCGAATCGTTACAGTCCTCCGAAAAGGGCCTCAAGATTGCTTATGACATTTTTGGCAGCCTTTTTGTGTTCCAAAAAAGCGATACGACTTTTTAAAAACTCCGTTTCCTGAACATAATGTACCTTAAGCTGAGGCTGTTTTTAATTATAAACATTTTTGAATAAAAAAATTTCTATTCTATTCATGTTCAAACCAACCTTCGACGTTGATATGATTGGCTATAAATAATATTTATAGCATGATTAATTCTAGTAATATGTTGTAATTTAAATTCAACTTTAACCTGCGATACATAAGGCTTATTTTAGCAAATTAATATTGAATGTGATTCGTAGTATCGATATATTGATCCGGGTATAATTAGAGGTCATAGCCAAATCAATGCAATTATCTCCCGGAGATTATTTTGTCTGTTTCTGAGAATGTTAGGGAGAATTTTACCAGCTTTTATTGACCGATCTGAGCGTTAGCGAAGGTGTTCAGCTTCGACAAAATTTTGTATGTCCTGAATTCCTGATGTTTTACTCTATAAGGGTAGCAATTCTCACCTGATTTTCGTGAAATTTTGTGAGCAGGTTCGATGATTAACACGTTCACAGTCCAGTACCCCATATATGAGACACGCTAAACTATCTCCACACGTCCGTGCCCCACATATGGCTCACGAAGATACGACTAGGTACGCATTTAGATTAGAATAACTTCATACTGCATAATAATATGGGGATAATTCTTATATAATAATATTTATACCATACCAGAAATATATGATCATTGTCAAGAGGTATATATATATCAATACGATTTGCGATACGTTTACTTATTGAAATATCACCGAATTTCTGCGAACGCTCTTGATACGGGGCATTGCCCCGCCTTCGCAGAATATTATCATCGGTGCGAATATATGAATACAACAAACGATACGGGGAAAACGCACGAGGGTGGGTTTAAGGCAATTATGGCAAATTCAGATGAATTCTAAAGGCCGATTCACACTGAATTCAGAGATTGTTTTCATTATACATGAACACATTAAAAAAGTCACGCTACGCTTACGGCCAAGGGTCGGAAACCGGTTAAATTTCCAAACCGTTATCATGTACTTGGCGCAAAACCTTTTAATTTCGGTTTCGCTAGAAAAACCGTCATTTTTAAACAGGTTTTTATGAGAACAGTTCTTGTCTTTACCAGTTTACAATACAATACAAATCCTCTAGAGCAACTAAAGGGTTTGAAGCAATAATAACCGGTTTCTTCCTAAGTCGGTGTCTGTGTTTACGTGGCACACCACCAGGCTGATGGCTGACCGTTTACTCGCTCGTCGAATAAACCGGTTTTTAGGTTACAATAAAGTTCTTAATACGTTCGCGTTCTTATAGAAGCTCGGAGGAAAACCGAAATAAACCGGTATTTACCTTGCTTACGGCGGTTTGAGACTAGTGTTTATACGAGCATACGTGTACGTGCATGTAAGCTCGTAAAAACCAATTGAAGGCAAATGTAACGCGCGTGTAAGCTCGTACTGCCGAAACGACCGTAAACACGCATAAAAGTACGCTCGACCTATATAAAATGTATGAAAAAAGTCATGGCATATGGTCTCTTTAACTTCATTGCAAGGTGAGGATGTGCCCATACATTTTCTTGAATAACATAGGTATCTTATAGTAACTCTGGTGTGTACATATATATATATATATATATATATATATATATATATATATGGTAATAAATGATGTGTATTGTATTGTATTCTACTTTATTACTACCTAATCATCCTGCTTCATTACCTAAGACAAATCCATCTGTGGGTTTTTTTATTTATGGAGGATAGGCAGGCGTTTGACCACGATCACACCTGATGGTAAGTGATGATGCGGTCTACGGTGGAGCATGCTTACCTATGAGATACCTATAGCCTTCAAGAGATTCAGATTGTACTCATGCGGAAACACAGACTCGCGCAGGGCATTCCACTCCTTGGCAGTATTTGTGGAATACCTACCATGAAGCGATGCCGAAGTGCCGATTGTCTGGTAGTCCGATGGTGAAATGGAATAGAATAGAATAGAATAGAATAGAATAGAATAGAATTTTATTGTATAACTGTGTACATACAATGGTGGTCTATTTTTACATTAAACGTGTCAACAGTTGCCTGCTAGGGCGTACAATTTTTTTATGGTAGGTAACCTACCTATCCTAAAACTAAGCTTAAACTTAAGTACATGGTATAGCCGGTAAAACCACTCTGCCAGTAGAAAAAGGCGCGAAATCCAAATATTCTATTAGCCTGCGCACCTACATTTTCTAAACCCGCCGCCCCTCTCCACCGACGGAAATGGCTTGACAGACTGTTACATATTAATTGGCAAAGAATTCATTAATATCATAAAATACTTTATCGATTAGCCAGTTCTTAAGCCTCCGTTTGAACATAATTCCATCTAGCGCTTTTAAATCTAGAGGAAGATGGTTGAAAATGCGGATAGCCATAATAAAAGTGCTTTTTTTGTACAAAGAGTTGTTTACCTTTGGAAGGTAAATATCATATTTGTACTGGTCACGTATGTTGTTTTTTAATGATGATTTATTAACAAAAAATGCAGATTGACTTTTAATAAAAATACATAGTTCTAGGATGTAAATACAAGTTAAAGTTAAAAAACGTTTTTCTCTAAATACGTTACGAAGCGATTCCTCGGTGTGCATACGATATATAGTTTTTAAGCATCTTTTTTGTAGTTTAAATGTTTTGTGCACATCGACAGAATTGCCCCAATAGATAACTCCATATGTAAGTAGTGGATACACACTTCCGTAATAAGCATTTACTACCACAGTTTCGGAACATGTTTCTGATAGTATTGATAAGGCGTAACAGCCACTAGAAATCTTGCTATTTATGTGCTCAATATGAGTCTTCCAATTTAAATGAGTGTCTATTTTAACACCAAGAAAGCCAGCTCCCGTAATTTCTTCAATAGGAGTCCCTGCGTCAGATATATCTAATGGAATTGGTGGAGTTTTATAATGCCTAAATTGAATCAGTTTTGTTTTACTAAGATTCACTTTAAGATTTAGAGTATCAAGCCAATCTAGAATTATTCTAAGGCTGCGCTTAATATTACTGTTTATATCTTCATCCCTGTTATCACTTGAGAATAATATAGTCGCATCATCCGCGAACATCACACATGGCTCTTCAATTTGATTTGGAAGTTCGTTTAAATAAATAAGGAAAAGAAGTGGACCCAACACGCTTCCCTGAGGTACACCAAGTAAAACCTTTTCAAATGTAGATTGTTTATACTCAATTGTTTTGTTTTGTCTATCGTAATGTTCGATAAGCACAGCTTGTTCTCTATTAGTTAAATAGCTTTTGAATAATTGCAATGCGTTACCTCTAACTCCAATGCGCTCTAGTTGCTGTAAAAGTATGTTATGTAGCACACAGTCAAATGCTTTTGACATATCGAGTAACAGGGAAACGCACGGTTTACGCTCATTGACATTATCCCAGATTTGTTTGAATAAATTAAACACAGCAAGAGAAGTCGATTTCCCTTTTTGAAAGCCAAATTGAGTTGAGCTTAAGATACAGTTTTTATTTAGAAACTTGCTTAGTCTTTCGTAAATAACTTTTTCAAATATCTTAGAGAAAGCAGGTAGTAGTGCTATAGGTCTATAATTTCCCATATCAGTATGATTGCCTTTTTTATATAGTGGTTTAATCAGTGCTTTTTTCAATTGATCGGGAAATATACCATATTCTAACGTCAAATTTATAATATAAACAAGAGGTTCAGCAATGTGATCTATGCATGATTTAATAACTGTTATAGGTATGCAATCATAACCTGTACTCTTTTTATTCTTTAATTGTTTAACAATTTTTTTGATTTCGTATGTGTCGACTGGAGCTAAGAATATGCTATTTGGAGAGTTTTTCCGAAATGTGTTATAATTAGGTAACTGAATGGAATTGTGTACATTTTGGTTTATAAAGTATGTATTAAATGCTTCTGCTATATCAGAAACATTCAATAAGTTTACCCCATCAACATGGATTTCAGAAATCATAGTTGGTATTGAATTTATATTACTTGTATATTTTTTAATTAAGCCCCAAGTAGCTTTCGCTTTATTAACACTTGTTTTTATATATTTATCATTGGTTATGATTTTTGATAAGCGTATAACTCTTTTCAATATTTTACAATATTTCTTATAGCTGTATAATTTACTGTCATCTCTCTTATATTTCTGTATTCCTAAATACATTTTACGTTTGTTTTTACTAGACTTCAATATGCCTCGCGATTTCCAATTTTGCTTCTTCCTGTGATAAATTTTTACACTTTCAAGTGGCACACATAGGTTAAAAATCATTGTAAATGTGTTTATGAATTCATCATAAGCTGCATTTGGATTTGATTCCATAAAAACATTCGTAAAATTTATTTCCTGTAAGTATTTTAAAAATATATCTAAATGGTAATCTATTCGCCTAATTTTCTTAAACCAATGTTTTTCTTTAAAACTAATACTAGTTGGTATTATTATTATTTGGCCAGTATGGTCCGATATAGCCAAATTTAATACGTTAGAACTAAATTTAGAACAATTTGTTAAAATATTATCTATGCATGTCTGCGACTGATCATTAATTCTGGTTGGTTCATTTATTGTGTGAGAAAGATTAAATTTTCTTAGAGTAGAGAGAAACGTTTTTTGTGCTGTGTCTTTATTTAATATGTTTATATTGAAATCCCCTGCAACAACTAGTTTTCGTTTCAAATGTCTAACCCGAAGTGTTAACTTACTAAGCAGAGTTTCAAAGTTCTTCATAAATATTTCAATATTGCCGTTAGGGCTACGATACACACATACAACAACAAGGTTAAGCTCAGGTAAAAGGATCCCACAAGACTCAAAATGTTGTTCGATAGACATATCCGAAACCCACTGTATATTATGACATTTCACAGTGTTTTTTACATAAATACAAACACCCCCACGTGTCTTTTGTGTTCTACAGAAATATGCAGCCATTTTGTATTCCTCAATTTGCAAAATAGATGCCTCGTGTTTTTTTAGGAATGATTCAGAAAAACATAAAATATCAATTTGAGCCGAATCAGCAAAGATATCTATTTGACTAATCTTAGACTTTAAACCTTGCACATTTTGATGAAAAATGCGCAGATTGCCTTCATTAGGCTTAGAGACATTTATTTGTGTTTCAATCTGAGGTCTGCTGTGCTGTACTTTAGGTGCGAAAAAAGTAGTATGGTATTGTGCCTTTACGTGGTAAAGATTTACTTGACTCTGAGCACTTATTAGAATTTTCTGAGTATACTTCATTGTGGACAGTTTGAGTCTGAGAGCCAGAACATACCATAGACACGTTTTCATTTAAGTAATTGTAATATGCGTTTTTATAATCTATTTGGTCAATTTTCAGAAATATTTTCGAACATGTTTCTCTCAGATACCGTTTGTTATTTAGATTATTTCGTAACATAAACTGACTGTCTATAAATGTGACATTTTCCATTTTTGCACAACTACACTTTAGCGTATAATTTAGATTATTTGCATCAATGTCTCTGTTTTTGCTAACACTTAGTACAAAAACAGGGTATTTTTTTAAAATTGACAGTGCACCTTGCAAGTAACAGAGTATATCCATTGGATTTGTGTCATGCTCTCCTATTGATAATACAATTTTATCACCCTTGATATACTCCTGGTTGCCAATAGTCTCTAAAATTGATCTCGTGGACGCACCGGGTTTAATGAAGGCACTAACTCCGTAGTTTATAAGGTTGCTCTTCTGCTGCATTTGGTGAAGCCGAGGGCCTACACCGATGCATTGTTTGCCGCCGTATATAAATATTGTAGACTGTGTTCGTTGATTTTTTGTAGATTCCTGTATTTCTATTGATTCCGTGACTGATTCTTGATCATCCTGTACAACATTTTCTATAACAGCTGGACTTAGTGGACTTGTATCAACATTTTCGGCTGGAATTGTCGATGGGTTGGGGGATGGGATGTCGATTGTCGAAGTTTCTTTAGAGCTTACTCTTGTTTTTTTCTTGGTTGACTTGGGAGTTGATTTCTTCTGTAGTGCAGCACTACAATCTAGAAGATTCTTCAGGGTTGAAATTTGCCTTTCCATTTCTGTTTGAACCCGAGTTAACCTAGTCACTTCGGCATTAAGGTTATCAATCTCTTCGTGTGCGCTACTAAGTTGTGCGTTGAGAGCCGAAATTTGATCCTTTAATTCACATATCTGGGAAAGTTGCGTAAAATTTGGTAGGCTTTGTGAACTCTCATTTTGACTTGACTCACTTGACTGTGTTGAGTCTAGTGAACTGGATGATGTTGAGACCTTTGGTGAGCTAGTGGCGGCATCCCTAGAAGGCGATAAATTAAAACATTTTTCATTCCTCTTTGTGCTTGAGGTGGTCGCTTGCTGGTTATTTGTCATATGTCTTTGTTTTTTCTGTTTTGGTGACGACGGTGTGACTTGATGACTTGGTGAGTTAGTTGGAAGAACAACACATTTAGAGCATTTCCATGTTTGTTTATTGCTAGTTGTCATTAAGCGAAAGCGGGCGTATGTCACATTTGTACAATTTAGTTCAAAGAATTTTTTACATTTATTACATTTCAAAAACTCGGTCGATTTTATTTCCGCTGAGCATTCTGAGCATTTTTTTTTCATCGCAGCAACACGTGTGGGCGGCATTTCAGTTTGCAATTCAGTTGTATATGCTTAAATAGTAGTATAAAATCAAGCAATGGCTAAAGCAGCAATGTAGAGTAAAGTAGCAATGAAAAGCGTCCAACGCTCTCGCTGTGGCGCGTTGACGGCCGGTGATGACTCATGCGCAGGCGCAAGCGAGCTCTAAGCGAGCAAGTTACTTGACGGTAGGATTATTTATTTTTAAAACTAATTCACTTAGTACTCACGTTTCTTTGAGAGTTTCATAATGCACTAAACTTCAATTTAATGTCCATAATAGAGGCTACAAAACGATGTATAACACATATAGCGCAAACTCATTTGTACACTGATGATGAATAAAATTAACAGGAGACTAATTCGACACTGTTGCTCGCGCAGTAGCGACGCGTATCTCCCATGGGGACGGAGGAATAAGGTTGTGCAATTCCTCGGCACACTCTCCGAAATGTATCCTATAAAAGATCGTTAGGCTGGCAACCTTACGACGATGCACCAGACTTTGAGGTCGAGTATTCGTCAGATCGTCGTCATTAATAATTCTCTTGGCCCTCCTCTCGACTGACTCGAGCGCCTCAAGCTGGTATTTGGCTGAACCAGCCCACAGATGTGTACAGTATTCCACACACGATCGGACTTGTGCTTGGTAAAGGTCGAGCAGCTGCCTAGGTGTAAAATACTGCCTCACCTTGTTGAGGATGCCCAGCTTTTTTGCTGTAACTGTAACTGGATTTCCGTAGACAAGCTTATTTTTCTTTTTTTTTCAGCCGTAGGAAACAGAGCCCATCTGCTTTTTACTACTGAAACTAAAAGCTATCGCTGCTTTATCGATGAAGTTAACGATCATGTACTATTGTTTAAAATAAGGTTCCTTTTGTCCCTTTTTTTGTACGGAACCCTAAAAAGCGCTCGTGTATCTATGGAGTTTGCCACAGACCATGCATGAAATGGCCGCGTTGACTTAATTAGACATTTACCTAACGCATAAAATAAATATCGGGGTTTTTATTTTTGATTTTGCTTAATTTAGATACCATCTTGTTTGAAGTTGTGAAAACCACTACGTCACATCACACATCAGTGATCTGAATTAAACTGGTTCTAAACTCCCCACAGCGGGCATTCCGTGTCGTCACAACAGGAAAACTGTGAAGATACCAACGGTGAATGAAATACCTAAGTTATTACCAATTCATTCAATCATTGAGGCAGGCTTGTTTTGAAGTTTTTATTCCTAACGGTTACCAAATTTAGGAGACGAAACAACTTCATAAGATTGCAGATGAAAATCGGAATGGCAACAAACATTTTATTTACAATAACAATATACAGAGGTATTATTATAACTGGCTTCAATCTAAAATAGACCCTTGAGGTATTGTACTAATGCTGGCGGCATTTCCTCGTTGTATGGCAATGCTGATACGTTGTGCGAGGAAGCCGCCGGCTCTTAGGTCACCAGTTATGTCAACCAGACGCTTCGCAATTTCTGCAAAAAACTTATACGCGCTGGGACTCCACGGACCTAGAGTGGATGGGCAAAAGATCGGGATTATGTCTAGTGTTTGGAAGTATTGAATTTAGAAATAGTGTGTGATTTCGTATGCTCTGACATAAGAGCTAGAACAGAAGTAGCAGATATCCTCACCCACATAGATATGCAATAATGGAGGTGGGCAGGCCACACTATAAGATGTAAGACAGAAAAGTGGAGCCAAAGAATTGTCATGTGGCACCCTACAGATGGGTCAAGATCGCAAGGCCCTCAAGTAACAAGATGGGAAGACGAAATTATACGTACAGTGGGACTACTCTGGACAAGGGGAGAGAGGAGATACTGGAAGGAGTTGGAGGAGGCCTTTGCCGACAGGCACACTGAACTAAGAGACTTCATATGACTATTCAAAACTTACTATCAAAAAGAACAATCATGTTCAGAACAAAGCGCTATATAATAATAATGTGATTTCGTAGATTAATTGCTTTGGTAACAGTATATTACAAGATTGGAATAAACCAAGGTGCAAGACGTTGGACACGTAATTACCAAATTAAAATGGAGCTGGGCGGGACATGTTGCCAGCAGAGTGATGGCAGGTGGGACAAAATGTTAACGGAATGGTGGCCACTTTCAGACGAAACGAGTGCCTGGCGTCCGTTGGCTCGTTGGGTGGACGACATTCGGAAGACTGCGGGTCACTTCTGGCTGATATTGGCTCAGGACCGGGATAAGTGGCGTAATTGAAAAGAGGCCTATGCTCAGATTATAAATATGACCACCGGTCTGGCCTAATGGGTAGTGACCCTGCCCTGCCTATGAAGCCGATGGTCCCGGGTTCAAAATTTGGTAAGGGCGGCCATTTAATGTGTGATGAGCACGGATACCTATTTGTTCCTGAGTCATGGGTTTTTTACGTATTTAACCCTTTTCCACGCATAGTACGATTTATCGACCACATACGCGCCTATAGAATTTCAACTTTAGTATTCCGATTTAAGGTTCAAATTAGATTCCACTTTTGGAAAATGAGACTTGCCTTCAAATGAATCATCAAAGCTGGATAAATTGGAATATATTTGTTTTTTTTTTTGGAAATCCTTGTAGATTAGTGCGGCCTGGAAAAGGGTTAAGTATTTATAGCCACAACACAAGTCTTATTGAGCTTACTGTGGGACTTAATCAATTTGTGTAATAATGTCCAGTAATATACAGGGTGATTCATGAGACGTGAGCAGGTCCAAGCCTACACAATCAGTAAATGTTAATGAATCGTTCACAGTCATATTTAAGTAAATCAATTACGCTTTTTTCTGTTATCTAACTTTTTTTAAAGAACAAATTTGATGTTCTACAATCATGGACACCCTACAACACTTAATTAACGAAGATAAAACTTCTTTAATCGTTATGACAGTATTTTGATTATGAAGAAAATAAAATGTCACACTTGAGTGAGATACGATTTTTCTAAAGTAACCAGACTCCGATGACATTCAATTTGTCACTTGTTATGGATAAAACAAATAGGGTGACCATAACAGTCGTAAATAAAATAAAATAAAAATTTTGAAGAGAAAAAAATAATTTAACGTTAATCTCACAAATACTGGAACGAAACAGTTACTAATAACTTACTGAATACGCAGGCTTGATCCTGCTCACGTCTCCTGAATCACCCTGTATATTTATTTTATGAACTGTCGACCTTTTGTATTCTGGATATAAGATATCTTCTATCTTTCTTCTATCTATCTGCAAGAGGTCAATGAAATAAGAGATTTGGGTGTCATAATAGACAGCAGACTACGCTTTGTGCGTCACATAGATAAGACAATAAATGCTGCCTTTAAATCTCTAGGGTTTGTGTTAAGATGTGCTAGCGAATTTAAAGAATGTTCTACAATGGTGACCCTTTTTAATTGTTTTGTGAGGAGTAAATTAGAATACTGTAGCGTTGTCTGGAATCCTACTTACAAAATACATATTGAAAGGATTGAACGATTGCAAAAAAGGTTTACTAGACATCTTGCTTATCGCTGTGGAACAGGCTGCCAAGCATATAACGCTAGACTTAAACAATTTAAACTAATTTCTCTTAGTAGTAGGCGTACTATGCTGGACCTAATGTTCTTGTACAAACTTCTAAACGGCAAGATTGACTGCATGCATATGGTTAGTCAGATAGGGCTGAAAGTACCGTCTCGTTTGCCACGTTATCCTTGTGCCTTACTCTATGTGCGTCGTAGTCGAACTAACCTATTGGCTCACTCCCCTTTGCCTCGCCTGGCTCGCCTATACAACAAGCATGCTAATAATGTCCCTTCTTTGGATGTGTTTCACGACAATGAAGCCTCATTTAAAAACAAATTATTATCTGTTGACAACCTCAGCTAGCTCGGATAACTTAGTTACTTTTGTGTGGAAATTTTTATTGTTAGTATTAAGTAGGTGTTTTGTTAATTAGTATCATATTCATATTTATATTAAGCTCTTATTCTGAATCTTAACTTAAATAATGCATGCTGTGATTGCCTTTAAGTGGGGGATCAATTATAAATGTGCTCTTTTAGTATGTAAATTATAGTATGTGAATTGTATCTTCTGTTGGTGATCCTAATAAACAAATAAACAAATCTTACATAGGTAATTCATGGGCGTTATGATATCCACATCCACAACGAGCTGCGAAAGTGCTTACCCGGCTTATGAATAAAATCCATTCATAAGGAAGTCTTTCCTCTGAGGCGGAGATGAGAGGAGACGAGTGGGAATCCGCCGATAACATTGGTTGTAATCTAGCAAAGCGTTAGCCTGTTTATCGATATTGTACTGGATCATTTCGGGGAGTGTACGATGGGATTACATAATCTAATCCCCCCATCCGCGTTTTGCCAACGTGGGACTAGACGCGGACTTGCGTTTCACCCTTACGTCGTTACTCTACCACTGATTCGCACTAAACGCTACGCATCCAGCTTTATCATGCGAACAGCTAAGGAGTGAAATTCACTTCCTGCAAATCTATTCCCAGTCCATCTATAATTTGGATCTTTTTAAATCGAGAGTGAATAGACATCTTGTAGGTAAGCTTGTTCAGGTGAGATTGTGGAAAATGATTACCTTTACAAGCGGAGAGCGGAGGATCGGAGAAGCGGAGAATGCTGTTGATTGATACGTACGTTTCCTTTCATCTCCGCTCATTTTCGCCTCAGTGGCAAGGCAGCCCAAGCGGGTCAATCGTTGGACATTATGCATTTTGTAACGCAGCGGCTTACGTGAGTGAATAACTTGCGAACGCGACGCGACGCGGCGCGGGTGAATGAATCCTTATTTGATACCTATATGGAAGTGTCCTACGTGGGCGATCTCGTTGCGAACGCGAATGCCGTGTAGGTAGTACCACCGCGCCGCGCCGCTTCGCGTTTGCGAGTTATTATTAATAAAATTATTTATTGTGCACTACTAAAGAAAAGCTCATATTACAATCAAAGACAGGACTTAAATTAGTAGGTCATAATAAGGTCCACCGATGGCTATGGTACATCCATTATTAGATTTGAAATTATAATAACTAATTGATTGACCGTAATTCTGTAGAAAGCGACCAACTTTTTTATTTTTGTCAAAGTGACTTACACAATAACTCAGCTAATTTGGTCGCTTTCTGCATTGATAAAAAATGGAGTTGGTTGTTTTCTGCATAATACGATCATTTATATTATAGTTTAAAAGTTCTCAATGAGGGCATTCCACGTCGTCACCGCACAGGAAAACTGTAGAGATGAGAATGAATGAATGAAATACCTATTACGACACAATACGCAAGGAAAGACTTAGCTAAATGCCGACTAATACGCATTTAAGCAATTCGTGAACTTATTACTATGATGATAAGGACTCATGGTTTTTATTTGTCGGGTTATAAGCGTACTAGAATTTTCCTATAGTAACTATGAATGGTAAACCCAAAACTTTGTATATTACAGGACGTTTAATATTAAATAATTAATAGAATCAGGCGTTACTTTGCGGATATCTATACTAATTTTCATTCAATTGAAACAAATTACTTTGCTAATTCGCAAAACAATAACGTGCTAGTCAATTAATGCTGACCCGTTATATTTACTTGCGTATTTTTACATGCAATTAATGGCTCCTCTACACGATGGGCCATCACACTGGCCCACTAAGATGGGCCAGCGTGTAGAGAGGGTATTGGTGTCGGATTGCTTATGGCGCGGCGGGATGGCGATGGGATGGTCACGGTGTCGGTTTTTCGTCCGCACATCAAAGGTAGTCTACACGATTCCAAAGTGCGTGCTCTCAACCATCGCATGGCCATTTCGCTGGTTCAGCGCTGGACCATCGTGTAGAGGAGCCAGCACCAGTGCATGTGGCTATCTCGCTTGTCCAGCGCTGGGCCATTGTGTAGAGGAGCCATAATAGTAGCAGACGGTAGAAGGTAGAACATTTAAAGAGAGCCAACGTCTCTCCGAAGTAATTAAAACAATAAATATTACTTCGCTGATTCGCGAAAAGATAACGTGCTAGTCAATCAGTGCTAACCGGTTATACTTACTTGCATATTTTTAAATTCAATTAATGTTCCCACCATTCCACCGCAAAAATAAATACGCAAATAAATATAACAACCTACCATCAAAAATACAAAACTCAACACGTGTTTCGCCTCTTCACTCTCTACGAGGCATCCTCAGGAGATGTGATGTGTGATTTTTTTTTTGTATGACTATATTTTGTGAAATTTTTAGTATTAAATTTGATCTATGAATTATATTCATTAGTATTATATATGGAATAATATTTACAACATCAGTAAATTGCTCTGATAATTAGATTAAGATAATTATATGTAATACTGTCTTACTATTCATAAGTGCTTGTTGCTAGGCCTACATGAATAAAGTATATTTGAATTGAATTGAAATTGAAAAGTTGACGGTCCGAAAGCCAGCGACTGAAACTGACTGACTTTCAGTCGTATACAAATAACGGGGGTATAACGGGTCAGTATTTTTAGTATTGAAAAATGGTTAAATGGGTCAGTATAACGGGTTAGCACTGATTGACTAGCACGTTTTTTTTCGCGTATAAGCAAAGTAATATTTTTTGTTTTTAACAATAAATCCTGACATGTCAGGGGACATCCTGACATATGGCAACCCTTCACGGTAGGCCCTCAGATTTCCATTAAGTAAATTAGAGTGGGATACGCATCCTGCTGCTGCCGCCTAATGCTGTTTGTCTTGGGAGTGGGTGTGCGATGGGCAAACAATCAAACATGGAACACTTCCTGTCTAATAGATCATACGGTGTTTATGTATCTTTGGAAATTTGACCGGAGGTTAGAAAAGGTGTCATGTTTATCGGCCTTCGTAGTCGGTGAACACCGTACCAACGAAAATGGAGATTCTGGGTTCAAATCCCGGTATATGTGCTGATGATTGACATGATATAAATGTTTTCTTTGTATTTAAGTATTTATCTGCTTATATATCAGCTTTTTAGCGATAAGTTACTTTAATTATCTGTATTATTCTATCCTTGCATCGATGGTGTGTGCAATAATAGTACGTTACGATACAAGTTCGAAAAATAGGAAATTCGCAACGAGTCGCGATAGTTGCAAATTACCTATTCGCACATGTATCGCACAACATTTTACAGTAGGTAACATATGGCCCTTTAAATTTTCGACATAGTTACGTAATAGTAATATGCTAATAATCGCACTAGTGTGTAAATAACTATTGTATTGTTTTGTACATATCATCGTCGAGAAACCACAACACAAACCTTAGGTACTTAAATACAACTTACTATACGTAGTTATAGACTTGGATCGCTTTGTGAAAAGTTATTACTTTAGTAAGTACTAAATAATAATAAAATAAGTATTCTTTTATGGCTGAATTTATCTGTTTACCAATTTTACTGTTCTTTATTAATTTAGGTACTATGAGGATTCAAGGATCCCATCTTAAACTCTTTCCAACACTATACTCGATACCTTCACGACCTGTCTCGCATGTCATCAGGAAGACGTTGTTACGTTTCTAGAAAACTACGGCGTAATGGGAAAACCTCGAAGATGGACGCGTGCCAGGGTTTTTACAGATCAGACGAACTCTTTCGCATTTTCCCTTTTGAATACCTTCCTCTTATAATACTATATCTACGGCTTCCTCATTGCGACTAGAAGGCATGGCTCATGCTTATGTATTGTGATGAATTGAAGTAAAGACATATTAAAGAGCCTTAGAGCCTGTTTAACAATGTCCAAGAAAAGTCCTAAATAAGCTACTTGCCACTTATCTGACGAATAAAGTCATCGTTGGCGTTTCACAATCTTCAAATAAGCGTAACTGGTAGATAAAGTGCTAAGTTTTGCAGGAAGTTTTATCTGGCAGTTAATTTATTTGTTAATTAGCTATCCAATACTTTACTCAGACTTTGTGAAACAGACCCTTAGTAACTTGACAGGCAACTTTCTCATATACCTAATCACTTAAATGATAATATTCTGAATAAAGTATTCATTCGAAAAATAGTGTAGATTCTATACGAATTACATACAAAATGGTGTCGATATGTATTTTGTACGCATTTAAAACTTTAATTCGTATTATTTTTTATTATTTTTTGTAATATTTGTATTATTTTTTGTTTAGTTGTGTGTTGTGTGTATGTGGCAAGCGATAAATGGTTTATCTATCTATCTATCTAATTTATGAAGTGAACATATAAATTACCACCAATGTAACGTACCAATGAGTTTTTCGGAACTTATGTACGAAATATCATTTGATATTTACCAGACACTTGTCGGTGAAGGAAAACATAAGGAAACCGGACTAATCCCAACAAGGTCTAGATTACCCTTTAGATTGGAAGGTCAGATGGCAGTCGCTTTCGTAAAAATTAGTGTCTACGTCATTTCTTGAGTTTAGTTGCCAAACGGACCCCAGGTTCCTATGAGCTGTGGCAAAAATTCCTGGATGACGCGAGTATTTTTGGCGCGAAGCATCGGCGACTGCTCTCAACCGCATACGTGGAATAATTGTTTTATAACTGAAATGAAAGCCTCGGGGAAGAGAGACAGTTTTTGTAAAAAATACTTCTAAGCATGTAAAGTTAGACGACCGATGGTCTGGCCTAGTGGTTACCCTGCCTATGAAGCCAATGGTCCTGGATTCAAATTCTGGTTAGGGCAATTATGTGTGCATGTGACGAGCATGGATATTTGATCCGGGGATCCGTCCACCCCTTCCCAGAAAAAAGCCTTTAAATGGCTTTGTCGTTTATCGACTAGCCCCAACGATTGGCTTTACCTTTGAATGGTTTACCCGTTCATTTGACTTTGCTTTAGGAAGGGGTTTCTTATTCAGAAATACCGCTAATATGAAAGGGTATCCCCTTCCTAATTCAAAAAATGTGACACCTGTGATGTCAACGCGCTAGGACACCCAGTCCAATAAGCAATATTTGATTCAATTTTACGAAAAGAAAGTTGAAAATGGCATTAGTGTTGTTATTTATAATCGATATCTCTACAACCTAAGCCTTATTGAGCTTACTGTTGGACTTAGTCAATTTGTGTAATAATGTCCTATAATTTAAAAAACGGACAGACAGACGGACATGACGAATCTATAAGGGTTCCGTTTTTTGCCATTTAGCTACGGAACCCTAAAAAGTAGTACCTACGTCAGAATTTTATTCTATCGATGTTAAAGCCAAAGTTCATCTTCTGGGGGTCGTTCATATTTAGGAACCTCTACCCTAATTCTGAGTCCTACCACTAAACGATTAAATGTTCAAAAAAATAAAGACCACAAATGATACCAATTCCAACACGTGACTTGTAACATAACACGGAAAATTATTACGAAGCCATTTGTGAGTTAAATAATAGTTCTTTGTAAAAATGACGGCCCTTGAGTCAGATTCAGTTAAGTATAAATTGAGTCACTGCTAATCTCTCGTATTTTCCATTGTTCGTATATGGAATATGTTTATAAATGGTTTTTTTACAAGCTATGTATGTATTTTATGTTCGCACGGGGCAACTTAAATTTCACCCACTTCCCGTCTTCCAATGAAGCTGAAAATTCGCGTACATATGTAAGTCGGGTGACAATACAATTCAATTCAATTCATTTATTCACTTAAATACAATGCAAGTTTACAGTATGTCATCACACCAAAGCACTTACAATGGAATATTATGGTACCATGGAGCTGATCTGATGATGGAGATAATAGGTGGCCATAGGAACTCTGTGATAAAACAACGCAACCTAATTGTGTTTGGGGTTTTTAGAATTGTCTCGATGTATATTAGTTGCCCGTGGTAAGAAAAGTACAGTCAGCGATAAAAGCTTGTACCAAAAATGTTTTTTTTTTTGCTAAAATTCTATTATCTAAGAATAGGTAGGTACTAGTATCACTATGCGCCAAAAGTATATGCCATCTTGAAATACTTTTCCAATTTCATATAAATAAGTACAGTTCGCGTTTAAAATAATATGTTACAGTAACTGTTCGGCATATACATCAATATATCTCTTTTTGTCAAATGTTACCGAATAACAGATACTTTAGACGCGTAATCTGATCCGCACTGATCTGATCTGAAAGGAGATGGCGGGACGACTAGGACGCATTCTATCCAAAATGGTGGGAAAATGCTGACGACAGGGTCGAGTGGAGAAAACGAGGGGAGCTAGACCTTTGCCCAACAGTGAGACACTACAGGGTGATTCATGAGACGTGAGCAGGACTAAGCCTACACAATCAGTAAATGCTAATGAACCGTTCATCATCATATTTAAGTAAAACAATCTCGCTTTATTTCTGTTATTTAACTTTTTGGGAAGGACAAATTTGATAATCTACAATCATGGACACCCTACAACACTTAATTAAGAAAGATAAAACCTTTTTAACCGTTATGACAGCAGTTTGATTATGAAGAAAACATAATGTCACACTTGAGTGAGATACGATTTTTCAAAAGTAACCAGACTCCGATGACATTCAATTTGTCACTTGTCATGGATAAAACAAAGAGGGTGACCATACATGGCGTAAATAAATTAAAACATTTTTTTTGAACAGTAAAAAATAAAAGAACGTTAATCTCACAAATACTGGTACGAAACAGTTGCTTATAACTTATTGAATGCTCAAGCTTGATCCTGCTCACGTCTCCTGAATCACCCTGTATAGTAAGCTAAAAAAATCGGCCAAGAGCATGTCGGGCCATGCTCAGAGTAGGTTCCGTAGTTACTCCTCCGTCACAATAAGCTAAACTGGAGCTTAAAGTATAGTAGATTGAACAACCAAAGGATGAACTGTGGATGTACGTCTTTTTACTATGAAGGGGAAACCTTTTGCGATAACTCAAAAACAGCTAAACTGATTATGTCCGCTATAGTTTTCATTTAATGTCTTTCTTAAGCTCTACTTCCACGATTTTTTTCATATTTTTTGGACCTATGGTTCAAAAGTTAGAGGGGGGAGGGACACATTTTTTTTTCTTTCGGAGCGTTTATCTCCGAATATATTCACTTTATCAAATAAATGTCTGTTGAAGACCCAAGTTTTGAGAGACCTTTCCAACGATATCCCACACAGTAGGGTTGAAACAAAAAAAAAAAATCACCCCCACTTTACGTGTAGGGGAGGTACCCTAAAAAAAAATTTTTTAGATTTTATTGTAGAACTTTCTTGACTTTATTCATTTATATATCCATGCCAAATTTCAGCTTTCTAGCACAAACGACCACGGAGCAAAGCCTCGGACAGATAGACAGACGGACATGGCGAAACTATAAGGGTTCCTAGTTCACTACGGAACCCTAAAAAAACTGATCCGCTAGTTTTGATACGGACAGTAAATACTATATTTTATATCGAGACAATTCTAAAAATCCCAAACACACTTAGGGAGCGTTGATTTATCACAGAATTCATATAGCCATCTCCTGTGTCCATGACTAGATCAGCTCGATGGTACCATAATATTGCATTGTCACCCAACACACATGTATTTGTAGTCTCATCTCAAGAATAATATAGGAAATGGTTCTAATTTAGCTTGCAAGATTTGCCCCGAACATACAAAGGGATATGTTCGCCTTTGTACGGTCACGTCTGAAAATATTGATACGAAAAAGTGCCAAAAATACGTATCCACGACTTTATTGCCCATATATTAAGGTAGTGTATACATATTTTGGCACATTTTTCGTATCGATATTTTCAGATGGAATACATGCAAACATTGTAAGTTTAAATCTTATACCTTTAAACGAGCAATTCTTGTATATATATAAATATATATATTTCTGTGATCTCGGAAACGGCTCTAACGATTTCGCTGAAATTTGGTATATGGGGGTTTTTGGGGGTATACAATCGATCTAGATTAGTCTTATGTTTGGGAAAACGCGTGTTTTCGAGTTTTCATGCGTTTTTCTTTCGACGCAGAATATGGTCGCTAATTTCGTGTTACGGCCGCTGTCCGTCTGGTCCAGCGGGTTAAGACGCGGACTGCTAAACGAGTGTTACGGGTTCGAATCTCGCCCGGTGACTAACTTTTGTTTTTTTTTTATATGTTCAAGTTTATATATAATTTTTTAATTTTTATTGTTTTAGACAAGTTTAATTTAGTAAAAAAATGTAGTTAAGATTATCACCTGTAGACCACCATATTACAATAAATAGTTATAACCGAGCAAAGCTCGGTCGCCCAGGTACTGAATAAATTAAACGTGTAAAAAACAGTCCTTTCTGATAGGCTTAGATTCACCGATTGTAATTGATAAGTTTGGTAGAAAAAATCACGCATCTACGTTCGACTAGTAAAGTAAATAACTCTTTGATTGTACTACAATATGTATTTAAGTAATATAAATAATAACCAGTGTTAAATATTGTCATATTTGATAATTAACCACATGCAGCGATGTTCCGCGGAACGACCAGCCACAAAACATTTGCTGAAGTTAATTATTTTCCACGAATATATATTTTTATGCTTTATTTCCTATGTACTAATTACTACAGTCATTTTATGTGGAAGGCCAGTGAAAATTCCTGTACATTGAGCAGTCAAAACCCAGTCACAGACGAATCGATAATATACCAAAATATATCATATAGCAAGGCATCTTACGATATATTTTACGTACCATTTGACAGAGTCCACACACGAAGCTATAATAATATATATTTTGGTATCTTGGTATTTGTCCCGCTTGCTGTAGAAACCGCCGGGTGCTGGTGTGCCGAGGCCAAGGCCTTTTTCGAGGAAGTGGGGAGACGCATGCGAGAGAGAGGGTTGGATCCTCGCTCAGGGACCTTCCTGATGCAAAGATTATCCATAGCCGTTCAACGTGGCAACGCGGCGAGTGTCATGGGTACTTTTGCGTCGGGGGGGTCGTGGGGTGAATTTCTAGTATAGGGTGTTATTTAGGTTAGGTTAGTAGTAAAGACCTGAATTTTTTTTTAATTGTGTAATTAGTAATTGTTTTGGTATCTTATGATATCTTATGTACTGTTGATACTCATCAAAAAATGTACCTAAGTCATATTCTTGTACCTACACAGTTTGCACAATAAATATTTCTGATTTCTGATTTATGGCAAGGCATCTCAGGATACCTTGCGATATATAGCTTATGCGATATTACGATATATTTTATTATATTTCGTCTCTCTTACAATGTAGGTGCTAATTTGTGATATATATTTTGGTATCGTTGGCGTGTGTTTTTTTTATACTACGTCGGTGGCAAACAAGCATACGGCCCGCCTGGTGGTAAGCAGTATCCGTAACCTATGTACTGCAACTCCAGAGGCCCAAGCAGAGGGTGTGGTGCTTAGCTATATGTGTCGGCATCTTACGGTTTATTAATCTTATACCTTTAAACGAGCAATTCTTGTATATATATATATGTATATATATTTCTGTGATCTCGGAAACGGCTCTAACGATTTCGCTGAAATTTGGTATATGGGGGTTTTTGGGGGTATACAATCTATCTAGATTAGTCTTATGTTTGGGAAAACGCGTGTTTTCGAGTTTTCATGCGTTTTTCTTTCGACGCAGAATATGGTCGCTAATTTCGTGTTACCGGCCACTGTCCGTCTGGTCCAGCGGGTTAAGACGCGGACTGCTAAACGAGTGTTACGGGTTCGAATCTCGCCCGGTGACTAACTTTTGTTTTTTTTATATATTCAAGTTTATATATAATTTTTTTAATTTTTATTGTTTTAGACAAGTTTAATTTAGTACAAAAATGTAGTTGGGTGAATCAACTTTTTTTGTTTTGTTATCCTGTCCCGTTGTCCAAGGGACAACAGTGGCACAGTTTGTTTGAAGAGACGTTGTATGCCGTTCTATTAACATGCTTAGTAGGGGGCCCATTATGGACATTGGTTATAACGACCACAAAAACGCAAGTTTAATACATTTAAGTACCATAAAATTAGTATTTCAATGAACTTTTGTCCCCTGGACAACTAATCGTAACCATGGCAACGAGTGACGCTAAAAAGTTGATTCTCCCAGTTAAGATTATCACCGATAGACCACCATATTACAATAAATAGTTATAACCGAGCAAAGCTCGGTCGCCCAGGTACTATATATTATAAGAATAATAAGGATAATATTTTTTTATTATCACAAACATACAAGAATACAAAGACGATAAAAGAAAAACAAACAAGTAGACACGTTGAATAGAAGAGCAGCAACAATTAAATTAACATAATTTCATAAAGTCTATCCAAATTATGTAAACAAAAGGGATGGACTCAGCATATGCCGTGTTACAGACTGGCTGTCACAGCGCTGGATTTCAGTATTTCCATCTGTGACGGGTTTAAATGCAACGTAAACCGGCCGGTTTGGCCTAGTGGGTAGTGACCCTGCCTACGAAGCTGATGGTCCCGGGTTCAAATCCTGGTAAGGGCATTTATTCGTGTGATGAGCATGGATATTTGTTCCTGAGTCATGGGTGTTTTATATGTATTTAAGTATTTATATATTATATATATCGTTGTCTAAGTACCCTCAACACAAGCCTTATTGAGCTTACTGTGGGACTTAGTCAATTTGTGTAATAATGTCCTATAATATTATTTATTTATTTATTATTTATTTATTTAACGTAAGGCTAGCGGACTGGAAAATACGGGAAGCTGTATTCAGGAGACACGGTGAGCGATTATTCTCTCGTCTGTAGCTTAGGGCATGAAGGCATGATTAACCCTGTAAGCTAGTCGCGTCATCGCGTGTGAGCCGTGTGCTCCTTTGGCGGCATTGTTTCAGGCCGTATGATCCACAATAGCTGACGTTGACGTTTATATTTATAAATATACATACATAGGTACCTACAAACAGCAATACTCTTAACTGTCCATCAGTGGACATTATAAAGTCCACCGATGGACAGTTATTATTATTATTATCACATTATTTCTGTTCTGTACCCCTAGTGTAAATTTATTCGATACGGAGACGTGACGTAAGCGTTTGCATTAAGTCTCATTTTGTATGGAATTTTTAATTTCCAAAACGTCCCGCTTGCGCTATTTCTAAATACAAAATGAGACTTAAAGCAAACGGGTACGTCACGTCACGCTATCGATAAAAATTACAATAGTGGCTCTGATCTGAATTCAATACTTTCAATTATACTTGACGAGATTCCGATTTGGTTCGCACTTGATATTGACAGGCAATTTTGTACATTGTAGATAGATCTGTGGATATAACGTGATATAACAGCGACGCGCCCCGGCTTCACACGGCTTACACACCTAATCCTTCCTCAAGAATCACGCTATTGATTGGTAAAAACCACATGAAAATCCATTCAGTAGTTTTTTCATCGCGAACATAACATACACACAGACAGACGCGGCGGGGACTTTGTATAAAGTATTAGTGATACTCGTTAAGAGGACACATTATCATCTTCATTTTTTCATACAAACATTCTCGACATTTTCCTCTATGGGTTTTGGCCCTAGATGAATATTTTTTATATGAGTATTATATTACCAGTTCATACCTACGTCTGTACGTTTTGCTTTTTGTTGATATGTGACATTATCTATGAAAAGGGACCTTATTGTCGGTGGCGCGTACGCCATTATCAACGATGCTTCCATATTTTAAACAACGCCGCGCTACGAAGTGCAGCGTAAGCGCCATCGACAATAAGGTCCCTTTTCATAGATAATGTCACATATTATTGTTTTCATAAAAACTAGCGCTAAAAATAGCCAAATAAATGTGCCGTAAACAGACGCATAGCATACAAAATCGACAACAATAAACGCGATAATCAAAACAGTCGAACACAAATAATTTATTTCTTATTCCGTTCCCAAAATTTCGTTACAATTGGTTAAATTTTGGAGAAAAATATCTGGAACGAAACCTCGATTTCTGAGATTTTTACGCAGGAATTTCCCCTAAGCTGCAGTTGTCCTTGTCGCACTAATTTTAAGAGCCGCCCCCCTCAGCGCGACGGAGATATTTACCAAAAAGCCTCAAATCTGTGAACCAGCTGAGCCCCTGGTATTTGCTCTGCCAGCCGTATTATGATATATGTATAAAAGCGCTCTCCGATTTCATAAACTCTGCTGGCTAAATCCACTGTAAATTAATTTCATGCTATCCTTTGCGTATTTGCAATATTTCCTAATCGTACATACACAGACATACAGTGGGTGGGACTCATTCCTTTGTGGTTAGTACAGTCAAGTGTAAAAATATGGGTGTACACATCTTACTCAAAAATATGTCCCATAGCATCTTATTCCAGTGTAATAAGAGCGTAGTACCATATTTATGAGACGATTCTTTCGATACATATTTTTGCACTTGACTGTACTAAGAAATTTATTAAGCCTAGTTAGGGTTGTCATATGAACAAAACCGTGCAAGTTGGACTCGCCCACCGAGGGTTCCGTAAAAATTTACCTTTTTTTTGTAAATTTCTAGTTTGCAAAATTTTTCCTATACCTGTAGTCAACGGGAAGTACCCTATAAATTTTGAGTCCCTTGAGATTCAAGATTTCAAAATATTTATTCATAAACAATGTCAATTGTAATTGAATTCATACAATAAAAGCATAACATTAAATAAAACCAAGAAATACAATGTCCATTTAACTAAAATAAAATAAGACATTAATTTCAATAAAGGAAAATTGAATTGAAGTATAAGATTAGATAAGAGTCAAGAATACTAATTAAATTTAATTAAACACACACATAAAACATAAATAAAAATAAAATAAAAGAATTTGTAGTTTCAAAAATCGTCAATATCATATAAACATTTGTCGAGCAAGTATTTTTTTAACCTTTAACTAAAAATCTTATGATTGACAAGTCCCTTTAGCTCGATAGGCATTTTGTTGAATAGTCGCACGGCTTGAACTCTGGTGGTGGTAGATTATCGAAATATACGTTTTCCGCGGCATAAACGGCCGTATCTTTTTTTCACTTTAACTTACAAGTTTAATTTTTTCACAGCTTCAAGGTAATGTATATTTGAGTATAATGTTTTAATTTCAACTCGATACGTCCACGCGTTCCCGAGATAAAGGGTCTTGACAGTCAGACAGACGGACGGGCGGACAACAAAGTGATCTCATAAGTGTTCCGTTTTTTCCTGATGTGGTACGGAACCCTAAAAATGGAATGATCGTACAAAAGTCCGGACGGATTTTTGCAAAATGGCCCAGTGGGCCACTAGTACCTTAATTCACCTTTATATTTATGCTGATATCTACAGCATAGCTTCCCTTTCGTCTGCCTAAGTCCAAATGCAGGAGTGGAATGCCCTGCCCGAGTCTGTTTCCGCATGAGTACAATCTGAATCTCTTCAAGGCTGGATTAAATAGGTATCTCATAGGTAAGCGTGTTCCACCGTAGACCGCATCATCACTTACCATCGGGTGAGATCGTGGTCAAACGCCTGCCTATCCTCCATTAAAAAAAATTGCTAGCTTCTAGGTGTTTATTTATTTATTTTATAAATTATTATTATTTTATTTAAAACAACAAATGATCCAATCGGTGTTAATTGATCCTAGCCTACGTGATTACTTAATCTTATACCTTTAATTTAAACGAGCAATTCTTGCATCTCAACAACAAATAACAATCAATATTTCGATGAAATTTGCTATGTGAGAGTTTTCGGGGGCAAAAAAATCGATCTAGCTAGGTCTTCTCTGTGAAAACGCGTAGATAGTAATAAAATAAACATAGATTTTGGCCTTTGACTAATGTTTCCACATCAAAGGACAGGGTAGTTCGAACTAGGCTTGCACTGGAGAATCATTTTGAATTTGGACTTTATTGCGCGGGAATACGGTAACTAATCAAATGGGTTTTCCAATGGCTGTTACGTCTGTTACGTATGCGTGGGATAGTTCCTAAGTACATATAATACCTTCTCTGGAAACAGACAGCTGGAACTGCATTTATAGAACATTACTATAGAGGACGGGAAACGAAGGGTTCCAGGCCAAGTAGATATAGACGGCCGAGCGTAGCGAGGACGTTTAGGCATACGCGGCCGGCAACCCCGTTTCTCGCCGAGATTTGTATAGTGCTTTTCTCAAATTTGCAATGAAATAATAATAATAAAAATAGGATGATGATGATGATGATGATTGCTTCATGTCCTAATGTGATAGGTTATTGAGTGCGTCGAGTTTCAAAGAGGAACGAAAATTTGATTATTTTTGCGCTACGACGCACGGTTTAGGAGATACAGCCCTATAATGATTTCTGCATGACAGAAAAAAAAACTTTATAGGGCTGTATCTCCTAATAATTTCCTGGTAGGTTCCTGGAGCAGCTGAATTGTTCCCGATTGCACCAAAGTATAAATTTCTTGGAACAACACTACGTGCCTTCTTCGTACTTCGATTTAACATCACTGACCATTAATAGACCTTAAGTGCTTACAATAAGGTTCAAAATCGTTAGTAAACAGTGTGGCCGGTATAACCGAGCAACAGTCGCCATCAGATATATAGGAGCGACCGAGGCGCTCACAAATATCTGAACACGCCTCTATTGTCAAGGCGTTAGAGTGCGTGTTCAGATACTTTTGGAACTCGGTCGCTCCGCTATATCTGGTGACTGTAGGAGGCTGGAATGTCAGTTTTTGCTAATCGGATGAAGACGTTACGTACGTTCCGGGAACGAACTTTGTAACGGAAGATGTGTTCTAGGATTTACAAGATAGTAGAATTTGTAGCTTATTATGGTAGGCTATTAGCATCCGCTCGCAAAAAATTCAACTCCATTATCGGACAATTTCAGAAATTTGTGTTATTCTCTTTCTCACTGGCCGTATTTGTGAGCGAGATGGAATTCATGGAAGCGTGTGCCCGGGAGCGCCTATATCATATATGTTTGTGTATTTAAATTTTTTGTACATTTAAATAGAAAAAAGTAATCGATACGTTCCCTTAAATGCTATTGACGATTTTTAGAAGCAATTTTTATATTTTCAACTTTTGTGCATGACCACTAGCTCTCAAAAAATATTAAAACGCTTAAAATAACAACACATTTATGATCAGTTCAGTTCCCACCTCGCCCGCTTAGTAACTAGGATGCCACCTTTTCTTGTACAAAAAAATTGTATTTTTGTCAAAATATTGAAAAAAATATAGTATTTACTGGGAAAACGGAAAAAAACAGAAGAAAGAATTTGAGGCGAATGGCGGTGTTTAAAAATCCAAGTCGCATACGTGCGATATCGGAGACATTTGTATACCCCTTTCTTCAGTGTGTGAGTGTTGTGAGCTGATAAATAAACATTTTATTATTATTATAGTGATGAAAATATTGTATTTTTCGTACTACATATATTTTTTTGTATAATATATTACAATACACTAAATGAACTAAAATATAGTACAATACAACGTACTATAATGTATATTATATACTATATGTATATTATAGTACGGATGGCAACCCTATTTATTGGTAACTGACGTAGAAATCTGAAAGCTTTTTCAGTCTAATAATTTTACAAACAAATGAAAAGTCTCTTTTGTTAAATTTTTTAATATCACTGGCATGGGAAGCGAGTTCCATAGCCCGCTGGACACGGAAATAAAAAAAAACGAGTTCGTCTAACACGCGCAACGATGGTTCCGTATACATTTTCAAATTATCTCTTGCATATAAATGTAAGTATAAACACGAAAAATCTTGACCAGTACCCCTAGTGTAAATTTTATCGACATCATAACGTGACGAACGCGTTTGCGTTAAATCTCATTTTGTATAGGATTTTGAGTTTCCAAAACGTCCCGCTTGGCGCGCTCTTTCTAAATACAATACAAAATGAGACTAAACGCAAACGCGTACGTCACGTTTCGAAATCGAATTTATTTACACTAGGGGTACTGAAATACTTATACCTACTTAATCTAATAGATTTAGATTTTTTATTTCACGATGAAAATTACAATATAAAATTTGCTACATTCGTCAAAAGTACGTCATACTTAAATTAAATTTAATAAAATTAAAATGAATTGTGTCTCCCAATAAGGATCGTAGTGTGCAAAGAAAAATATGTCAAACAATTGAATATAAACCAACTTAATATTAATTTGGAATTGTCATGAAAATGTCAAATAAATATAAAAAACATTACAAAATAATAAAAATATGTCAAACAATTCAATATAAACCTTAAATATTAATTTAGAATTGTCGTTAAAATGTCAAATAAACATAAAAATATCACAAAAAGAACAATATGTCATGTTTAAAATACAAATGCACACAATTTAATAATAAAATAATTGTGTGCGCTTGATTTTTCTGAATTGCCCGCGTAGCCAACATGCCAATCGTTAATGCTTTGTAGCGAACAAAACGCAACTGTCACTGTCGCACTAATATGGAAGAGTGATAGAGAAAGATGACTACGCTACGCTACGGAACGTTAACGATTGGCATGTTGGCTACACGGGCTGATCGTTGCATGTACGTATGTTGGCATATCATGTGAACCGTTTTATACAAATTTTATTTTATTTGAAATAACGTGTATTTAGTGTCATCTAATAGAAATTTAAAACACATGCAAAGGTGGTTAAATTGCAAACTAAATTCGGAAATCTTCTTTAATAAAAAACAAGATAGAGGTGTGATGTGATTATATTTTCCTGTAATATTTACTCATAACCACAGATCATATAATACTAGTCTCATAACTATTCCAAATCGATATCGTAAGTATAGTTCTCGAGATATTTATAAGCGATGTGACAAACAGACCGAACGGATGGAGAGAGTTGCACCATAGGTTATTTTGACCCCTCATTACGGAACCCTAAAAACCGTTTCTACGAACATCCTGCCACCTATTACCGGGTTCCGCGAACTGACGTCTGTCCCACTTTAGCAATTAAACGGCGATTAAAACCTCATTAACGTATATGTACGCAGTCGACCGTCAAATTAATTTTAAAAAAAACATTCACAAGCATTGGCGGGATATTTTATGAATGCTAACGCATTTATATTGAATTTTTACACGTTTTAATGAAGGATATATGCCATCGGATTCCCCGAACGTTTGCGATTAGAAATTTGGTCGAGACAGTTCCCTGTAATTCATAATGAGATTAGCTAATTATCTTTTATACCGGGTGTGACGAGGACCCCTAGTGTAAATAAATTCGATTTCGAAACGTGACGTACGCGTTTGCGTTTAGTCTCATTTTGTATTGGATTTAGAAAGAGCGCGCCAAGCGGGACGTTTTGGAAACTCAAAATCCTATACAAAATGAGACTTAACGCAAACGCGTTCGTCACGTTATGATGTCGATCATACACTAGGGGTACTGTACTGTAATATCAGTAAATAATTAAAACATATATTGTACTCCTCACATGATAAAACTTTCGTTTAAGAGGCAACAGGAGTGGTTATAGGGAGCGTGCATGAACTGTAGGAGGCAGCACAGGAGCCGTCAGATTTTTGGCGCGAGGCGTAAGTGATGTTTATTGTTCCGATGTAGCCCACAAGATGGCAGAACCTACTATGTACAAGAAAACACGTGACGTGTAAATGTACATGTTTTTGGTTCCGATTCAGGCCACAAGATGGCAGACCCTCCAACGCGCACGGTCCCTATTTCTCCATACAAATGTACTCGACTCGACTATTTCCTCCGTGGTTTTTGAAACTAGAGCAATGATTTTTTCAAGACATATTATTATTATTAATATCTGTGTAGGACTATTTAGATTTTTTCGATATTTTTGTTTCTCAAGGCGCTATTGCACTTCAAATATTCGCAAAAACTGCCTATTTTACTAGGTCGCAAAGGCAAGCATGGTATTCAAAACTAGGGTTTCTGGTTTCTCGACCTATTTTATTTCTCGAGGCACGGAAATTCTCGACCAGGATTTCTCGAGTTTCTCGATTATCTCGAGAAATTTTGAAAGTTTTAAAAGATACCATATTAAAGTGTACTAAAAATCAAAACACAAATTATTTTTAAAAGTTGCTTAGCTAGTTGGTCAATAGGTCAGCACAGCCTGCGATTTAATTTATTGCTATACAGGTCACACCCGGTATACCTATTTATCTTGACTTGCTTTGTTTATCGATAAGTCGATAACAGTTATGTCGATATTTAATTTTCATCACAATGGCTCGATAAAGATCTTATTTCATGCAGGTGTATTGCAGGACATAGACATGTATTGTTCCCGCGGTGCTGCTGCGGTTGGTGCTATGCTTCGATTACGGAAGGTGGAGATAACGAACGAAATCTCCATGTACCAAAAAGTGTCATCAAAAAACTTTAAATAGGTGGCGCTACAATACCTAGAGTACTTGAACAAAAAAAATCAAATCATAGACAGCGCAATTCACTCCGTCAATAACGCCTAGGTTCTTAGCTACTCTAGCGCTACTCTGGAGAGATTTGGAACTATTATTTATAGCTGACAGCTGGACACTTTTGCAACAGTTCTACCATAAGAGATGCCACTCCTCTTAATTCCACACTCCATAGCTTCGATGCCTAACCTGTCAAAGAATGACAATATGGCGGATGAATGTTTGAAATGTTACCTTATTTAAGAATTATTTCGTTTAAAGTTTAGTTTTTTCTTCGCAAGTGTGATGAAAAACATTGTGTTTAAAATGCACTCCAGCCTGCGGCTTTCACTTACCCCCCTCGTTGCACAATGTACTATTTGACATCCGTCGTTTTTGCTAGAAAAAATTCTACTGCTGCATTATATTTCTATTAGTTTATTCTAAGAACGTCCAGTGCTAATATATCAGTCCAGAAATCAAATATTACCCCGTTTCTGCGTATGACGGGTTCCCCGAACGTTTGTGATTAGATATTTGGTCGAGACGGTTCTCTGTAATTCATAATGAGGATCTCACTACCGAGAATATTCCTGCCGCTTGCTGAACGCAATTGGGCTTAAGGCGCAGGGTAGGGCACAAGGCATTCTCGATACAAATCTTGTGCAAGTTTTATTCGTTAGTTTTGGCACTATAGCATTTAATTTCATTTTTTGCTTGTATATATTGGATATACGCAGAACTTAATAAAATAAAAATAAAAAAACAAAAAAATACTACATCAAGCCCTAGCTAACAGAAAAATAAGCATATTTACTATAAATAATAACTGTAGCGCAAACACAAACGAAGAAAAACGCGCACAAAGTTTGTATGGAAAGAGCTTGCCCTACCCTTCGCCTTAAGAGGAAATACCGGCTGCCCCTTCTCAGATTTGAGAATTTTAAGTAAATATCTCCTTCGCGCTGACGGTCGAAAAATTATTGCGATAAGGACAACTGCAGCTTAGTCGAAAAATCTCAGAAATTGAGATTTCGTTCTCGAAATTTTGTCCTCCGAAACGTAACTAATCGTATATTTATGGGGAATTAATTTGGACGTTTTTAGCACTTTTTGAAGTACTAGTTCTTATACTTAAAAACTAGAACATCAACAAAATGAAAACGTACAGACACAGGTACAGATAATATCAAACTCATATAAAAAAATAATGTATAATGTCGTGAATTTTTGTATGAAAAAATGACGACTGATGTTTCCTCTTAATTGCGGCCTATTCGGCTGTCTTATGATCGAAACCGAACCTTCAGCCGAAACATAATTAATAATTATAAATTATGCCGAAACCTCGGTCGGAAATTACTAAAAATCCCCGGCAAGCTCGGCCGTATGTCACCTTCCCATACAAACGTAAATTCGCTCTCATTTTATAACGTGTTGGATTCTAATGAAACTTTGCACATATCTATGCCTGCAATTAGTTTGTATCTTATACCTTTAAACGAGCAATTCTTGTATGTATATATATATATATTTCTGTGATCTCGGAAACGGCTCTAACGATTTCGCTGAAATTTGGTATATGGGGGTTTTTGGGGGTATACAATCTATCTAGATTAGTCTTATGTTTGGGAAAACGCGTGTTTTCGAGTTTTCATGCGTTTTTCTTTGGACGCAGAATATAGTCGCTAATTTCGTGTTGCCGGCTACTGTCCGTCTGCTCCAGCGGGTTAAGACGCGGACTGCTAAACGAGTGTTACGGGTTCGAAACTCGGCCGGTGATTAACTTTTGTTTTTTTTTTATATGTTCAAGTTTATATATAATTTTTTAATTTTTATTGTTTTAGACAAGTTTAATTTAGTAAAAAAATGTAGTTAAGATTATCACCTATCAAATATCAAATATCAAAGACCACCATATTACAATAAATAGTTATAACCGAGCAAAGCTCGGTCGCCCAGGTACTAAAAACTTTATATAGCTCCAGCTTATGAAACAAACGAAGTAAAGCAAAAACAAGTTTTGTATGAAAATCTTAAATTCGCTGTATTTTTTAGGGTTCCGTAGTCAACTAGGAACCCTTATAGTTTCGCCATATCCGTCTGTCTGTCTGTCTGTCTGTCCGAGGCTTTGCTTCGTGGTCGTTAGTGCTAGAAAGCTGAAATTCGGCATGGATATATAAATCAATAAAGCCGACAAAATCGTACAATAAAATCTAAAAAAATATTTTTTTTGAGGGTACTTCCCCTACACGTAAAGTGGGGGTGATTTTTTTTTTTGCTTCAACCCTACAGTGTGGGGTATCGTTGGAAAGGTCTTTCAAAACTAATAGAGGTCTTCAACAAACATTTTTTGATAAAGTGAATATATTCGGAGGTAATCGCTCCGAAAGAAAAAAAAATGTGTCCCCCCCTCTAACTTTTGAACCATAGGTCCAAAAAATATGAAAAACATCGTGGAAGTAGAGCTTAAGAAAGACATTAAATGAAAACTATAGCGGACATGATCAGTTTAGCTGTTTTTGAGTTATCGCAAAAAGTTTCCCCTTCATAGTAAAAAGACTTACTTACTTTACTTACTTACTTTAATTAGGTACTGTACCCCTAGTGTAAATTTTATCGACATCATAACGTGACCAAAACGCGTTTGCGTTAAGTCTCATTTTGTATAGGATTTTGAGTTTCCAAAACGTCCCGCTTGGCGCGCTCTTTCTAAATCCAATACAAAATGAGACTAAACGCAAACGCGTACGTCACGTTTCGAAATCAAATTAATTTACACTAGGGGTACAGAGGCTGAAATGAGCAACCCAAAAGGCAAAAGAGGCAGGAGGGATTAGCAATTTCTTGTACCTACGCAAAATCGCGAGCAGACGCTAGTGTTTCCTAAATCACTAGCCCTGACCTAACACCATACCTAACACCAATAACTATACCATAATATCTAATTATATAACACCAAACACTTAAATAATAGCCTCAATTCACAGAAAACTAACTAGGCCGATAAAAACAACTGCTGTCATTAACAAAACAACTGCTGAACATAAATTCTAGTAAAAATACTATAAACAAATCACGGGTTTCCCGACCGTTAGGTATTTTTAGTTTTCAATATAACGCGAACCAGGCGACTGAGCATTCCTTTGAAATTCTCCTATGGATATGTGGAATAGAAAAATACGATGTATTTTACATTATAAGCTTTATTTGCTTGAGGTAAGGTTTGATTTCGCTTGCAGTGTTAAAGGATTTTTCAATCGGCATTTTCAACGAATCTCTTTGCATATAATATTCTAACGAGGAAACTTTAGCTTTGATATTATTTTCAACGAAGGTTGGGTACCCCTGCAAACAAGTTTACTTGAAAGTTGGAAATGTTTGCAGGGGTGTCGAACATTTTTCGTCTAAATTTTTAACCTAGTGCAGCCCGTCATACAAATGTATAGCTAGCAGTGGCGGTGCGTCACAAATATTCGTAGGGAACCCGGAGCTAATTTTGCTTTCCTTTTCTCCATGAATCGATCGTGAAAGTACTCAACGGGCTGAAGTTAGACAAGCCGGTGGGAATCGAGTTCTTTGAACGATCCGCCACTGATAGCTAGGGAAGTTTGTATCTTGTAACATTTTTAATTGGGTTGAATTTCATTTGTTCGAAAATTTTATGAATGAATGAATGAATGATGCTTTTATTCAAAACACATATACACAACAACGTTAAAATAGTCTTAAGTCTAGGTCAATTATTAATTTATTCATTCATTCATTTAATCCATTGTTTTATCATGTTCATCAGTACATAAAGATCTTATTTTTTAGACTTAGTAGGTACATGATACCCTGTAAGGGCATGCAATATGGGACATGTTACTTAATCCTAAACTTAATAACTAAATAAAATAAATTAGAAGTTACACATGAGTAGTGTTGCGACGCTGATTTTCAGTGTACCCATTGACACGTAAAACAAGACAAAACAACACAGAACATAAAAACCGAACCGAAGCAGAATACAACAGAATGTGCAGTTAACATTGTAATTTATTTTAACCGAGACATGTTTATTTTAAAATACATACACAACACATAAATAAATATATAAACTCTGAAGCACAGTCGGTACAAATACAGGTGGGTGTAGGTGGAGTTTCAGTTTAGATTTGAACACGTCTAGTGAACTGACATTTCTTTGGTGGCGGGAGATTGTTCCAGCACCGCGTGACTGCGTACCGGAAGCTGCCACGACAACTAGCCGACCTGTGTCTTGGACATATGAGGCGAGGGGCTTGCCTAGGCTATGAGAGAAAAGATAATATTTTGTTATTCAATAGATGCATAGTTTTTCTGAAAAGGCAGAAAACATTTATTTATTTAATCTTTATTGCACAATACATGAAGGTACAAATGGCGGACTTCAAAGTCTGGAGCATCGTCGCAAGGTTGCCAGCCTAACGATCTTTTATAGGATACATTTCGGAGTGTGCTGAGGAATTACACAACCTTATTCCTCCGTCCCCATTTCACCATCGGACTACCAGACAATCGGCACTTCGGCATCGCTTCATGGTAGGTATTCCACAAATACGCACGAAGCGTTTCGCTTCAACATTCCTTATGAGAACTGCCAATGAGTGGAATGCCCTACCCGAGTCTGTGTTTCCGTATGAGTACAAACTGAATCTCTTCAAGATTAGAGTAAATAGGTATCTCATAGGTAAGCGTGCTCCACCGTAGACCGCATCATCACTTACCATCAGGTGTGATCGTGGTCAAACGCCTGCCTATCCTCCATAAAAATAAAAAAAACTTAATGCCTTAAGGCATTCTCTACCAGTCAACCAATGGGTTAAACCAGAAAGATTAAGTAGGTGCAGTGTCTTTTACAGTAAATGAATTTGTAACCGAGACTATATATGAATATAAACTATATATTGATAAACTTACACATATACTTAATACAAATAAACATACATATATTAATACATACTGCAGTAAAACAAGAACTTTTGCAGATTACGTATAATTTTTAAAACATTTTTTTCAAAAAAATCAAAGTTTGTTTTCACCCTGTATAAAAAATTAAAATTTACAAAATTTATAAAATCACTTTAAAATAGTAGAACTAAAAGTCTGCCTTCCGCATAAGGGGAAAGGTGGGGTAAAACTGCAAGGAAAATAAAAAAATACGGCTGAAAATTTAGAGAAAAAATGAATTAATGTGATGAATAATTACGGACTATGAGGGTTGATACGATGGCGCATGATACCTAAATTTTTAACCGGTTAATTAAACAGCCCAACAAAAGAGGCTTTTAGAATTTTTAGGAAAATTTAGTATGGCGGATCACAGAACTTTAGCAAATGGATAAATTAAAAATATAACACAAAAATACACAAGAAATAATTAGAACTAGATAATACTGTTAAAATTTAAAAACAAAAAATATTTCAGTGGAAACAGGATAAAGGGGATGAATGTGGCACACGCCAAGGTACCGGCAGCTGGATTCAGGTTTACTCGTGTAGAATGGATGGCGCACAAGTTGGCGACTTTAAACAAGCCGACGAGGTAAGCCTTACTCGCTTCCTGGCGAGCACGTATGGCAGCAGACCGGGCGATAACGATGAGATTTCTTCACTTCACCACTGCTTAGCGCCGACCTGCGCACGGCTTTGGAGACCTGTCGCTTCCTGGCTAGCGCGTATGGCAACAGACCGGGCGATAACGATGAGGTTTCTTCACTTCACCACTGCTTAGCGCCGACCTGCGCACGGCTTTGGATACCAACTGTTTATGAGAGGCCTCTCCTCTTCGAACGCCGATTTATGCGCGCCTTTGGTAGTCAACTGTTACCAGAAGCTTCTCCACCCGTGGATTTATGCGCACTTAAAAAGACTTCGTGTTAACTATTAAACTGGCTATAAATTGCAAAACTGGTTTAAAACGACCCGGGAACACAAACGACTTCTCCACTCCAAATTCACCAAACCATCTGCCGAAAAACAACTTCAATCTTCTCTTTTTCGAATATTCCATAAAAATTTAAATTCAAAATAAGCGCAAATAAGCACTTAATTTATTAGAAACGGCCAGGAATTATACGAAAAAAGGTCGGCGCTTTCTTTTTCTTTTTTTTTTGCTAAAAGCGCCATCTAACCATCAACGCCTGAATTATGAAACCGCATAGAGAGACAACAGAAAGAGAACTGAGCCAGCTGACAACTAGAAGAAGAAGTTTAAAAATAAACCGACAGATGTTGATTATGTAGCAATTTCGCTACAGCACCCCCCTACCAAACAAAGAGACAAACAAACAAGAAGACTAACCCTAAACAAAAAACAACCTAATGCTAAGCCCAAAATAATATAACAAGAGAACCCTCAATAAAATTCCAATAAAACCAACCTCAGACAATTATTAAGCACCCCCCTACCAAACAAAGAGACAAACAAACAAGAAGACTAACCCTAAACAAAAAAACAACCTAATGCTAAGCCCAAAATAATATAACAAGAGAACCCTCAATAAAATTCCAATAAAACCAACCTCAGACAATTATTAACATTACCCCAAAAGACTAACCTAATAGATTAACGAGATGACACGAGGCCAACCAACGCGTCACGCGGTCCAAAACGCAACGGCCGGGATAGGACAGAAACTGCACCTGGCTACAGATCTTGATCCCTTACACCGAGTCATCAAAATACATAGCCAGACTGTCATAAACCGAGAAAGATAACCGGGGCCTTAAGCACCAACGGTAGCAAAAGTCAAATCCGGAAAAAAGGAGCAAGGAAACGCTCAAACGAAAATACTAAAAAGAACGATAAGAAACGAACCAAGTAAGGGTTACCAATAGGGGAAGGGCGAACTAAAGCGCATTTTAGAATTTTGAGAATAATTTAGGTGAACGGGCCAAAAGAAGAAACTATTTCAAAATATCTTTAATATGATAGGTACCGATATGCTCGGAATCGGTATCAGCCAAAATGTATACCTGCGGGGACACTCTTCTAACCACTCGGCACCGAACGAAACGTGGAGCGAATTTACCGCCCCGAATAGGGTCGGCAGAACCACGCTGGAAATTCCTGCGCCAAACGATTTGGTCAACAACGATTCTGGGCGAAGAACGATTCGTATTGAACTTGGCGGCGTTACGATGAAAGGCCAAAGCCATCGAATCAGAAACTTTATCGTATACCTCTCGAAGCGTCTGAAGATTCGAAGCACGTTCCATCCGGCTGAGTCCCACATCTTGGTCCACAACCTGATTCTCAACACGCTCTCGAATCATTGACAACTCACGGCCGTACATTAAAAAATTCGGTGTGTAGGCAGTAGCCAAATTTATACACGAATTCAAATAGAGAGCGACCCGATGTAAATGACATGACCAACTGCGTTGATCATTTTCAACTAGAATGCTCAAAGTAGTAATGACGACCTGGTTATATCTCTCCACAACATTCGCTTGTGGCGAATAATATGGGGTATAACACGGACCTGGAATATTGTAGCTCGTTAAGAAATCCAGAAATTGACGACTATGAAAAACAGTGGCGTTGTCACAGAGAATGTTAGTAGGAACACCGTACCGCAAAAAAACCTCCGATTCTAAAGCCATCGATATAGATCTCGCATTCACCGACTTTAACGGAACCAACCAAACAAATTTGGTAAAAACGTCAACCATAGTCAAAATATAACGAAAACCACTACGGCTAACAGGTAATGGACCAATTAAGTCAATGGAAAGAAGATCCATTGGAGCAGCAACAGGACGAGGGAACAAACGAAGACCACGGGGTTGTGAATTTGCAATTTTAAAAGACTTGCAGACCTGACATTCGGAAAGGAACTTGGTAACATCACGGTACATATTTGGCCAATAATATACATCACGAGCTTTTAAATACGTCTTCATAACACCAGGATGAACATTAGGAAACCCATTATGAATTTCAGCAACCGCCTCTCTAGTCCTTGAGGCAGGAAGAACTATACGCCAAGGATTAGGTGCTAAAGGGTTTTCAATAGAGACCCTGCGCATTAAGACACCATCCCGAAGAGCAAACGCAGTAAACATCTGAGGATTGTCCAAAACTCCCTGGTAAATACGTTCGTACCAAGGATCACCAGAAGGATCCACACCACGCGCGAAAGAAATAAGCCCAACTTGAGTGCGGGACAAGGCGTCAGGAACAACATTAAGAACACCCTTCTTATGCTCAATTTCAAAATTATATTGGGAAATCAAAGTCGCCCAACGAGCCAAACGTCCAGTAGGATTATCAAGAGTGATCAACCATTTAAGAGCAATGTGATCAGTAACGATCTTAAACTTCATTCCATCGAGATACCCACGGAAATGCTTGATGGAATCAATAACAGCGAGAAGCTCATGCTCGGTTGTCCCATATCCACGTTCAGCCTTAGTAAATAAACGGGAGTAATAAGCAATTGGATGTTCGACGCCATCAATCTCTTGAGCCAAGACAGACCCCAGACCAACCTGGCTAGCGTCACACTGGAGGATGAAAGGTTTCGAAAAATCTGGACAGGCCATCAACGGAGAGTTCATCAAGGCATCCTTGAATTTAGAAAAAGTTCCAATCGATGGGGTCACGTCCCTTCCTCTTTCCGATAAGTGCCGTGAGTGGAGCAATAATCGAAGAAAAACCATCCACGAAACGGCGATAATATGAACACATACCAATGAAAGCACGTAGAGACTTGGCAGAAGAAGGAGTAGGGTAATCCCTAATAGCTTCTAATTTCTTCGGATCAGTTTGAAGACCACGCTCGTTGACAATGTAGCCGAGATACTTCAATTCAGATTTACAAAACTCACACTTTTCCAAATTAACCGTAAGACCAGCCTCCTTCAACCTATCACGAACCTTACGAATAAGCCGCATATGACTAACAAAGTCACGGGACACCAAAATCAAATCATCTACATAACCAAAGATAAAATCGTCAGACTCAGGGGTATATTCGAAATTGACAATCATGTCAGTGAGCCTCTGCATCTCGGATGCAGCATTGGTTAAACCAAACGGAAGGCGAACGAACTCAAAAAGACCCCTTTGCGGTACAATAAAGGCAGTTTTCTCACAACTGGCTTTATCAGCTAATGGAATTTGCCAAAAGGCACTCCTAAAATCCAGCGAAGTTAGATATCTAGCACCTCGTAGGTTGTCAAGGATGTCCTGGACGCGTGGGAGAGGGTATGAATCCCTGATGGTAACGCTGTTCAACTTCCTGCTGTCCACGCAAAACCTGACACTACCATCCTTTTTGGTAACCATCACCACTGGAGAAGCCCAAGGTGATCGCGATGGACGAATGACCCCTAACTCTAACATCTTGTCAATTTCTTCATTGAGAACCTTAAGCTTGACAGGAGACAAGGGATAGTAACGTTGGCGAATAGGTGAACCAACAGTCTCAATCTTATGCGAAAGCCACGATGTACAACCTAAACCAGCTTTATCAGAAGAAATCCCCTCGAACTCGTTAATAACAGATTGTAGCTTTGATTCCTGATCGGGTGTAAGCACCGTACGGGGGTGGACATAGCGAACCTGACCTACGACTTGTGGGACTGCAGCAGGAACATGATGTGAAGCGACATAAAGCTTGCCAGACAAACCATCATTAAACGCCTTCTTTAAAATGTCTATAAGACCAAAAGAATTCCAAAACTCAATCCCTAAAATAAATGCAGTAGGAAGATTACTGCTCACTAGACAGGGGTGCATAACGCGAATGCCACTAAAAAATATAGGGATATCCAAACCGCCTAAAATTTCAATAGGAGAATTGTCGGCGGAGACAACATAAGGCCGAATATCCTCGCGGAAAGCTATACCGAGCTTCGACAGGAGAGAAATATCAATTAGTGAAACCTGAGCACCAGAATCCAAAAGAGCATTTACCGGGGAGCCAGCGACTATAACATCAATAAAAAGTCTATTATCCGGGGAATTATTAATATATACAGGCGACACCGATGGACCTCTCAGTGCGCCACCAATTAGTTTTTTGACGGACCAGGATTACAATTAGGACAATCGCGGGTAATTGCTCCAACACGCTTACACTTGAAGCACACTGCCCCTGAAACGAAAGGACAATTACGGTAATTATGACCGGTTGCATCACACTTCATACACACTAAAGTACTGGGTTGTTCTACCACTTGAGCACTAATCGGTGCAATAGCCAAACGTGCTGGACGTGGACCTTGGAAGGCTTCAAAATTTTTCGCGACTTCTAACAAACCATCAATATCCCTAACCACGTTAGTTGCAAGACAAGGATGATATCTAGGATTCATTCCATATTTTATAATGTTAAATAAGTTGGCTTCGGAGACCGGTGTACGAAGCTTTGCGTTTAAATCGCGTGCCTGAATAACAAAATCAACCACCGACTGGTTGGCCTTCTGTGATAAAGCGCGGAGTTGACTCTCGACCTTGAAATCATAGTCGGCTACGTCGAAAGTTTTAAACGAATGCAGACTTCAATTCAGCATAAGTAAGACCCGGATGTCTGATCGCCCTGTAGTATTTCAAAGCACTACCTGACAACAATTCATGGAAACGCCTGACAACATATGTAGGATTGACGTTACGCGCCATGCCTTCTTCTTCAACTCGAAAGAAAAAATCGCGAACACAGGTGTCGCCGGAAAAACTCAAATTCCATTTCGTAAGTGAATAATCTTTAAAAGGAAAAGGCGGGACATTTTCTTGCTCATGCACTGCCTGGCATCGTGGTTCAGAGTCAAAAAACTGTTCCTCATCATTGGTCATTGGATCTAAAATCCTCGGCTGGTGCGCGTTTAAAGACGAGTATGTAAGAGGCGTCTCAGCAATTGACCATTCATCACTCAAATGTGACATGGTGGAAAATTACAATAAATCGACCTTAAAACTAAAATCCAAAGTTCGAATTCGAAAACAAATTCAGTTTCAGAAAAAAATTCAAAATTCACACCTCAACGTTCAAAGGATCAAGAACGATAATAAAATAATAAAATCTACGTCTGACTTACCTGTAAGTTCCCTAACGTCTACGGGCTCTAACCACAGGATTCTAACTACTAAATAAAGTTCTCGGGATATGTTATGGGAAAGTGAGTAAAAGGCATATGAGGTTAAGAGAATTTTTTTTTTTTTTTAATGGTAAATATCGCAGAATAAATTTTAATAACGTAAACAATTATATATCAAGGCTCGAATACGAAGAAATCCAGAGCGCGTAGTACAAAAAAACTGGGTCGTATTTGTAGGGAGATAGCGGGCTGAAAATAAAAAACGAAGGTTAAAAGAATCGCGACCGGTCTACGGTCACCGTCTCACAAATACAAAAAAAGAAAATAAAAAAATTATATTTAATTTCAATAAGAAAAAAAATTAAAATCCAGGATTCTTTACCTTAATTCGGGCGCCAATTTGCAGTAAAACAAGAACTTTTGCAGATTACGTATAATTTTTAAAACATTTTTTTCAAAAAAATCAAAGTTTGTTTTCACCCTGTATAAAAAATTAAAATTTACAAAATTTATAAAATCACTTTAAAATAGTAGAACTAAAAGTCTGCCTTCCGCATAAGGGGAAAGGTGGGGTAAAACTGCAAGGGAAATAAAAAAATACGGCTGAAAATTTAGAGAAAAAATGAATTAATGTGATGAATAATTATGGACTATGAGGGTTGATACGATGGCGCATGATACCTAAATTTTTAACCGGTTAATTAAACAGCCCAACAAAAGAGGCTTTTAGAATTTTTAGGAAAATTTAGTATGGCGGATCACAGAACTTTAGCAAATGGATAAATTAAAAATATAACACAAAAATACACAAGAAATAATTAGAACTAGATAATACTGTTAAAATTTAAAAACAAAAAATATTTCAGTGGAAACAGGATAAAGGGGATGAATGTGGCACACGCCAAGGTACCGGCAGCTGGATTCAGGTTTACTCGTGTAGAATGGATGGCGCACAAGTTGGCGACTTTAAACAAGCCGACGAGGTAAGCCTTACTCGCTTCCTGGCGAGCACGTATGGCAGCAGACCGGGCGATAACGATGAGATTTCTTCACTTCACCACTGCTTAGCGCCGACCTGCGCTCGGCTTTGGAGACCTGTCGCTTCCTGGCTAGCGCGTATGGCAACAGACCGGGCGATAACGATGAGGTTTCTTCACTTCACCACTGCTTAGCGCCGACCTGCGCACGGCTTTGGATACCAACTGTTTATGAGAGGCCTCTCCTCTTCGAACGCCGATTTATGCGCGCCTTTGGTAGTCAACTGTTACCAGAAGCTTCTCCACCCGTGGATTTATGCGCACTTAAAAAGACTTCGTGTTAACTATTAAACTGGCTATAAATTGCAAAACTGGTTTAAAACGACCCGGGAACACAAACGACTTCTCCACTCCAAATTCACCAAACCATCTGCCGAAAAACAACTTCAATCTTCTCTTTTTCGAATATTCCATAAAAATTTAAATTCAAAATAAGCGCAAATAAGCACTTAATTTATTAGAAACGGCCAGGAATTATACGAAAAAAGGTCGGCGCTTTCTTTTTCTTTTTTTTTTGCTAAAAGCGCCATCTAACCATCAACGCCTGAATTATGAAACCGCATAGAGAGACAACAGAAAGAGAACTGAGCCAGCTGACAACTAGAAGAAGAAGTTTAAAAATAAACCGACAGATGTTGATTATGTAGCAATTTCGCTACAGCACCCCCCTACCAAACAAAGAGACAAACAAACAAGAAGACTAACCCTAAACAAAAAACAACCTAATGCTAAGCCCAAAATAATATAACAAGAGAACCCTCAATAAAATTCCAATAAAACCAACCTCAGACAATTATTAAGCACCCCCCTACCAAACAAAGAGACAAACAAACAAGAAGACTAACCCTAAACAAAAAAACAACCTAATGCTAAGCCCAAAATAATATAACAAGAGAACCCTCAATAAAATTCCAATAAAACCAACCTCAGACAATTATTAACATTACCCCAAAAGACTAACCTAATAGATTAACGAGATGACACGAGGCCAACCAACGCGTCACGCGGTCCAAAACGCAACGGCCGGGATAGGACAGAAACTGCACCTGGCTACAGATCTTGATCCCTTACACCGAGTCATCAAAATACATAGCCAGACTGTCATAAACCGAGAAAGATAACCGGGGCCTTAAGCACCAACGGTAGAAAAAGTCAAATCCGGAAAAAAGGAGCAAGGAAACGCTCAAACGAAAATACTAAAAAGAACGATAAGAAACGAACCAAGTAAGGGTTACCAATAGGGGAAGGGCGAACTAAAGCGCATTTTAGAATTTTGAGAATAATTTAGGTGAACGGGCCAAAAGAAGAAACTATTTCAAAATATCTTTAATATGATAGGTACCGATATGCTCGGAATCGGTATCAGCCAAAATGTATACCTGCGGGGACACTCTTCTAACCACTCGGCACCGAACGAAACGTGGAGCGAATTTACCGCCCCGAATAGGGTCGGCAGAACCACGCTGGAAATTCCTGCGCCAAACGATTTGGTCAACAACGATTCTGGGCGAAGAACGATTCGTATTGAACTTGGCGGCGTTACGATGAAAGGCCAAAGCCATCGAATCAGAAACTTTATCATATACCTCTCGAAGCGTCTGAAGATTCGAAGCACGTTCCATCCGGCTGAGTCCCACATCTTGGTCCACAACCTGATTCTCAACACGCTCTCGAATCATTGACAACTCACGGCCGTACATTAAAAAATTCGGTGTGTAGGCAGTAGCCAAATTTATACACGAATTCAAATAGAGAGCGACCCGATGTAAATGACATGACCAACTGCGTTGATCATTTTCAACTAGAATGCTCAAAGTAGTAATGACGACCTGGTTATATCTCTCCACAACATTCGCTTGTGGCGAATAATATGGGGTATAACACGGACCTGGAATATTGTAGCTCGTTAAGAAATCCAGAAATTGACGACTATGAAAAACAGTGGCGTTGTCACAGAGAATGTTAGTAGGAACACCGTACCGCAAAAAAACCTCCGATTCTAAAGCCATCGATATAGATCTCGCATTCACCGACTTTAACGGAACCAACCAAACAAATTTGGTAAAAACGTCAACCATAGTCAAAATATAACGAAAACCACTACGGCTAACAGGTAATGGACCAATTAAGTCAATGGAAAGAAGATCCATTGGAGCAGCAACAGGACGAGGGAACAAACGAAGACCACGGGGTTGTGAATTTGCAATTTTAAAAGACTTGCAGACCTGACATTCGGAAAGGAACTTGGTAACATCACGGTACATATTTGGCCAATAATATACATCACGAGCTTTTAAATACGTCTTCATAACACCAGGATGAACATTAGGAAACCCATTATGAATTTCAGCAACCGCCTCTCTAGTCCTTGAGGCAGGAAGAACTATACGCCAAGGATTAGGTGCTAAAGGGTTTTCAATAGAGACCCTGCGCATTAAGACACCATCCCGAAGAGCAAACGCAGTAAACATCTGAGGATTGTCCAAAACTCCCTGGTAAATACGTTCGTACCAAGGATCACCAGAAGGATCCACACCACGCGCGAAAGAAATAAGCCCAACTTGAGCGCGGGACAAGGCGTCAGGAACAACATTAAGAACACCCTTCTTATGCTCAATTTCAAAATTATATTGGGAAATCAAAGTCGCCCAACGAGCCAAACGTCCAGTAGGATTATCAAGAGTGATCAACCATTTAAGAGCAATGTGATCAGTAACGATCTTAAACTTCATTCCATCGAGATACCCACGGAAATGCTTGATGGAATCAATAACAGCGAGAAGCTCATGCTCGGTTGTCCCATATCCACGTTCAGCCTTAGTAAATAAACGGGAGTAATAAGCAATTGGATGTTCGACGCCATCAATCTCTTGAGCCAAGACAGACCCCAGACCAACCTGGCTAGCGTCACACTGGAGGATGAAAGGTTTCGAAAAATCTGGACAGGCCATCAACGGAGAGTTCATCAAGGCATCCTTTAATTTAGAAAAAGTTCCAATCGATGGGGTCACGTCCCTTCCTCTTTCCGATAAGTGCCGTGAGTGGAGCAATAATCGAAGAAAAACCATCCACGAAACGGCGATAATATGAACACATACCAATGAAAGCACGTAGAGACTTGGCAGAAGAAGGAGTAGGGTAATCCCTAATAGCTTCTAATTTCTTCGGATCAGTTTGAAGACCACGCTCGTTGACAATGTAGCCGAGATACTTCAATTCAGATTTACAAAACTCACACTTTTCCAAATTAACCGTAAGACCAGCCTCCTTCAACCTATCACGAACCTTACGAATAAGCCGCATATGACTAACAAAGTCACGGGACACCAAAATCAAATCATCTACATAACCAAAGATAAAATCGTCAGACTCAGGGGTATATTCGAAATTGACAATCATGTCAGTGAGCCTCTGCATCTCGGATGCAGCATTGGTTAAACCAAACGGAAGGCGAACGAACTCAAAAAGACCCCTTTGCGGTACAATAAAGGCAGTTTTCTCACAACTGGCTTTATCAGCTAATGGAATTTGCCAAAAGGCACTCCTAAAATCCAGCGAAGTTAGATATCTAGCACCTCGTAGGTTGTCAAGGATGTCCTGGACGCGTGGGAGAGGGTATGAATCCCTGATGGTAACGCTGTTCAACTTCCTGCTGTCCACGCAAAACCTGACACTACCATCCTTTTTGGTAACCATCACCACTGGAGAAGCCCAAGGTGATCGCGATGGACGAATGACCCCTAACTCTAACATCTTGTCAATTTCTTCATTGAGAACCTTAAGCTTGACAGGAGACAAGGGATAGTAACGTTGGCGAATAGGTGAACCAACAGTCTCAATCTTATGCGAAAGCCACGATGTACAACCTAAACCAGCTTTATCAGAAGAAATCCCCTCGAACTCGTTAATAACAGATTGTAGCTTTGATTCCTGATCGGGTGTAAGCACCGTACGGGGGTGGACATAGCGAACCTGACCTACGACTTGTGGGACTGCAGCAGGAACATGATGTGAAGCGACATAAAGCTTGCCAGACAAACCATCATTAAACGCCTTCTTTAAAATGTCTATAAGACCAAAAGAATTCCAAAACTCAATCCCTAAAATAAATGCAGTAGGAAGATTACTGCTCACTAGACAGGGGTGCATAACGCGAATGCCACAAAAAAATATAGGGATATCCAAACCGCCTAAAATTTCAATAGGAGAATTGTCGGCGGAGACAACATAAGGCCGAATATCCTCGCGGAAAGCTATACCGAGCTTCGACAGGAGAGAAATATCAATTAGTGAAACCTGAGCACCAGAATCCAAAAGAGCATTTACCGGGGAGCCAGCGACTATAACATCAATAAAAAGTCTATTATCCGGGGAATTATTAATATATACAGGCGACACCGATGGACCTCTCAGTGCGCCACCAATTAGTTTTTTGACGGACCAGGATTACAATTAGGACAATCGCGGGTAATTGCTCCAACACGCTTACACTTGAAGCACGCTGCCCCTGAAACGAAAGGACAATTACGGTAATTATGACCGGTTGCATCACACTTCATACACACTAAAGTACTGGGTTGTTCTACCACTTGAGCACTAATCGGTGCAATAGCCAAACGTGCTGGACGTGGACCTTGGAAGGCTTCAAAATTTTTCGCGACTTCTAACAAACCATCAATATCCCTAACCACGTTAGTTGCAAGACAAGGATGATATCTAGGATTCATTCCATATTTTATAATGTTAAATAAGTTGGCTTCGGAGACCGGTGTACGAAGCTTTGCGTTTAAATCGCGTGCCTGAATAACAAAATCAACCACCGACTGGTTGGCCTTCTGTGATAAAGCGCGGAGTTGACTCTCGACCTTGAAATCATAGTCGGCTACGTCGAAAGTTTTAACGAATGCAGACTTCAATTCAGCATAAGTAAGACCCGGATGTCTGATCGCCCTGTAGTATTTCAAAGCACTACCTGACAACAATTCATGGAAACGCCTGACAACATATGTAGGATTGACGTTACGCGCCATGCCTTCTTCTTCAACTCGAAAGAAAAAATCGCGAACACAGGTGTCGCCGGAAAAACTCAAATTCCATTTCGTAAGTGAATAATCTTTAAAAGGAAAAGGCGGGACATTTTCTTGCTCATGCACTGCCTGGCATCGTGGTTCAGAGTCAAAAAACTGTTCCTCATCATTGGTCATTGGATCTAAAATCCTCGGCTGGTGCGCGTTTAAAGACGAGTATGTAAGAGGCGTCTCAGCAATTGACCATTCATCACTCAAATGTGACATGGTGGAAAATTACAATAAATCGACCTTAAAACTAAAATCCAAAGTTCGAATTCGAAAACAAATTCAGTTTCAGAAAAAAATTCAAAATTCACACCTCAACGTTCAAAGGATCAAGAACGATAATAAAATAATAAAATCTACGTCTGACTTACCTGTAAGTTCCCTAACGTCTACGGGCTCTAACCACAGGATTCTAACTACTAAATAAAGTTCTCGGGATATGTTATGGGAAAGTGAGTAAAAGGCATATGAGGTTAAGAGAATTTTTTTTTTTTTTAAATGGTAAATATCGCAGAATAAATTTTAATAACGTAAACAATTATATATCAAGGCTCGAATACGAAGAAATCCAGAGCGCGTAGTACAAAAAAACTGGGTCGTATTTGTAGGGAGATAGCGGGCTGAAAATAAAAAACGAAGGTTAAAAGAATCGCGACCGGTCTACGGTCACCGTCTCACAAATACAAAAAAAGAAAATAAAAAAATTATATTTAATTTCAATAAGAAAAAAAATTAAAATCCAGGATTCTTTACCTTAATTCGGGCGCCAATTTGCAGTAAAACAAGAACTTTTGCAGATTACGTATAATTTTTAAAACATTTTTTTCAAAAAAATCAAAGTTTGTTTTCACCCTGTATAAAAAATTAAAATTTACAAAATTTATAAAATCACTTTAAAATAGTAGAACTAAAAGTCTGCCTTCCGCATAAGGGGAAAGGTGGGGTAAAACTGCAAGGGAAATAAAAAAATACGGCTGAAAATTTAGAGAAAAAATGAATTAATGTGATGAATAATTATGGACTATGAGGGTTGATACGATGGCGCATGATACCTAAATTTTTAACCGGTTAATTAAACAGCCCAACAAAAGAGGCTTTTAGAATTTTTAGGAAAATTTAGTATGGCGGATCACAGAACTTTAGCAAATGGATAAATTAAAAATATAACACAAAAATACACAAGAAATAATTAGAACTAGATAATACTGTTAAAATTTAAAAACAAAAAATATTTCAGTGGAAACAGGATAAAGGGGATGAATGTGGCACACGCCAAGGTACCGGCAGCTGGATTCAGGTTTACTCGTGTAGAATGGATGGCGCACAAGTTGGCGACTTTAAACAAGCCGACGAGGTAAGCCTTACTCGCTTCCTGGCGAGCACGTATGGCAGCAGACCGGGCGATAACGATGAGATTTCTTCACTTCACCACTGCTTAGCGCCGACCTGCGCACGGCTTTGGAGACCTGTCGCTTCCTGGCTAGCGCGTATGGCAACAGACCGGGCGATAACGATGAGGTTTCTTCACTTCACCACTGCTTAGCGCCGACCTGCGCACGGCTTTGGATACCAACTGTTTATGAGAGGCCTCTCCTCTTCGAACGCCGATTTATGCGCGCCTTTGGTAGTCAACTGTTACCAGAAGCTTCTCCACCCGTGGATTTATGCGCACTTAAAAAGACTTCGTGTTAACTATTAAACTGGCTATAAATTGCAAAACTGGTTTAAAACGACCCGGGAACACAAACGACTTCTCCACTCCAAATTCACCAAACCATCTGCCGAAAAACAACTTCAATCTTCTCTTTTTCGAATATTCCATAAAAATTTAAATTCAAAATAAGCGCAAATAAGCACTTAATTTATTAGAAACGGCCAGGAATTATACGAAAAAAGGTCGGCGCTTTCTTTTTCTTTTTTTTTTGCTAAAAGCGCCATCTAACCATCAACGCCTGAATTATGAAACCGCATAGAGAGACAACAGAAAGAGAACTGAGCCAGCTGACAACTAGAAGAAGAAGTTTAAAAATAAACCGACAGATGTTGATTATGTAGCAATTTCGCTACAATACATAATTATACCAAGTGTGAATCATTAAGTTGATGAAGAATAAAGTTTGTCGAGGAAATACTTGCGCAACATGCGCTTGAATGTGAATTTGGTCTCCGCTTGTCTGATAGATAGTGGGAGAACGTTCCAAAGTCTGATTGCCTGGACAGTGAAAGAACTGGACATGAAACCCGTTCGGTGTTGGGGGACAATGAGCTTGACTACGGGAAGAGCGAAGATCTGTGCCTGGACGTGGGGTAACAAATTTAAATTTCGAACAGAGATAATCTGGGGCGGACGGGTTAAACAAGATTGAGTAGAGAGTACATAGAATACGAAGGGACCTACGCTCTCGAATAGGGAGCCAATTAAGTTTTCTACGGAAAGAGGAGATTTTTTTTTTTATTTTTTTATATGGTAATACTTACGAAGTCCGAACACGAACCGAATGCAGCTATTAAGGAGCTGGTCAAATTTATTCAGGGAATCTTGAGTGAGATTAGTGTATTTATCAAACATCATCGAATATTCCATAACATACAGGCCAATTCGAACGTACACTGATATCAGAATGACACATGTATCGTGTTATCTATAGTGCGCCTCGCCCGTACCAATACATGTACGGACAAGTATACGAAATATCTGGGAGACCCAGCTTTGCTCGGAAAACATATTGAAACTCAAAAATGCGCGTTTTCCCAGAGAAATGAACTAGCTTGATCAATTATTCGCCCCCGAAAACCCCCATATAGCAAATTTCATCGAAATCGTTAGAACCGTTTCCGAAATCCCCGAAATATATATATATGCGTTAAGGGGTTAATAGATAAAAATATAAGTAACATATAATACCTAGCTTGCATATTATATGAGCTTCGTCTGCCAAAAAACCACTCTGTGGTTTGGCAGAAGTATATTGTAAATATTTATAATAAGGCATGAAACGTGAATAAACTTTTTTTTTTTATATATATACAAGACTTGCTCGTTTAAAGGTATAAGATAATACATACATATTTACATAATATGATTCAAATATCATTCTGATGTTACTGTACGTTCAAATTGGCCTCATAGTCTAGCCAGATGTACAGTTTTTATAAAAACACAAACTAATTCTTTGAGTAATTAATAATAAAAATAGACTTTTTCCTTCCAGCAATTCGCTAATTTAGCGGTTTATTTCGTGTTTACGTCAGTAAATAATTCTGACGTAACAAATACGTCAATATCTGTGTCATTCAGACAACGCCTACGGTTTCATGGAATAACTATTTTGTTATTCTAACTAGTTTCGAATGAAATATTTATCTAACATCATCGAATATTCCATAACATATTCTAGTCTACATTTTTAGAGAACACATATTCTTTGAGTAATTAATAACAAAAATAGACTTTTTCCATTGAACAATTGGGTACTTGACACATGTTGAATATTATAACAAAATTTAGTTAAATGGATAGAAAATGGAATTTAAAAAAATACATTGAGATTATAAAAAAAAACAGGGCTGCGAAGTCTCAAAAAAAAATTTTTTTTTGTCTTTCAAAAATAGAACAGAAAATGGTTCCTTACATTTTATTGAAAAATATATTGTACGACAACTATACAAATAAACGCAATATTTGAGGGTCAAAATGGCAATTTCCTTGATCATCCATACATTTAGGACAGACTTATATGATGTGACGTTACATCACCTTATCATTTTGTTAGAGGCGTTTCAATCGTCGAGTGCGAGCGTCAGACTTTAACTCTCATTTCTGACCTTAAATCAAGATCGTTTGACATTATTTACAAAAAAACAGTCAAGTAGCCAATTATTTCATTCGACTTCTGAAGAACGCTACGTTAGCGGTTTCTTTCATGACGTAACAAATACGTCAATATCTGTGTCATTTAGACAACGCCGCTGTCCACTCCTACGGTTTCCAGAATAATCCATCCCACCAAAAACATTTGTATGTAAAATGTAGCCAAGACGAAACCATAAGGCTCGCACTGTCAAAAACTTGTCAGATATCATGTAAAGCCAAGCTTCTAACTCTACAAGCCCTGACTTCACAAACTCTACACCTTAGACCTTAGTCAAAATATGTGGCTTGGCCGTTTCGTTACTACGACAAATATTGTATAACAGCACGTCTAGCAATACTTACCGCGAGAAGGAAGACATAGATCGGCGCGACTTGACGGCTTGTCGCGTGTTGGAACTGCAAGCATAATAGTTCAGGCGGGGACCGTATAATCTACTACGTCATCTGATACAAGGATAAGCCCCATCCATGGCACACGTTCATAAAAGTGATGGCTAAGTTTAAAACAAATTAGAACTGGCCGAATGCACGAAAAAAAGTACCACTTTCGGTTACAAAAAAACACTGAAATTTATATCATCTGATACAAACTACAAATATGAGACTGGTGGCAGCAGATAGGAATTTATATGTAGCTTCAGAAACCACTCGTCTGCCAGTTCCTATATGGCCAACAGGGCGTCTGCCGGGCACTTTAAAGGTACAAGGTATTCAAAATACAAAAGCGGGCGCTGCGGATAATATCTAGGAAACCTCACCACCACCCAGCTAAAGAACTATTTGTACGCAATAAAGTGTTAACGCTACCTTCTGTCTACATATTGGCAGCGTGCCAGTAAGTCAGGTCTAACCTCGCTAGGTATAAAACCAATTCTAGCCGTGGTGATAGCAACCGCAGACAGCCAATGTTGGTTGCCCCCGTAAAGCGACTTGCTAAGCTCAGGAATTCACTCAGTGTCATTGGGGCCAAGATCTACAACTTGGTTCCGCCTGCCATAAAGTCAGCGGAAAGTGATTCTGTGTTTACCAAGAAACTTAAAGCGCTGCTGATCGCACAGGCATGCTACAGCGTTGATGAGTTTCTTCGTGGAGTTCATAACTAACGCGTAAAAATAGTGTTAATAATCTTAATAATAATAATAAATAATAATTCAGCCTATATATGTCCCACCGCTGGGCACAGGCCTCCTCTCATGTGCGAGAGGGCTCGGGCTATAGTCCCCACACTAGCCCATGCTACGCACGCTATAATAATCTTAATGCTTGATTAATTATACAGTACCTGGGCGACCGAGCTTTGCTCGGTTATAACTTTTATTGTAATATGGTGATGTATAGGTGATAATTTTAACTACATTTTTTCACTAAGTAAATTAAACTTGTCTAAAACAATAAAAATTAAATAAATATATATAAACTTGAACATATAAAAAACAAACAAACGTTAGTCACCGGGCGAGATTCGAACCCGTAACACTCGTTTCTAGCCGTCCGCGTCTTACTTAACCCGCTGGACCAAACGGACAGTGGCCAGCAACACGAAATTAGCGACCATATTCTGCGTCGAAAGAAAAACGCATGAAAACTCGAAAACACGCGTTTTCCCAAACATAAGACTAATCTAGGTCGATTGTATACCCCCAAAAACCCCCATATACCAAATTTCAGCGAAATCGTTAGAGCCGTTTCCGAGATCACAGAAATATATATATATATATATATATATATATATATATATATATATATATATACAAGAATTGCTCGTTTAAAGGTATAAGATATAAGATTTATTTGTAAATGTTATAATTTGTATATATTATTAGTTATTTTAATTTTATTATGTAAATATTTAATGTAATCCTGACTTGTAAAACAACGATTTTACCAATAAATAAATCAATCAATCAATCAAAAAGAGTGGAATTGACGTCATCTGATACAAAGATGAGACTTGCGGCAACATATAGCAATTTTACATATAGATTCAGAAAATATTCGTCTGCAAGCTCCCAAATGGCCGAAAGTGCGTCTACCTGGCATTTAAAGGATTGGAAGGAATTGATTGCTTAAATTGGGGATTCCCGGTTACAAAACAAAGTGATATTTTCGTCATTTTGATACAATAAGATGAAACTGATGGTGGCAACAGATACGAATTTATATGTAGGTTCAGAAAAAACTCGTCTGCCAGCTCCCAAATGGCCGAAAGTCCCATCCATCCCATAGTAAAAGTCGTTCAGTATGACCTATATATTCACCCCGTAAATAAACAGTTAAACACCTTGTATAATAGGTATCTTACGGGCTGAATAAGTGAATATTTTGACCTATATACAATGTGCTCGACTATACGTGGACAAGACAAACACATTGTATGTATTCACTTATTCAGCCCGTTTATTATTGCAGGTGACTAAATTAATACCCTGTATACCTACGAACTAGCTAGAATACAACAAAATATCGGTAGGTACAGTCGAGTTCATAAATATGTATACATCTTAATCCATTGCAATAACATGAAAAAAATGATACATATTTATGAATTCGACTGTACATATATATTCTTTTCGGTACAAGTATGTAGGTACATATATGCGTTTGATATAAAATGTAATTGAAGTTAGTTATTTATAATATTAGTAGAGATTTTTTATAATATCATATTTCGTACCAATTCACAATGTCGCCGATAAGCAGAAACGGCGTGATGGTAGAAAGCACCCGGTGAACATCTGTTGGGCACCGTTCGTTTCAAAAACGTCGTATAAGCATACAATTCTTTAGGTGATTTACGACCTTTTGACGCTAACTGCGGTACACTTACCGGCTAAAGTGCTTACTCCTCGGCGTTAGCAGCGAGAATGTAATTTAATATTACATTATATATTATGTATCATATTGTTGTAATTCTTGTAACTCTTGCAAGTTCTTACTTAGTCTCCACTGGAACCGGTTTTTTGCAAAAATTTCGAAATAACCGTAAGTATATTTCAGTATTTTATGCTCCAAATGTAGGCCTCAGGTTTAGATAACAACTTCGTATTATTAGATTGCCCACTTAGAAATGAAATAATTAACAAAGAACGAAAAAACACCGTTTTCGTTCCCATACAAAATAAGTTTTTGGCAAAAATTTTAATTTTTGGTACAAACTTTTATCGCTGACTGTACTTTTCTCCACAGTCAACCAATACTCATCGAGACATTTCTAAAAATTCCAAACACAATTAGGTTGCTTTGTTTTATCATACCTCCTGTCTCCATCATCAGATCAGTTCGATAGTACCATAATATTGCATTGTCACCCAACTTACATATGTATGCAAATTTTCAGCTTCTTTGGAAGTCGGGGAGTGGGTCAAATTTAACTTGCAAGATGTCAAATCTTGCAAGTTAAATTTGACCCACTCCCGTACATACATAGGTACATTGCAAGTTAATATACAGCTTGTAAAATACCGGTTTCCGATCTCTGGTCTCCAGCTACCCAAAGATACTTAGGTAGATTTCTTTTTAACGATAAGACCGCCTGTTGTTGCCCAATATAATCGCAGTATTTATTTCATTTTCTACCTATATGTATTAATTCACAGAGTATTTATTTACATTATCAAGTTTTAATCCCCATTCTTACGTTTCTTACTAATACATATTATAAATGCTAAAGTAAATAAATAATACAATAAATAAATATTAGGGGACATCTTACACAGATCGACATATATAGCCCCAAACTAAAATATACCTTTTTTTTATACTACGTCGGTGGCAAACAAGCATATGGCCTGCCTGATGGTGAGCAGTCTCCGTAACCTATGTACACCTGCAACTCCAGAGGAGTTACATACGCGTTGCCGACCCTAACCCCACCCCCTCGTTGAGCTCTGGCAACCTTACTCACCGGTAGGAACACAACACTATGAGTAGGGTCAAGTGTTATTTGGCTGCGGTTTTCTGTAAGGTGGAGGTACTTCCCCAGTTGGGCTCTGCTCTAGATCTGGAATGACATCTGCTGTGCTGTGCCCTACCACACAAGGCGAGATGACATTCACATTGCCCATACCTCTCTTTTGGACGTAGTTTAAGGACATACCCGGGTCCGGGTACCTATGTAATTCTTTTCTTTTGTGTGTCAAATTCCATACTGTCGAATGAGGATAGCCTGTAACGATGGTTGTGTGTATGTAATAAATCAATAAAAAAAAACCAAATCAATAAAATAAACAAATTAAGCTTGTACTATGGGTTAGTACGACGATATACACACGTATACAGATAAATACATAGGAACTTCTATATATAGAAAACAGCCATGACTTAGGAACAAATATCTGTGTTCATCACACAAATAAATCCCCTTACCGAGTCGAACCCAGGACCAGCTTCATAGTCAGGGTCATTACCCACTAGGGCTATAGGCCAGACCATTCGTCAATATTACCTATATTTGTCAGTCTATGCCTCTTCACGCTTAATAACCGTGAAAGCGATATAAATGAATTTCCACTGAAAATTTTCCGAGAAAGTGATTATTTTCCACTTTTCTTTTTATTAGACTTAGAAGCTTTGTCTAGCCGCCCCCAGCTCTCTAAAAAGCTCTGATTTCCTGGTGTCGTCATATAGCGGCGGTCTCCATATAACAACCCCTCTGGTGTTGCAGGTGTCCATGGGCGGCGGTAATCGCTTACCATCAGGTGATCCGTCTGCTCGTTTGCCTCCTCTATCATTAAAAAAAAAAAAAAAAAAACGACTAGATATGGATGGAGTAGTATTTTGGAGACGGCCGCTATATGACGGCACCGCTTAGGAAACCAGAGCTTAACACCACTGGGGTTCTTTTTGTATTTTGTTTCAATGGGGTTGGCAACTGTCAAAGGTTTGCATAGATGGCGCCATCATAGCTTGCCCCTGTCTCTAGTTTTGTTCTATGAGATTTGGCTTAAAGTACTGGAATCCAGGTCACAAAATTCCAAAAAAAAAACAAGAATTTGACACAATTCTAGGGATTGACAGGGCAAGCTATGATGGCGCCATCTGTTTAATACTTCGACCGGCCAACTCCATTGCGTGCCCACCAGTACTGGAAGGAAACAGCCGCCGCCCGCCACTGCCTCGCGCGTTCGCGGAACCCGCGCCAGCGCATGCACGCGTTCGCGGAACACGAGATTATCCCCTGATCGTACCCATTGTTGTCATTCACTTCCACGTACAGCTGCAAGCTGGAGCCCTATACTTCCGTGCTAAATATAAATTCGTAAGATTTGACGTACAATTCTGAGATGAATAGATTGTTAACCAAGGGTGAAAAGTGGACCATATCACCCGAGATATTTTCAGATGGTTACTTTGACCCGAGTTAAACTCTCTACTTTTCATTTCGACTATTAGGAAATTCAAACACAGAGGTCATGTCTGGAATTGGCGCCATCGTCATTACATTTTAATCGTAAAGAAAATCTATAACCATAGACAATCCAATCTTACTTTAAAAAAGTGAAACTGAATGAATGAATGTAATGTAATGATAATATTTTAAACATTCATAGTCATTTGTATCGATTTATTAACAATATTTATGTTTATTTCATATATTTAAATATTAAGTATAAGGTAGTATAATTATTTAATATTGCAATGCAAGTGACATTTAATTTTGATAATAAGTACTTGGTCTGAAAACGAGGAAGGTAATATGAGAGCTTATAACTGAATAATATGGATATATGGCTGTTAGCCGTTGTTCGAAGTAAAAAAAAAAAACTTTCCACCGGTGGGAAATGCAATTGAAATTGGCTACTAGACAGTTTTTTGTAAATAATGTCAAACGATCTTGATTTTCCTGAGGATCAAATGTCTATATAGGACTCATGGCATTTAAGCAACACAAAGGTCAGAAATGAGAGTTAAAGTCTGACCTCGCACTCGACGATTGAAACGCCTCTAACAAAATGTTAACATGATGTGACGTCACATTATATAAGTCTGTCCTAAATGTATGGAAGATCAAGGAAATAGCCATTTTGACCCTGAAATATTGCGTGTATGTGTTTAGTTGTCATACAATTTATTTTTCAATAAAATGTACTTTGGAGCATTGGAGCCTTGTATTTTTTTATAATATCAGTATATTTTTTTAAATTCCTCTTTTTTATAATGGATGGCTCATTTTCAATCCTTTTAACTAAATTTTGTTATAATATTCAACATGTGTCAAGTACCCAATTACAGTAGGCCCTCTAAAGCCGTCTCCACACTTGGCGCGTGAATTGTACGCAAAAAAAAAAACCGTCCGCGACCTTTCTTGTTTCTTGTCGAACCGTGCGACATATTGCGCGTCTTCATTTGATGCATCGTTTCCTATTTTGTGTCTATGTTTTTTTTAAAGCGAAAATTTTACTAGCATCAATTCACACGCGCGATTCGTGCGATATGTTTATAAGTAGGGTTGCCATACGTCCCGTATATACGGGACTGTCAACGTTGAAGGATCACGTCCCGTATTTGTACCTGTCCCGTTTTTAATTTTTTGTCCCGTATATGTAGACTGTATCTCTGTGTAACCAGTTTGTTTACCAATGTAACTAAAGTAAGGGATTAACAGAGCAAAGCTATTTATAAACTAAATTAAAAGCATGGCTTCTCAAACACACATTTTATAGTTATAATGAATTTTTAAATGTAAAGATATAATATACTACCTATACATAGTATATTATATGTTGAATAAATCACGTACAACGTGGATAAATAATTATAATATAATACTGTACCTAATAATAAATTGACATGTAATATGAATGATATTATAAATAAATAAACAGCATTGGAAATTCATGCCTGAAACGGTTACCTACGAGACAGGCTTCGCCTAGTGTAGGAGCCAGTGAAACCTACTGAAAATTTAATTTTTAATTTAATATAAAAAAAAAAAAAAAAAAAAAAAAAAAAAAATAAATAAATAAATAAATATGAATATGAATATGAATATGTATTTGCACCCCTCTGTAACGCCATTACTACCACAATTACCCTATTGTCCCGTATTAGTTCCGAGTAATTATGGCAACCCTATTTATAAGAAGCAGGCTATAGAAATTAAACTATTTATATTTTTTATGTATATATTTTGTTTCTTTTTATAACGTGCGTAATTTCATAATCATAATCATAAATCATTTTATTTCGTGTTTCATTGTATTAGTTATGTGTTGCTACATACATACCTACTTCGGCTACTTACGCAACTATTGTTAAAATTCTGCGTAATCAAAATTCGATATTAGGTAGGCATTTTACGCATGTTTCATAATACATTTCCTATCATAGACTAATAGATACGTGCGTGCGTGATGCGAACAAATAGATAATAAGTTAGAAAACGTCACGTATAGTACAGGTACTAATTGTATAGGTATACTAGATAATAGTTTTCCCGGAAAAGGGTTAAAATGGCACAGAAAAGAAACTTCCTACAAAACCGAAGTTTGACAGCGTTTCAGGGACGAATCTTGCTGTCCCTTTCTTATATATGGTACTATTCCTATCGGCTATTTAGGGTTGTCAAAATTAAAGTCATTATCTTATCTGTGGTGGTATCAAGCCATAAAATACTTCGACCGGCCAACCCTAATTTGAGAGCAACGAAATCCCTTTACTGTTTACGACACTATCATTACTAGAACTGAGCTTCTGGCATCTGTTCATTGGTGTCACATAAGCCATCGGGGGCATCGGGGCCATCTCATTTATTATCTCACAGCCTTTACAGCAAAGAAATTCGAGGCCCACCGGCCCACCCACCCACACAAATAGACCAAAAGTGAATGAACTTTCCCATGCTCGCGGGAGATATGATTGATAGAACTTAATTTAACACACTGTTGCTTAGAACAGGGGTCAAACAACTCAACACACCTACAATTTAGCTATACCAGCCATACCTATTGCAAGAACCTTCAAATAAATTACATTGACAATGCCGATTCCAGAAACTGCCGCGCTATCGAATTCTAGGAACCTAAGTACATGGCAGGCGAGCTGCATTACTTTTGGCTTTTGACCTTCGTGTCTTCGTTCACATAAAATTGACAAGGGTAGCTTGACAGCTGTTTCGAGGTTGAATCAAAGTAGTACTAGTTACCATGTGGAATTTTAATTCGGGGTTATTCTTTTTAAAACGTAAATCGTGTGTCCTTTTCTCGCGCGTGCGCGGCCACTCCGACTATACGCTTTGCGTTTCGTTCACGTTCAGTCTGCTTTTGAACACGGTAGAGGGACGTCATTGCCGCGAGGCGTTTCGCCTCCGAACTTTCACCTCTCGTGATATCTTTATCTGTGATAAATGCTACCTACATACAGTGAAATTGAACGTATGCCGCGTTCTCAGAACCGTTTTCTGTGACGGAACGCGCTTCCCGCAAATTAATTTCTCCGTTGGACTTGTTTCTACGAAACTGCTTATAGAGTTTACCGAGAAAACGGCCGCGAAGTGGATTTGAGGAAATATCTGTAATTATAAGTGTTCCGTGTAGTGGTGTCATTTTAAACGTTTAAGTTGGATCCCAACCAACAGCAAACACCTCAAATGGTGGTTAAAATACCAGGTAATTTTCTAAAATTCTAATTTTTGTTTACTAACTTCCCAATTTTATTTCAGTATCAATGTAAATATTGTAAATCATGTTTATCGTGTAAACAAGTGGCGCCAACCCATATCAATTCAACCGAGGTCAAATGCATAAATGTGACGCTTTTCCAAGCGTAAACAACGCGTGACGCCGCTTGCCGTCTTTTATGTCTTCAACTGATTATAATTGCGAATGCCATTACGTCATACACAAACACGATTAACAGATGTTGACGCCTTGAATGATAACATTGATAACACACAGCGTATCGTTATCAAAGTTGTAGTTAATTTCATGCGAACGGGTTTATATTGAACTTTAATGTGTTAATAATTGGGACTAGTTTGGTAGCATGTTTTGGAAACCGTTATCCTTGAATTTAAAGCGTGCTTCTAAATCAAAATAACGTCTAAATATTGTTCCTTCGCCCTTTATAAAGTCCTTCGTAATTTTCTTACCTACCTACTAGTAAATATTAAGTCGCAGATAAGTACGACTTTTTTACGCACGTATTTCCACGAATCGACGTAGAATCGCATATTGTGTTTTGGTCCATTGTTATATTATTTTATTAAATAGCAAAAACACCCAGGCATCTATGTTCTAGTATGAATTTTATATACCTACCTATCGCATAACTGTTATAGATAATCTATTTATAAAATCTCTATAGAGCGCGCCATGAATTTGGATGAGCGCGTAGTAGAAATATTTCCTGTTGTATTAAATAAGTTATTTGCATATGCATGGCTAACCAGAATAGAGCGGTTTTAGCTGATAGGCGTAGTTTAAGCCTTCTTCACACTTGGTGCGCGAATGCACGAAGCTGCGAACCGCGAGGGCGAAAGTGCGAAGCCAATAGGTACCTATAAAATAAAGATGTACTTATAATGTATAAATAGGGTTGCCACCTTATTAGGAACGTATACGGGACAATGGGCTAGTTATTACTTATTCTCATAGCTTTAACTCACATAGGTATAGAAACAATTGACCATTTATTATACAGTGGTATTGATTTACGGGGTAAAAATACGGGATGCGATACTTGCACACGGTGACAGTCCCGTATGTACGGGACGTATGGCAACCCTTTGCATAAGAATGTTTTCACATTTTCGCTACGTGACTGTTTTCTTGCAAAATAGGAATACGAAGCCCGCTAAAATATACAGACGTACCTAATTACTCATTCTAATGTTAATAACAAGATATCAATTAAATCTGGATTAGAAATGGATCTGATCAGTCAGTTTCAAAAGTGACATTTTTGGTTGAAGAAATAACATAAAAAAGCCCAAATCTGAAAAAAGGTGTAGTTTCATCGACGCTTTTTACCGGAAAATCCGATAATCCATTATGAGTGCTCTTTCATTCCAATATATTTTTTTTACAAATTCAGTAAAGCCAACTTGAAATACCGGAATAGCGTTTGCTTCAGTTTCGTTTATTTTCGCCGATTTATTGTTTTTACAAGCTTTTATGTAAGTCGCCCTTTTAGTATGTATGTTAGTATTTAGTATGTATGTTAGTATTTAGTATGTATGTTATTTTGTTAGTGTCAAATCTCGGAATAAATTTGACCCGATATCCGATTGAACTGGAAATTTGCAAACATATGCAAGTCGGGTGACAATATAATATTAATATGGTACCGTCAGCCGTAGTCAAGTCAAGTCAAGTCAAGTCAAAATATTCTTTATTCAAATAGGCCCAGCAACAAGCACTTTTAAATCGTCAAATTTTACAAATATCATCTTAATCTAAATATCAGAGCAATTTATTGATGCAGTTATTATTGTTCTAAAAAAAACATTGAACTATTATAGATATGGTAAACTTAATAATAAGAATTTCACAAAAAGATCGTCAAACATCAAAATTGTATAAAAATACTAGTCTAGAACCTTTCTAGAATAAAATCTAAATGTCAAAAAATATGGTATATATATATACATTGAATTATCAATTTCATCATTAATAACATAACAATAAATAATTCATTCTTTACAATCACACTTAATCCCACGGTGTTTCATCATTCATGTAGTCTTGTGTGCTATAATAGGCTTTAGAGATAAGCTTACGTTTTACATAATTTTTAAATTTACTAACAGACAATTCAGTTATAATATTAGGAAGTTTATTGTAAAATCTTACACAATTACCCATGAATGATTTCTTAATTTTATGGAGCCTAGTGAAGGGCACTGCGAGCTTATGCTTATTTCTAGTATTAATATTATGTATTTCACAGTTTTTCTTAAAACTGGCAATGTTTTTATGTACATACAGAATATTCTCATAAATATATTGACAGTGCACTGTCATTATGTTAATGTCCTTAAACTTATCTCTAAGTGTGTCTCTATGGTACATTTTATATATTGCACGAATAGCCCTCTTCTGCAGAACAAAAATGGTATTTATCTCTGAAGCACTACCCCATAGTAAAATACCATATGACATAATGCTATGAAAGTAACTAAAGTAAACTAATCGAGCTGTTTTCACGTCTGTTAACTGACGGATCTTGCTCACTGCAAAAGCTGCAGAACTCAGTCTATTCGAGAGATTAGCAATATGGGGACCCCATTGTAGTTTAGAATCTAAAGTTATACCAAGAAAAACTGTGCTATCTACTAACGTAAAAGTTCATGGCGACTTAATCAATGAATTCATTCATAATTTCTCCATGCAATTTCGCCGCTCATTATACCATCGAGCTGATTTGATGATGAAGACAGGAGTTGGCCATAGGAACTCTGAAATGAAACATTATTGAAACAACGCAACCTAATTGTGAAGCCTACGAGAAATAGTAACTTACGGGGGTTTCCAGTTTCGGAGATGGGTATTAAATGTTTTGTTAAAAGGTGAAAAAATAAATACTCTACTACTATAAAACCTCCTTTTTAGGGTTCCGTACCCAAAGGGTCAAACGGGACCCTATTACTGAGACTCCGCTGTCCGTCCGTCCGTCTGTCCGTCTGTCAACAGGCTGTATATCATGAACCGTGATAGTTAGCCGATTGAAATTTCTACAGATTATGTATTTCTGTTACCGCTATAACAACAAATACTAAAAACAGAATAAAATAAATATTTCTTTCCAATCTCGAGGTCCTCATCCGTTTTTTTTTACGGAACCCTTCCTGTGCGAGTCCAAGTCGCGCTTGGCCGGTTTTTTGCATTAGTCCTTTATCTTGTTAAGGTAAAAACTCGTATTCAACGTTGAAAAAATACCGTGTATAAAATATTATTTCATAATAATGCTGCCTTGTACGTGTATTCCTAGAATTTGTTTTCATACTATCGACATATTCAATTGTATGCAACCCGCATCGGCAAATTAACTTCGTTTCAAGAATAAATTATCAATGGGCGCTTTTATTGTTTCCAAGAATGTTTACAATATACGAGTAACGTATCGGTACGTAAAAAACAGATAATAATGATAATACATAATGACCGATTATTATTAATGAAAATAATCCTTAATAATAATATTATTAATGCGAAGCGAAAGTGACATTGTCTGTTTCTGTTACTTACCTCTTCACACTTAAACCGCTGAACCGATTTAGTTAAAATTTGGTATATAGTTTGGGTTGTGGGGAGGGTTGCCATTGCCACCCATACTATAATATATAGTATCGTACTATATTTTAGTCAATTGTACTATATATTATACAAACACAATATAGTAGGAAAAATACTATATTTTCATCACTAAAGAGAGGGGCATACAAATGTCACCGATGTCGTATCGTATACGACTTGGATTTTTAAACGCCGCAATCCGCCTCCAATCGGCGGTGTCCTATTTTTTCAATTTTCCCCGTAAATAAATAGTAAGGTATACTGACTGTGTATGCAAAGACCCGATATAATTCGTGTATCCAAGATGACGAGTAGATTTGTCAAATAATGAAATGACAATACGAATCAAGGCCGGCGTCGTCGCGAATAACGCTATCTGCAGTGCGATCAGCCTGCGGAGTGAAATGTGTCGTGAAATGGAGCTTTAATCTGGCTGAACTATGCACACCTAAAGTCCAGGCCAGATCGGATGCGTATGCCGCAGTTGATATGGCCGATAGCTAGGGTTGCTACATGTCCCGTAGCTAAGGTTGACATAAGTCCCGTACGGGACTGTCACGGTATTTAAGTATCGTGTCCCGTTTTTGTCCCGTATATCACTACTGCTGTAGAAGACTATATAAATGGTCACAATCATCTCTGTTTATATTTGTTATTTATCTTAGTTTTTTTTTTTTATACTACGTCGGTGGCAAACAAGCATACGGCCCGCCTGATGGTAAGCAGCCTCCGTAGCCTATGTACGCCTGCAACTCCAGAGGAGTTACATGCGCGTTGCCGACCCTAAACCCGCCCCCCCTCATTGAGCTCTGGCAACCTTACTCACCGGCAGGAACACAACACTATGAGTAGTTAAAGCTATATGAATATAAATTATGATTTAAAATAAAACTATATCGGTGGTCGAAGTAATAAATTCGTGTCAAATGGCACAATACAATACAAAAATATAAAACAAGACACATACAAACTAAATTAATATACGTTTAGTTAATAAAGATTATTATCACTAATAAAGTCCTGTACAGAACAATAGGACTTCCTTAAAAAACACTTTAAGCCTTGCATTAAAAATACGACAGCCTACTATAGATTTCAACTAGAGTTGATAGGGAGTCTTTTGAGTCTGAATTTGAAGAACTCGACTCGTTTTTACGAAACTCGGCGCTTAAAAAACTTCCGAGTCTTTTAAATCCCCAGTCGAGTCATTTATTGAGTCTTTTTTAAGAGAGCTCAAAACGACTCGAGCCTCCGAATAAACACTCCGTCAACAATTTCATAGGTTTAACCTAAATAAAAGTAAACACATTTTGCGTTATTGTATTATTTGTGTGCTATAACTAACTTATTACTTAAACACAAAGCATTTCGAAATATTGCAAACTCAAATCCCTACAAAAGAGTCTCTAACAAGTTGAAAAGAACTCGAGTTTAGACTTAATATGTGAGTCTGAAAAACTGAGTTGAGTTTCAAAGCAGAGGACTCAAAGGACTCAAGTCTTAACCTTAACCAACACTAATTTCAACTCGATCGGTAATTTATTGAATAATTGAATAGCCTGGACACAAGCGGCATGCTTTATCATTTATCATATTGAACTTGGCTATCATTTTATTGGGAATGTCTTCATTATTTAAGTTTTGGCGTTTTCTATCAACCGTTTGGACTGTGTGGCGTTACCTGGACGTTTTATATTACTAATATTGAAAACCTGAATCCTTTATTCTTTATGTTGTGTTTACCGTTTACCTATTATTGGATAGACACTCATGTATTTTTGGGTTTTTACAAGCTTTTATTTAACTTGCCCTGTTAGTATGTGTGGGACAAATCTTGCAAGTTAAATTTGATCCACTTCCCGGTTTCCGATGAAACTGAAAATTTGCATACATTTATAAGTCGGGTGACAATGCAATAATATGGTACCATCGAGCTGATCTGATGATGGAGACAGGAGGCAGTCATAGGAACTCTGTGATAAAACAACGCAACCTAATTGTGTTTGGGGTTTTTAGAATTGTCTCGATGAATATTAGTTGCCTGTGGAAAAAAAATCAGTCAGCGATAAAAGCTTGTACCAAAAATGAAATTTTTGCCAAAAACTTATTATCTGTATTTTTTGTAGTGTTGTATCTGTTGGTAAACCTTAAATAAATAAAATAAATACCGCTCTCATACCGTTATACCGTAACCGACATCAGTCCCTGATCTAGGAAACATCTGAACGATATTTCCATGCACTGTGCACTACGCAGCGGCACTACCGGCACTCAAAGAAGTCTTGACGCGCAACTAATCGTCCATTGTTATAGCAGCGCGTTATTGTTTAAATACTAATGGTCACTTCTACGAACCGTTTGCCCCAATCCTTGTTCGTAGTGGAACTAATTATTGTGTTTATTTCGATTCTACGTGTATTATGAGACGTTACTGGCAGTCGGTATCGTAAAAACGAGTAAATCGTTAATCCTAAATTTTTCGAAGTCGTTTCTAGGAACTGTATAATTAATGTGTTTACTTCTATAGTTCGTGTCATCCACGATGACGCGCAGATTTGTCAAATTTAGCCTTTAATAACATGACATTACGCGTCAAGGCAGGCGTCTTCGTCAATGACACGATCTATATTCTGCTATGTTTCAAGTCTTAATTTATTTGTTGTGACACCCAATATGCGATGCTTTATAATGTTATGGTATGACACACGGGTATTAAAAATAACACTTTTAGATTTTTAGTAATAGATAAACATCATAATTTATTGGGTATCACGACAAATAAATTTATGATTCATAAATCATAATGAGCATTCAATTCCAACATACCTAAACAACAGAAGCATTGGTAGCTTAAAGGTGCGCTTTTTTGGTTCACAATACGGTTGCCATAAATTTAATTAGCAATCTTGGGGCCTTTCTCTGGGGACTTCAGCGATTCGAATCCTGAGTTTTACTTTAGCTCGTTAGAAAAAAAATCACGAACATAGGCAGTTTAAAAATTTTAATAAATTTTGCACAGAATCACAAAATTATTTCTAAAAATGAGCAATTATATATCCTCGGCGACTACTTCTTTATTTTTAAAACACAAAAAGAAATAAAAAACATGATTTCGCTCCCGGGCACGCATTTCCATCTCGCTCTCCCCTTACGCTCAGTGAGAGTGAAAGAAGAACACCAACTTTTTGCGCCTCAAGTCCTGCAACTTTTAAACCGAAGGCCGCGGGTCCGGCGCTTGCCATTTAGTTTCTTAGAACTTATTACAAAATATCTTTTGATGTTTACCAACAGCTTTTCGGCGAAAACATCGTAAGGAGACCGGACTAATCCCAATAGATTAGTTTCTTCTCTGAATTGGAAGGTCAGAATTCAGATGGAACTGGAAGTCGCTTTCGTAAAAGCTAGTGCCTGCGATTATTGTTAGAATTATAGCTTGCCGAGCACAGCCCAAGCTATCTAAGAGCAATATCTCGCCCGGTCACAACGGCGGCGCAAGTCACCGGCGACCAACAAAATGTATATATAGGGTTGCCATCCGTCCGGGTTTCCCCGGATTTGTCCTAGTTTAGAGGGCGTCCGGGGAGCGTCATTTGTAGTCCGGGTTTAAAAATTTAAAGTCTTAGGCCGCCCGCGACACACGCACAACCTGTTTAAAAAAACCTGTTGACATGTCCGGGTTCTGGACTCTAAAATCAGGGGTTTTCACGCGTCTTGTCCTGGTTTCCAAATTTTAGAGATGGCAACACTATGTATACAGATACAGCAATGGAGGGTATCTCACCTGGATGTTTAGCCAAGATGTCAATCGTTTACGCTCCGCAGTAAACAAAACGCTACTGTCACTGTCGCACTAATTTGGAAGAGTGATAGAGAGGCAAAGCGTTTCGTTGTCGTAGCGCAGGCGATTCTCGCCTTGGCTAGGCACCCTGGTGTCGTGTGTCCACCTTGGTTGTGCAACCAAGCAGAGCGGACACCAGGGGACCATTTCTCGAACGGTATCAGACTAATATTGTTCGTGTGGGGCCATGGTTGCTACGATCTGACAGTTCGTGGACTAATAATCCAATAAAATTAGAGCTGATTTAGACGGTTCGCGAACTCGCATGCGGTTTTAGTTACATTGCGAACTATTGGGTTACAACCAATTCGGCTGACCGATCAAATAGCGCAATGTAATGAAACTCACATGCGCGCTCTCTCGTCGTCTAAATGAGTCCTTACTCTAATACCGTTCGAGAAATAGGTCCCAGGTGAGATATTTATGAATTGATAATATTTATATGATAAGAGCCGTGGCCGTGGCTAAATGCCGGGCAGCGCTAGGAAGACGATTAGTGCAGGTATTTCTGCACCAGCTACGGAACCCCACTCTAGACATGATCCGTCACATACACGCGATCAGGCTTTCACGGAAACCGTAAACTGTCACTGTCACCCTTCTTAAAACTGTAAAAACAAGTCAATAAGTGAAAACAAAGGAAACGATTACCGAGAAGGCAATAATACTTAGAACTATTATCGCATTCGAAGAAGGGGCATTGTACTTTATTTTTTGTTCTAATGTAACATTGCAAACTGTGATATGACCGTGATATCACGAAATTAGGCCTTAATGATGAAGACCCTTATCACACTTTTATGCCTTATCATGCATGTATCAGTAACGCGAAGACAAGACTGACATATTCTGTATCATAATTCATATTATGCGCTATAATTAGGGCTGCCATACATCCCGTATTTAAGTATCACGTCCCGTATTTATACCCCTCATTTTTTTTCCCGTATATCAATACTACTGTAAAATACGTATGTAAATGGTCAATCATCTCTTAAACACATTGTTTCTATACCTATGTGCGTTTAAGCTATAAGAATATGTTTTACTATTTCATTATAAAAACATAAGATTTATTTTTAATCTTAACCTAATCCTAGCTTTATAATCTGTATGCCAAGTGACTGAAAACGCCACCACCATTTTTTTCTCGTGAGTGACGTCACTATAGCAGAAACAAGTATTAAATTTGTAACAACGGCAAAAAGTTATCATTGCACATTCGACGTTTCTTTGTCTGCACTGCTATCATGATTATGACGTCACTAGAATGGCAGCTGCCTTTTTGGCGCGATCAATTATTGTTTAATTTTAAAACAAATTTTCTTTGCATATAGCAATATTATTATCAGGAAATAAAAATAAAAAAATCTTTTAATACATGCGATCCGTAATTACACAATCAATCATTTATTAACAAAATTAGAAAAAAATACATTAAAATTACAATAAATACACGTGCACACATTAAATTAGAAATTAAAACGAATAACATACTTGATTACAATACGAGTTGGCTATCGCAGCTTTACGGAGATTTATAAACATAATTATTAAAAATGTTGATTAGCCATTGTCAAGTTGGTGAATTACGTACCATTGTAAAACTTGTAATGTCAATATAAATGATCAAAACATCGCCATTACGGGCGAATTCAACGAACTCGCGTTACTCATCCGTGGAGCTCGTGTTTGTAATTATAATTATTGTATTCCATTATGTCATTTCATTACGAGTCGTTATTTCTTCTTCCTTGTCGTATCCTCATGGCTGAGGGACGTGACGACGTGGACCAGTGTTGGCCGAACGTTAATTAGAATTGACCATTAACCATTACAAATTGAACCGTAAACTGTAACCGTCCGTTACACAGACGATTACAGATGAACTTGCCAGAGCCGGATCCGTAAGTGACCACATAGGTCCGGAACCATTCGTGGGGCTCTCTCAGGGAACCATTATAACGTCTATCAAAGACCACACTAAGACCAGACACCAAAAAGAAAGGGACAGTCTGACGGGTCTAAAGCACTCAAAGCTCCTCATACAAGGAGTAGACTTCGGTTGGAGCAAAAAGCTATGGAAACTTAGCAGGAGACAACTCCAAATTATAACAGGGGCGTTTAAGGGTCATTATGGGGTCAAAGGGGTTTTGGCCAGGATGGGACACTCCGACAACACCGATTGTCGAATGTGTGGTGAAGAGGAAGAGACAGTAAAACACCTAATGTGTGAATGTCACGCCCTCTCCAGACAAAGAATGAAGGACTTTGGAGCAGGCTATCTGGAACCAAAGGAATTCAAAAGGCTACCCATAAGCTCCATCATCCGGCACATGGAAATGGTCAAAAAAGCTCTTGGGTAGCTAATGGATCTTTCCTTAGGGGGCAACTACACAAAAGATCCCTATGGGTCGAAGTGTATCCGCAAGGGCCCCCGAAAATAAGATTAGAAAATAAGATAACTGTCCGTTACGGTTTACGGTTCAATTTGTAATGGTTATTGGTCAATTCTAATTAACGTTTGATCAACACTGCTGTGAATACTCTTCACCAGTGCTCTCCAAGCCGCTCTATCTTGGGCCCAGTAGCTAGCCTGTAATTTGGTTTTTGTCTTGTCGTTATTTAAGTGCCGGTAAACACCAGGCGGTGGCAGCATGGTTCCATTTATATCACTTGTCACTATGCCCGTCACTTTCGCGCTTACATACTTGTTAGAATGTGACAGGCATGAAATTTGAAATTAATTTGAAATTATTCGAAATTATTTATTTTGCCAGAGACATGGTTACATAAGGTGTTGTAAGGTTTTACACAAGGTAATAAAGTACACACATTTCGCCAACATTAAGGGCATGCAAAGGAATTTCTTATGCTAATTATTTACACAAATCATAATACATTATATATATTCCTACAGTTAACTATTACAACAATATTTACACAGAATACCTACTTTATAGTTAGTTTAGTACCTACACAGACATTTACATTAATTTTCAAAATTATACAAAATCAAAATTACCCAGGTACTTCAAAATACATAAATTATTACATTTCACAATACATACTAAAATGTCATATACTATAAAGAGTCGATATCAGTATATAATAAAGGCATAAATTTTAATAATAATAATAACATGGTGACAAATCATAAAGAACCAACCATCTTAGCCCTAGAGACGATCTTAAAATCTGATTGTACATTTTACATTATTTTCATACGAAATAGACCCATTTTAAGAGGATTAGAAGGTTTCTCCATACAAACGTAGTCCCCATTTGTTCTCTCTGAGTATTGACATTATGGAAAATATTTTTACACAATTTGATGTTAAATTTTCGATTTTTTACTGTTGTAAGATTTAGGAGCGAAAAACAAAATTTCATTCAAAACAATATTGGGAGAATCGCGAACATTATTAGGAATTATATGTTTATCAAATAATCATCAATTTTTAAAGCAATCACTGTTGGGCATGGTACAAACAGCAACACTTTTAACTGTCTATCGGTGGACCTTATGCCTCTTGTAATAAGGTCCACCGATGGGCAGTTAACGGTGTAGGCAGTATTCTTTTTTATACGCGATGTTGAGGAAGTTGCCGGTATTCAAGTTTCCATAAATGAATTAATTAATTTATGAAAACTTTTTATTTTCAGGCAACTATTGGCCCATAGATAAATACCGTAAAAGTAGCATAAATATTATGAAATAATCTAAAAACACACTTGGCAACGATACATTTCGCAACACCGCTGTGTCAGGAAATGAGGCTACGATGCCCGCTTAGCCTCAGGCGAGTTGTGTACTTGTTTGCAACCTTGCTTTGACAATGTATTGGAATTGTAAGCATAATTTCCGGATCTTCTCAGGAATCCCTGATCTTACTTTCCGTGGGAGGGCCATTAGGGCATTCCTGGGCAGCCGTAACGTAAACTGATGCGATCTTTGAGCGACGGTGCGGCGCCCGGCCTCAATGAACTACAAAGTCGTTAAACAGTCGCCGTCAGATATATCTGAGCGGTCAAGGTGCTCAAATATATCTGAACATGCACTTTAACGTCTTGGTATACCTAATATAACGTTTTGCAGGTAGTAGCACGATTTTACTTACAATAGACAGAGTAAGCCGTAAAAGCCAGCTTGTACGGTTATAGTTTACGGTTCAATTTATAATAGTTAATTGTCAATTGCATTAACGTTTCGGCTAGCGACAAAAATCTTATGCCTGCTACTTAACGATATATCATTATCTTAGCGATTAATCTGTGCAAACCGATTTGCGTAGATTTATCGACCGTGTGTATAAAGTTGTAAAGCTAGGTTAATGGTGAATTGCATTAATGTTTCGGCCAACACTGCCGATCTGCCTGATCTTGCCATCGGCCGTTCGACATATAGAACATAAAAAAATGCAAAAAGATGGCTAAAATATGACCAGGAACTTTATCATACATACACAACAAAATGTCGGGAGAATCCAGCAGAATATGGAGACTCCGGCAACGCTAAATAAAAGGATAGACGGCAGTAGCTTTGTAAGCTATTAGTGCCTGGACGTAGAATTAAATAATAAAGAGAATTCTGAAGGCGTACCGCGTATATTGGAATTCTTTATCGGTCTCTCGGCGCTTGCAGTTGCATATTCAAACGATAGAGGGATATAATAAAATTTCGATTTTCGATGTTCATGGTGCACTCTTTGAGAAGGTTGTGAAAAACTTTCATCATTTCCATCTTCACTATTGGTTGGCAGTTCTTCAGAAAGTTCCTGCTTCGCACAGGTAAACTGTGGAATGAAATGTAGCCCGCGGTATTTCCGGAACGATGTCCGGACCGATGTCCGGAAATACCGCGGGCTACATTTCATTCCACCGTTTAGCTGTGCGAAACAGGAAGTTTCTGAAGAACTGCCAACCAATAGTGAAGATGGAAATGATGAGAAAAGAGCGTACCATCGCCGCCACTGTTAACTGCCCATCGGTGGACCTCATTACAAAAGGCATAAAGTCCACCGATGTTAACAGTGTTGATTTTTATACCTACTTTCTAACCTAACCTAAAAGGCCAGGATCGAACTTGCAACTCCTCTGGTGATGCATGTGTCCATGGTAATTGGCGTAATTGCTTAACATCAGGCGACTTGCCTGCCTCTTTGACTCCTATACAAAAAAAAAGGTAGATTTCGGAGTTCTCATCTTTAAACCAGTTCAGTTCAGTTTTTAGTTCTTATGGTATGTGTCCATTGGGGCAATTTTGCCAGTTTCAAGGTTGTGGGATGCAGACGTTCGGTTGCAGGTCTTGATCCAGTCCTTGTAGTCTTAGTCATTGTCAATCGAGGTAATAGCAAGGTGTCATATTTTGGGCAGTAGGATGTCGAGCCATGGAACGTTTACCTAACGGTTTTATTTTTACTGGAATTAGCGAGGCAATATCCTGAGTGCTACATAAAATCGCAATAACCATTCCAATTCGACGTAAAGAGTTAACTCGAACTTCTCGGAAACGCGCATCGCAATGGAACGCTTCAAGTCCATACATAACTGTACATACTTACTGTGTTCTTCGAGTCGGCCGCCCTTGTATTAACATCGCCTACAAAGTATTCTCTTTCGAAAAACCATTATAAGAGTTTTCTAATACTTCTGTCATACACAGAGGTCACGCCTAATCTGGTTTGTGTGAAGCTAATGCTTGCAATGCGTTAGCAATAAGTCCCACCGATTCCCGGAAAGACGTCCAGCCGTTCGATTTTTAAAATAGAACGTTCCATTCTACGTTTCAATTCGGAGTCTCGATATGCGCTTATTTTGAGGTTATGTAACCGTCACTATTTTTATCTGCGAGTGAAAGTGGATTAAACAAGTTTCTTGCTTTCGCTTAAGTAGGTATAATAAAACTGTTTAAACGCGAATACTTAGAAAGTCTTGATTTCTGTTTCGTAAGCAACGCAATAAAGTTTATTTAGAATTTTCCGAGTATTGTTCAAAGGTTGCCAACTTGCCAATGCTTCCGAGGATTTTACGTGTTGCTTATAATTATTTTCGTAACACCCGCAGCGTCAAAACGTCTATCGGCTGGATCTGAACGCGTGAGGTTTTAATTATCTGTCCATACATAATTCATAAGACGCGTCCGAGGCGTGTGTGTTGTGACGTCACTCGGAAGCCCACACACAAAGATAGCAAAACATTGTAAGTTGTAACAGCCACAACACCAAGGGTGATCTAATGGTCATAATATTTAAACGCTTATATGTAGTTATAACATTTTAGTGATCACAGGGCCTACCGCGAACCACGTTCGACGTGTTGCCTCTCTGTTGCACTTGTAAATTTGTACGTAAGCATGACAGGGAGGCAACACGTCGCGCGTGGTTCGTGGTAAGCCCTCAAATTTTCATACAAACATACTTAGGCCCTTTTTTTTCTAGAATTTTGCCTACCACAGTTTGGTCCTTAGTTACATATAATCCTAGTTTAAAAATTAATTCTCAGAAGCACTTACGTGTTCCGAATAAAGTTGTTATTTCAGCCACTTACGTTTAATACTAAACAGTATTTTTATTTTAAACACTTTTTGAGACGCTTCAAAAAGCGTTCGCAGAATCAGGCAATTAAAATACACTAGACTGTTTGATTATGAACTCTAAGTAGTACTTATTAAGGTTAGATTTAGCGTGTCGAGTTTGAGGCAGTATTTCAATCAGTTCGTTAGAACTGGGCAGTAACATTGCAAACGCTTAGCATTCTGGCAGTTTTGAGTCGAATTCTTGGGAAAACTAGTATTAGCTAGTATTAATAGTAGCTTCTGTCCTCGATTACGAATGATAATGATGATGATTGATAAAAACTGGGCAAGTGCGAGTCGGACTCGCGCACGAAGGGTCCCGTACCATTATTAATAAAAACGGCAAAAAATATGTTTGTTGTATGGGAGCCCCCCTTAAATATTTATTTTATTCTGCTTTTAGTATTTGTTGTTATAGCGGCAACAGAAATACATCATCTGTGAAAATTTCATCAGTCTAGCTATCACGGTTCATGAGATACAGCCTGGTGACAGACGGACGGACGGACAGCGAAGTCTCAGTAATAGGGTCCCGTTTGACCCTTTGGGTACGGAACCCTAAAAACTACTACTAATGAATGAATGAAAATCTTTATTTCAGGCAACTAGTGGTTCATAAATAAATCCCTTAAAACTAACATAAGTACATAATTATAACAATATATCTTAAAACTAAATACTACAAACAAATCACACATTATGGTTGTGATGCATTACGCAGTGTCGAGGAGCCGGCCTCGAAACCGCCGAAACTTGACACCCTTCGGCCAAAACTCCTTGTTGAAGATAGACGTTCAGTCGGAACGCATACCACAAACGAATAATATAAATCAAACACAATATATCAAACTAATTTTAGGGTTGACACTAGTCACTACACGTGTTTTTAGTCACTGGTGTGTTAGTGCTCAAGAAAGGAAACCTAGGCTGTCCGAAACATGTCGCGTGAGTGACTAAAAACACGTGTCAACCGGAAAATTAGATTAATGTTAGTTTATCTCACGACACACGACAGTTTAAATTCGATTACTAATTTATCCTTTGGGCCTACTTAAAGCAACTATCGAACAACGTTATCCTCTACGATCTACGAACACACTTTTGACATTAGCGAAATCATAAATTTGATGCACTGCATTGAGTTATGGGGTTCCCAAAGTGTGCGCCGCGGCGCCCTGGTGCGCCGTAGAAAGTAAAGAGGGGCGCTGTGAGTTCTATCATTATCCGAAACCACAAATATTCGCGGGTACCTATTTGAGCGCTCGCATCGGTAAATAATATAGCGTCGTGTCACTCTTTTTCGACCGTGATTTTAAATTTACAAGGGCGCCGTTGCAAAATACTAAACTTGTAACTGCGCCGCATGTTGAAAAAGATTGGGAACCCCTGAGTTATAAATTAATTACTATAGAGAAGCAATACCAAATAATGAAATTGTCACAATCCCAGCCTGTACCTCGCGACCAAAACGCCGTAAGCGCCGTAAAATTCATTTTTTTTTTTATACCACGACGGTGGCAAACAAGCATACGGCCCGCCTGATGGTAAGCAGTCACCGCAGCCTATGGACGCCTGCAACACCAGAGGCATTACATGCGCGTTGCCGACCCTTTAAAAACCTGTACACTCCTTTTTTGAAGAACCCCATACTGTAGCCCCTCGGGAAAACCTCGGCAGGAAGCTCATTCCACAGCCGAAGCGTTCGCGGGAGGAAATTCCTCTTAAACCGCACAGTACGCGACCATTTAGGTTCTAGGGTGTGAGGATGAACACCCTGCCGACGGCGAGCGGTGCGGTGATAGAAAGCGGCCGTTGGCATCATCTCAAACAATTCTTCAGAGCACAGAGATTCATGGCGCTTACGCGTTTAGGTCGCGAGATTCACGCTCCTCTTCCATGGTTTGTTGTCAAAACAACAACTCATAGCGTAAAATAGTCTGTGCTGGCTCTGCTGTTCTTCTCGATGGAAGCCATTTTTTAAGAGAAGTTCTTTTCAAGATGTTTCAAAAACTAAAAAGAACGGAGTCTTTTAAATATGTCAAGTTCTAATTTAGAGTCTTGTTAACTTAGGTCACGATACACTGGTCTATATTCGACTTATGAGAAACCGCTTCTTCGTATTCGCAGTAATCCATGGTAATTTAAACAATCCTCTGTTCCGGGAAAATTCCTTTTTGCTCCTTGCCCTATCCCAACCGATCTGAGATGCCCCCTTGAGAGAATGGAAATGAAACTGGGTGCCAAGATGAGAATCGTTTGCAGAAAACGAAACGCTAGATGTATGGAAATGAGAGTCATGGAAATGCATGTAGACCGAGGCGAATCGGATCAAGATGAAATAAGTTTTTGGCAAAACTTAAATTTTTGATACAAGCTTTTATCGCTGACTGTACTTTTCTTTCCCCAGGCAACTAATACTCGTCGAGACAATTCTAAAAACTCCAATTAGGTTGCGTTGTTTTATCACAAAGTTCCCATGGCCACCTCCTGTCTCCATCATCAGATCACCTCGATGGTACCATAATATTGCATTGCCACCCGACTAAATGCTTTTATAGATTTTACGGACTATCTATAAGTTACTTTGATGAGCTGTCGCGTGCGGTATTTCAGGACCGTACAAGAAAACAGTGTACTCCTACCTGCCGGCAACGTACTTACAATCCCGCTGGTGTTGCAGGTGTCCATGGGCGACGGTAATCGCTTACCATCAGGCGATACGTCTGCTCGTTTACATAAAAAAAAAACAGTTTTAATTCAGATTTACCTGATTTACTAGCCATGACAATGCACAGTTCACAAAAATCAATTGAAATTTAAGCAAACTGAGGACGTTGAATATCAACATATCAACATTTTCATCTCTGTCACTCCAGTTCAAGAGCGAAAGTGATAGATATCCGATAGATGTTTGCAGTAGACCCTTCCAGGAAAGTCTTTTTGTTTCTCCTAGCCCGACGGATCCGAGACGAATGGATATAACTCTTGATTTATTTCATTATTTGTAGCTTTCCAACAAAGAAGGGTTCTTATGCTACATGTGCAAAGGTACCTTTTTGTATAAGGAATGTAAATGAGCGTGGAAAGCACAAAGAGCTTCTAATTAAAGTTAATTAAAAGTGCAGGAGGTACAGTTAGACGCAAATACTTGACTTTCTTGCAGGGACCGGTCCGGTATCCCCTTCGAGGGTTCTCGAAGGGGTATTTCGTCAGGCTTTGCTTACCAAAGTCGTTGCTAACTAAAACCCTTTCATTTGGCTTTTTAAGCGCTTCATAATACGGGTAAGCTGATACCCATTCCTAAGCACTAACCCCTGGAAGGGGTATCGATTATAAATTATAACGCATATGCCATTTTCAACTTTCTCTTCGTAAAAATATAATCATATATTGCTTATTTATGTTTAAAGAGAAGGACTATGGTGTCTAGCGCATTAACAGAGCACAGGTGTCATTATTTTTTGAATTAGAAAGGGGTTCATTTTAGTGGTATCTCTGAAAGGGAAACCCCGTCCTAGAGCTAAGCCAATGAACGGGTAAGCCATTTTCTATAAGATTTCGTAAGATACCAATATACATATATACTATAGCTTTGTGTGTGGACTCTGTCGAATGGTACGAAAATATATCGTAAGATGCCTTACTCACTTACTACTTACTTCGTTGGCTTAGCGACCCAAAATGAGACTTGGCCTACGACACAAGATAGCGCCAATTTTCTCGGTCCTGGGCGACTTCTCGCCAATTGTTGACTCGGAGTTCGCGCAGATCCGCCTCCACCATGTCGCTCCAGCGATACCTGGGGCGTCTCATAGTTCGCGCCGATCCGCCTCCACCATATCGCTCCAGCGATACCTGGGGCGTCCGACAGTTCGCGCAGATGCGCTTCCACCAGGTCACTCCAGCGATACCTGGGCGTCCGATAGATCGTCCTCCTGCTAGGCGACCCAGGTACGCTATTTCCACGTTCCGATCTTCATCCATTCTCTCAAGGTGGCAACCAACGGAGCCTGAGCTTTTCTTATGATGTTAGGTTCAGCCGGTCAAGGTGGTAAAATGCCTTGCTATATCTTTTGGCATATTATCGCTCCGTCTGTGACTGGTTTTGGCTATTGGAAATGTCATTTTTGTATCTGACTGAATACAAAAACAAGGTTTACAAGTTTTACAACTGATGCGTGCACGCACGTTTCTGCGCCATGTTGCCTATCAATTGACTACTTGACTGTTTTTTGTAAATAATGTCAAACGATCTTGATTTTCCTGAGGATCAATTGTCTATATAGGACTCATGGCATTTAAGCAACACAAAGGTCAGAAATGAGACTTAAAGTCTGACGCTCGCACTCGCCGATTGAAATGCCTCTAACAAAATGATAAGGTGATGTGACGTCATATCATATAAGTCTGTCCTAAATGTATGGAAGATCAATCAATTTTGTATTTAATTAGTCTTACTTTCATATCTGCAAACCAACTATTGTGCCTGTTTTGCGTGAGGAACGAGGTAGCGCTATTCTAACCCGCTCCTCGAAACATAGTAAGGTTTTCAGGTTGGTAATTGCCTCTTTCATGGTGTATTGGCCTTTAAAATTAAGCTATCCTCAAAGTAAAGGAATTGTGAAAGCAATACGACAAAGAACTGAGCAGAAGAAAGAACAGTCCTCGTGGGGTCAAAAGGCGACGCCCAAATTCCCCGAACAATACTTACAAATTCGAGACAATGAAATAAAAAATGAAGTCATAATTCTTATAACAGCCCTGGAAGGCTTCCACGGATTAATTACGAGTTCCGAGTAGGCCGGTGGCGGGCCGTTCCCCGTACTCGAGTCGAAAAAGGAGCAAAAACGGTTCTGGGAACGGAGTACCTGGGCTGAGATGCGCGCGCGCACAAGAACCGAACTAAATAAAAGCGCAACTTAATAATTTGTAAATTTTTACACAATAGCTAAAAATATGAAAATTGCTCCTAAAAATGGGGTATTTTATTTTAGACCGAACTCATCGATTACTTTTCTTTGTTAAAACTTACAAAAAAAAAGTTTACTCTTGGTCGTCTCTCTCTCTCTGCTCTTAGTCGTTGTTAGTCGCTTCTTAGCGATAAGACCGCCTGTTGTTACCTAACTAAATTAATAATTATATGGGATTATAAAAATATATGCATGCAGAATAAGTACCAAATAAGTAGATTCACGAATAACGATTGAGATAATTGTAAATTAAAATATGTATGACATTGCAATGCCCTGCCAGGGCCCATATGACTCTGAATGTACTTAGTTATTAAGATCTGTACTAAACTATGGTTGCAATAAATAAATGACTAACTTTTAAGTGCTTTTTTCATTTCCTGTCTATTTTTAACTGTATGGTGCACACTAAATAATATTTACTTACTTACTTAACTAACATGATATCTGCGATCCCGAGCACGCACAGCCGTCTCACTCTCGCTTACGCTCAGTGAGAGTGAGAGAAGAACCTGAACCAACGGACCTTAATTTAATATTTTCACGAAAATACAGATTTAATTTCGCAGCCAGCCGGCAGACATTTTGAGCTTAATTAAGAGGGAAGAATAGCTTTGCGATCCTAGCGAAATAACGGTACTTTTTTCTATGAATTTCCATTTCGGGAGAAAACGTTTTCCACAAACTAAATCTTAACAAATCACTTTGATTTTGATGTCGATCGCTTCAGCATAATATATTCCTGGTTTATACGTTTCGCTGCAAAAAAATGTATTATAAATTAAAAAAAAAGGAAAACCTATAAACCTAGTTTTTCATTGTGTTAATAACATACTGAAAAATCATGGAGAATGGAATATATTTAGAAGTGAAAAACCGTTTTCTCTGTTTACATTGGACAATCACGTATAAGTATACTACTTCCCTCTTAATTTAATATTTTCACGAAAATACAGATTTAAATTCGCTTTAAACGGCAGACATTTTGTGCTTAATTAAACTTCATAGTTCATTGTCGGCGCCAGAGTTTAAAGTTATTACTTCCGAGTGTTCCGACTATAGCAGGGAGTAGTAAATCAATCAAGACCTATAACCAGGGCCTGTACATTTCATGCCGTTGACGGAAAAATGACGTCACGCTACATAGAGTATTCAAAATTCAAAAATGTATTCTGCAAGTAGGCCTCAAGGGCTGTTACAAGTCAGTACAACATTATAGTAACATCATATAGTGACATGAAAAATACATAACAAAATTTATAAATACAACAGCCAATACCTGGGTAAACATTACATTATAATAATCTTAAAATAAATAACGTCAACGGCATAAAATTAAAATGTACGGATCCTGCCTATAACAAAAGCTTGTATGGGACCAAAAAAAAAACGGTTAGAAAAGCCACAAATCGAGAAAAACTTTTCCCATACAACTTGTATGAAAATGAAAACTTTTATTTTTCACATGCTATTTTTTATGCCAATCGACTTTCTTCTTATCCAGTGCCAATAGTTTCCTAAGGATCAACTTAAGGTAATGTACTAAAAAGCCACAAATAACGCCATCTACAACCATGACGAGCAAACCCCGTTACCAATGCTGCAATTTCATTGATGAATATTTCAGCTTGGCAAAACTGTCTAGCGTAGGGAACCCTAACTTTACCGTTGGGGACCGACTTCGCCCGAGTAAATAAAAAAAAAAATTCACCAATAATATAATATCCAATATATCCATTGAATTCACAATGCAAAGCGCTGCGTAAAAATAGTTTAAAAGTACATAATAAATAAAAATTCAAAACTAACCTATCTGGCCGCCCGTTCCCAACTTCACCTAATCTTTTTTATTAGGGTTCCGTAGCCAAATGGCAAAAAGGAACCCTTATAGATTCGTCATGTCCGTCTGTCTGTCCGATTTTATTATGAACGGTCAAACACATTTTAGAAAAAGGTTACTTCCGTGGACAATACAATCAAACTATAGAACATATTTACATATCCCGTTTTTGTTATTTGAGTCTCATAGTACTGAAAAAAAGCGGCCAAGTGCGAGTCGGACTCGCCTATTAAGGGTTCCGTACCATTTATGATGTATTAAAAAACTACTTACTAGATCCCGTTCAAACCAATTTTCGGTGGAAGTTTGCATGGTAATGTACATCATATATTTTTTTTAGTTTTATCATTCTCGTATTTTAGAAGTTACAGGGGGGGGGGGACACAAATTTTACCACTTTGGAAGTTTCTCTCGCGCAAACTATTCAGTTTAGAAAAAAATTATATTAGAAACCTCAATATCATTTTTTAAGACCTATCCATAGGTACCCCACACGTATGGGTTTTATAAAAAAAAAATTGAGTTTCTGTTCTAAGTATGGGGAACCCCCAAAATGCATTGTTTTTTTTTCTATTTTGTGTGAAAATCTTGATGCGGTTCACAGAATACATCTACTTACCAAGTTCCGGTATAGTGGAATTAAATTATGGTTTTATGCTAGTTGAGGCAAAGTTTTTTACTAAAGGCGTATTTATGGCATATTTTCCAACCCAAATATTCAATGAATTTCAACATTGACATCGGGGTATTTTAAAGTGGTTGTCATTCTTCTGTCATTCTAGCCTCTACACAGGAAGTGAATTTACCGTTGAGCTTTGTATGACTTCCGGCAACTGCTGAACGAAGCCTATTTGAATATCAATTTAAACTTAGCCTAGTTGTGTCTGCCTGCGGGGCGCGGGGTCCGGGGTTCGAATCACAATAAGGGCAAGGAAATTTGTTCCGTCACTTGTATAGTTTGGCAAAAGTCGCTTATTGCCGAGAGCATAGCCAATGAGATACATGTCTTTTTGTTATAGCCCCAAATAACTATTAAATTAAATAATAATAATAAAATCCCTCCACGCAATTATGCCAAAACTTGCGTTACATCATTTTGGAAAAGACCTGCTACTCTTCATAATACTGGATCGATTCTTATCAATCATAACTGAGAACCTCCGCAAGGGAACTCGGTTACACGTAAAAAGTATCGAAATCGGTCCATCCGTTTGAGAGCTACGATGCCACTGGCAGACATTGGCGTCAGACGTGTAACACCCCTGTTTTTGCGTCGGGGGTTAAAAATGATGGGATTTTAATGACATACCTATTTATTGAAAAAGACGTTTCACTATATATATGAGAAATGAAATGAAAAGTCCTTGAGGCGGATTTCATTTCATTTCTCCACGTGCAGCAACTTTTCATATCATTTCTCCACGCGCAGCAGATTGCCTAGGAGCCAATGGCTGATTTCTAAACATTTATTTATAAATGTTAGAATAACTATTTTCTTATATGTTATTTATCTATTATTATTGTGTCGTCGCAAACCCGTCCGCGCTTTCATAATTTGTGAGGGAGAGAATCTTTGACCGTGTTTATTTCAGTGTATTCCCATCTGTGCCTGCCCCACGTGAACACCGCTATACAAGAGCCGGGGCCGGGCACAGATGGGAATGATTTGTATGTAGTGTGCCCGGCGGGGACAGATGGGGCCTATTCCCACTTACAGTTGAGTCCAAAGAATAAATTGGAGGTATAATAGGTATTCAGTTGGTCGCGGTACAATTGACCCCATGGAAAAGGTATATAATATAAGCAAAACATATTCTCCTAGACTGCAAACAGGTAGAATTAGTATACAGGAACAAATACCTAGGGACTCCGTGCACACTAGGAGAGACAATTAGCAACCTGAAAACTTTGCTAGGCTTCGTGGAGGAGCTGGGGTGGTTAGAGTAGCGCTACCTCGTTTCACGCAAAATAGGCATAATAAGGGAAAATGCCCAGAAGCACTAACTAACTACTAACTAAGGTAAATACCTTTTTTTTCAGGAAATTTTCTGCCCTATGTTATATGTCATTACTTTGTCCCACTCAGCGAACAAATTAGATGAAATAACCCCTTTAAACCTCGACTTTTATATGGTACTGAAACTACTTTAAAAAAAATTAAATATTTAATAAAATACACTACCTATTTTCTCGCTGTCTACCTGTCTCGCTACACTGAAATCCCGTGAGGAATAGGAGAAAGATGCAAGCACGTCCTTACCTACTGCTCGCCCTTTAGAGGTAGTCAAAGACGCCTAGCCTCTCAAATAGGCCTGCCATTTCGAATTTTGCCTAACCCGGGCAAAGATTCAAAAAAACCCGGACATTTGGCGTAAATCGCATTTTTTCCCCGGACGAGTCCGAAAATAATATTTTTAAAAAACAAGACCTTTAATTTTACATGTAGTTTTAATGTGCTTCCTTACATGAAAAGTGTCCGACCCCCCCCCCCCCCCCCCCCCCCCCGCACGAACCCCGGACGGCCTCCAAACTAGGACAAATCCGGGAAAACCCGGACGGATGGCAGCCCTACTCTCAAAGGATGCACGTGAATTCGGGGCGGGTACCGCCGTGTAAAAGAGCCTTTATGGCCTACCTGCAGAAACCTTTTTGAATTTAAATTTAAATTTGCCGTGACCGTGTGGCGTAGAGTTCAGGACGTTAGCCGCGAAGCTGTAGATGCCGATTCTATTCCGGCCTCGGCTACAGGCTTCCTCGCTTTTTAATTAGTATAATCTATTTCAGTCTATAAAATAATTGGTTTTTTCCCCTAGTTATAAGACTCGAGTCGTTACATTACACAATAGCTATATATACTCTGTATACCTATTTCTATTTCTACCCTTGTTATAGCGCTCCTTGACGCAGGATCGTATTTCTTTAGTCCGGGAGATAATGACTATAATGAGCATTCTTCAGAGTTTTCATAGCACGATAAGACTAAAGGGAGCTATGGAGTAGATATTAAGATTAAAGCCATACTGCCTCATACTCTGCCTGATTCGTATGCGCTGGCAAGATTAATAGATCCGCGACCGCACAAAATCAAAAGTAGAAGCCATGCACACTGCACACTGCTGAAGACCGCAACAAGTGGTAGGCGTTAGATTGGGCCTCGTAGCCTTGGGGCCCGGAACCGGTTTATAAAATACCGGTATATTGCGGTTTATTTCGGTTTTCTTAAGTAACCTAAAAAATTTTTAAGTTGACTACAGCGAAACCTATTTTAGTTGAGTGAGGCACCCATACATGAAAAGTATGCAATTATAGTTTGGTATACGAAATCTTAATTCAATCATTACAGTCGACGTGTAGGAAAAGAATATGATAAAGAACATAGACATAATATCTCCTTTAGTTAAGCTATTTGAGAATGGTTGATACTTTTGAAGCATATTCCGTAAGTAGCGACTTTTGATGCTGACTGCGTGTTCGCGAAAGTTCGCCTGACATCTGGCAACATCGCACGAATTATGAATATAACACACGCTGGCGACACCTGTCGCGCGACGTTGCCAGACATGTCGCGTGGAATTCAATGGACGCCGCTGGCGACAAGGCTCGGAAACCGGTTAAATTTCCAGAACGTTATCATGTGCTAAGCTTTTCATTTCGGCTTCGTTCGTAAAACCGTTATTTAAATACCGGTTTTTAGGAGAACATTTCCATAAAGTTCTGGTCAGATTAACCGGTTTAGAACGATATAAACCGGTTTCTTTGTTTACGCTTACCACCGGGCCGGCGGCCGTCTCATGGCTCATCGAATAAACTGGTTGATTGGGGTTACAATAAAGTTCTTAATACGTTCGCGTTCTTATGAAAGTTCGGAGTTAAACCGAAATAAACCAGTGTTTACCGCTATTTTTAAATCGATTGCAAAAATTGGCCGTTTATTTTATCTATGTGCTTATTGTAGCCTATGAACGTTTGAAAGCGGAAGTTTGTCACAAGCGCATTGCCGTCCTTTAAAGAACTACACAGGTCCTTTATGCTCATGAGAAAACTATAATAAAAAAATACCTACAAATACCTTCCATAACAAAAACATTTCAAAGAAAAGCTCTTATAAGGACGTCTCGAAGAAGACAAAGGCCCCACAATATCGTAATAGAAATAAAATTGCTATATCATTATCTACGTATTATGCCCACGTAATTGGTGAACGCTCCCCTAAATTACAATTCTTCGGAAATCGGGACTTATTTTCGTTATATTATCAGGATTCTTTTGTTCGATAGGTATTGGTGTATCAAAGCTAAGAAAATGATATTTGTAAAAATAGGCCAAGTTTTTATGTAGTACGGAAAAATATTTATTGACAATAACAATATACATAATCCATTATACAGATGATTACTATAACTAGCTTATATATCTAAAATAGGCCCGTGAAGCATTGTACCAAGGATGCTGGCGGCATTTCCTCGTTGTATCGCAATACTGATACGTTGTGTGAGGAAGCCGCCAGCTCTTCGGTCACCAGTTACGTCAACCAGACGTTTCGCGATTTCTCCAAAAAACTTGTATTATGTAGTTATGTAAAATATTGTAGTTATACCATATATGAAGTAGGAATATTCTCAGATTGGTGACACATATTTGTAAAGATCGTGTCATTTAACAAGACGCATGCCTTGACTCGTAATGTCATGTTATTAAAAGTTAAATTTAACAAAACTGCGCGTCATCGTGGATGAGACAAACTATTAACTTGTTCATAGCTAAATAAGTAATAAATGGCTTTTAATTTGAGAGCTCCCATACAATCGAAATCGCGGTCTCATTTTAAATATCGTTTTAAAATGAGACCGCGATTTCGCGTAAATTATACTCGCGAGCAAAGAAATGGAATCACCTTACATGTTTGGCTCCTACACTGAAATTTTTTTCTGATTTTCATACCGTAGTAGAATAAGTATTTAAAAACACCATTTTTTATTTGTTTCAGGTATGGAAACTGAAAAATATCTGTTTTCTAAGAAGAGACAAGAAACGCCTGGTAAAATTACAGTACTTTAATCTTTTACCGTTTCTTATAAAAATATTTTTTTAACCAGTAATTTATGTTGCCTTCCCCAGACCTTCTTAGTAAGAAGGTCTTCTTAAAAGATATGTTAATTAGTTTTTCATCGATTTAGTTAATTCCCTTAGATAATTTTGTGGTAAGATGTGCCATTCCTTCAGCATAGCCTCTTTCGGGTCGTAGACGGTGTCTGATTCAGAATCCTGCCTCCAAACCTTTATTTTTGACAGTTCCACATGTTTGATGGGATTGAGGTCTGGGGAGTCCATTATGACTATGACAACGTCGGAGAGGTACTAAATAATTTCTCCGCTTTTTAGAGTTCCGTAGCCAAATGGCAAAAAACGGAACCCTTATAGATTCGTCATGTCCGTCTGTCTGTCCGTTTTTCTTTCTCCAACACACTACGTAGGAGACTTTACAAAAAATAGGAGACTTTTCCGTCGAGCTTGGCCTGCCACTACCTAGCCTATTCCTGTGAGTATTCTGTTCAATACCGACGATACTTTACTTCACATGAATACTTCAGTTTCTCAGAAGGCGTCCGCTTGAATTTCTTTTTAATCGTAAATATTTTATTAGAGTTGGAAAAGTCGATGTCGAGATGTTTATATATTAATATTAAACGAAATGGAAATAAAATATAAGAAGAGAGGCTTAATGGAAATTCTGAAAATCATCGAAATATATAAGTTAGAGTCCGTCGGAGAATAGAAGAAAGTGAGTGAGTGTCATTTATAAACCTCACGTTTTTCATTTGGGGTAGCTCTTAAGAGGCTGTCAATACCTAAAGCGCGCACACTGTTTATTTGTATCGGAGTAAATGAGATAGCACTCTGTCGCATGTTACTGGGCCTGGGCAAGGGAATAATAAGAAAATTATTTAAATAAAAAAAAAGTGGATTATTAGTGTAATATTTTACTCGTTAGCGGTGATTTTAATTGCAGACCCATAACTCAAAACAATAAAGACTTAGAACCGTTTAATTGTGATTTTAAGACCAATCTTTGCAATTATTTTCTATCGAGCCGATTTCGTTCAATCATGTATCGAGTACGACCACGGTCTTTGAAATATAATTAATATGAACATATATTTTTCTTACTTGACTACAACAAATAGTCTTTCTTAAAAAACTGTTTAAGTAACATCAATTTCAAGGACATTGGGTGTTGACAGCCCGTTAAGGGGCCAACCGATAAACAGTCCGCCGGACGATATCGGCCTGTCAGTTGTTCGGAACAGTCCACTTTTTGTTACGCAAGCGTCCTGCGCTGCGCCGCCTAAACGAAACATCAGACGCAGGCATACAATTTTGCCGCGCGGTAGAAAGAGAGGGGGATACTCCTACGCCGCGCCGGCGGTCTACTGGCTTCAATGACATTGTAACAGTTTTTCGATCAGGTCATGTGTCCGTCTCCGTCTTACGAATTTTCAATGTGACGAATCTGTCGGTCACGTGACCTGTCCAGACGCGGTTTATTTATTTAGTATAAATTTTATTTTGACACTTGGAGAGACTTTACACCTCCAAATTTTATTAGTTTTAGTACTCTGACATTGGGGACCTTTTACATCTCCAGATTTAATGTGTTTTTAACCATAGAGACTATACATCTCTATTGTATTGTAGTAATTATTTATTTTAAGATTATTATAATGTAATGTTTACCGAGTTATTGGCTGTTGTATTTATAAATGTTGTTATGTATTTTTCATGTCACTATATGATGTTACTATAAATGTTGTATTTACTTGTAAAAGAGCCCTTGAGGCCTACTTGCAGAATAAATTTTGGAATTTTGAATTTTGTCGTTTTTTCGACATTTTTCCCCATCACAAAAAGTGCACAGCGCCGCTAAAGAAGTTTTCACTTCAAAAATATACTAACAAGACAGATATCTTGATACACTCGAAAAACAATAATACCCAATATAAATTGTTTTACAATGAAACGCGCTCAGTTTGTTCCTTTTCAGAATTTTTAATTTTTTAGTTTCTACGAACGTTCTTTATCTTTGTGATTATTAAACCAGTTCTTTCGTAAAAGCAATTTTCTCGGCACTTCGCTTTCATTTAATTAACGCCAAGAAGTTTTCTTTTTGATGACCATTTTCATTCCTAGAAAACTAACTATTATTGAAGATGTTCTTTGCAATAGGTTTTCTTTGTGACAAGTTCTCATTAAGCCGAGATTACTTACTTAATTACAATTGGCTACATGCGTTTAAATATTACGAATTTATTAAATTTTTGAAAACCAATGGCATGAAGTCCCCGGTTTACTTTAAGACTTCACGTCGCTGAAATACGAATGCTAAGTACCGAACTGTTACATCAGAGGCTTGTTCGAAATAAGACCCATACAGGACAAGCTAACGGACGCGATTCCGATGGTATGGTCATGTCATGAGAAGGCCGGAGGACCACATGACCTCAACACACCACACCACATGACACCACATGGCACATGAGGTGCTAGAATCTATGAAAGAACCGAAAAAGAGTGGACGACCCCGACGAGGCTGTAAACACCCAATGTCCTTGAAATTGATGTTACTTAAACAGTTTTTTAAGAAAGACTATTTGTTTAAGTCAAGTAAGAAAAATATATGTTCATATTAATTATATTTCAAAGACCGTGGTTGTACTCGATACATTATTGAACGAAATCGGCTCGATAGAAAATAATTGCAAAGATTGGTCTTAAAATCACAATTAAACGGTTTTATGTCTTTATTGTTTTGAGTTATGGGTCTGCAATTAAAATCACAATTTCAAAACATTTATATCTAAACCGTGGTTGTGTAAAATATTACACTAATAACCCACTTTTTTTATTAAAATATTTTTCTTATTATTCCCTTGCCCAGGCCCAGTAACATGCGACAGTGCTATCTCATTTACTCCGATAGAAATAGACAGTGTGCGCGCTTTAGGTATTGACAGCCTCTTAAGAACGACATAGAAAATAATAATATAGACCCATCGACGACCCGGAACAGATATAACTGGAGAAAATTGATTAGAAGAGCCGACTCCACATAAAAATGGAATAAGGCCAGAAGAAGAATTGCTTAAAGTCCCCCTATTTTAACTAAGTATAACTCTTCAAGTGGCATATGTCGTTTTTGAGTTATTAGAGATTTGATTTTTTTCAATTAATACAATTTGAAATTTAAATGACAACGGCGGTCGGGAGTCGACGGCCTACCACTCCAAGGGATGTAATCCGTCGATCTCTTGCCACCATCAATGTGCCTGGTCTTCTTGAGTCGACTGGCATTATCAGGGATGATGGCAAGAGGCCTGATGGGGTGTTAGTTCCTTGGAGCTTGGGACGGATGTTAGTGTGGGATGCTACCTGCGTAGACACACTGGCACCGTCCCACCTCCAACGGACTATTAATGTAAAAGCGGGCGCAGCGGCGGAAATTTTAAAACGTAATAAATATAAGAGCCTCGGTAAAGAGTACCATTTGGCGTTGAAACTCTAGGTCCATTGGAGTCCCAGCGCGCACAAGTTTTTTGGAGAAATAGCGAAACGTCTGGTTGACGTAACTGGTGACCGAATGGCGGTTTCCTCGCACAACGTATCAGTATTGCGGTACAACGAGGAAATGCCGCTAGCATCCTGGGTGCAATGCCTTAAGGGCCTATTTTAGATATAAGATAGTTATAGTAATCATCTGTATATATCCATTTATCCATTATGTATATTGTTATTGTAAATAAAGAATAAATAAGTACAGCTAACTTATAATGTTCATATAAATAAATAAATTCCTGTTCTAAATTTAATAACGTTTTAATAAATATCAAACCACTAAACCTAAGTTCGTTGTACTCAAGAATAACCTTAATGGAATGAACCCGTCTTACTTAAGTGAATTAAAGTGAAAGGGTGAAAGCGGGTGCCACCCCCGCCCCCGCCCCGCATACTAGCTACGAACAATTCCTTCACATAGAGTATTTACTTAAGTAAGTAAATATTCCTTATTGCTCCAATAATGATACCAAAGAGAATTTGAAATAGAGGTGTATTGTCAAAGAAAACTTTGTAGCGACGTAAATTTATGTCGCCACAAAGTTTTCTTTGACAATACACCTCTATTTCAAATTCTCTTTGATAATACACAGTAGAGAGAGCTCATCCACTTATTATCACATGTTTAGGGAAAGGGAGGGGGTCAAGAAAACGTCAAAAACGTGACATGGAGGAGTACTGTAAGTTTTACTTACGTCAGTACAAATAAACTGTTAAAGTTGGTTTCATTCTGTTATAGCTGGGGTCCTACTTACTTAAGTAAAACACACAAGTGTATCTTAGGCCTTATGGTGATAGCCGGGCTGTTACATCTTAAGGGGGTCCCTAACGCCAATGACCTTCGATCTGAATCCCTTAGTTTTCTAATGTTTTTTGTACCTTATCATATTAACAGCAATGGCTGTAAGCAGCACATATTTACTTCAAAGTTCAAAGTCTTCGGGATATTTGGCATCAAAGTTGAACAATTTTAGGCCAAGAAACTGGTTTACTGGCCATAACTTTTGTGTTAATTACTTTAATATTAAAATCTCTAGTTTTTAGAGTAGTTTTACCCAAGATTTCGTACGTGTAAAATCCTTCACAGCAATTGAGTAACGAAAAAAGTGTTTTTTAGGCAATGTTTTAAAAAAAAGTGTTCATTTCTTTCAAAATCCGACAGACCAGAATGGAGATCAAAGATTAAAGAACCGATAGCCTTTTGTCTTAGATTTCTATCTATAGTGCAAATGTAGGAGTAACGACTCAAAACTAGTTAAATATCGATGTAAAACGCGGAAGCCTCTTAAAATTTAAACTCAAGTCGCTGAACGCGTTATGCGTGGCCCGAGCCCGACACGCACTTGCTTGGTTTTTCACTTAATTGCCGAAAATTTGATTTAATGACCGCTGCGAAACGATTGCATTCACCGAAAAGAACCAAATTAATTTACAATGTAACGATTCCTAAAATCAACCCGTCCGTGCAATGCAACCCGCTTTTTCCCCGTAATCGGTTAAGATGCAGTAGGTTCAGTGAGCAGAGTTTAAAAAAACATATCGCTCTTATTTAGATCATAATACGTTTGGCAAAATATTAATAGCAATCTTGAGGGCTTTCTCTAGTTACAAAAAAAACTCAGTACTTTTGACGATTCAAATTCCTTCCTTATTTCTGGACTTCCGCTGGTTTCGCTGGATAGAATAAAAAAATCATTAACTTTGTCGATTCGAATCCTTATTTGTTGACTTTCGCTAGATAAAAAAAAAACAGTAACTTTGTCGATTCAAATCCTTATTTGTTGACTTTTGCTCGATAGAAAAAAATCACAAACATAGGTCTAAAACGCACCTTAAAATGTTTTAATGCCTGCTACATACGTAACGATATATCGTACCGATTAATCTGTGCAAACCGATTTGCGCAGATTTATCGATCGTGTGTATAATAAATCGTTACAATACTTTACAACGATTTCCATACACACCGTCGATAAATCTACGCAAATCGGTTTACACAGATTAATCGCTAGATCGCTACGATATATCGTTACGTAGCAGGCATAAGATTTTTGTCAGCGCTGGCCGAAACTTTAATGCAATTTGTAATGGTTAATTGTCAATTGCAATTAACGTTCGGCCAACACAGATTTTTGCACAAAAGCTAACAATATTACTTCTAAAAATGCGCAATATTATTTTTGATATTATTAAAACTTACACAAAATCAAAACACGAGATCCACGATCTCCGGCACGCACAGCCATCTCGCTCATACGGTTATGGCTCCTCTACACGATGGCCCAGCGTAGGCCAGTCCAAGGGACGCATTTATGCGTTAGAGGGAGCAAGTGATATTGCTATCTCATTCCACTGCATAGCTGCGTGCCTTAGACTGGCGTACGATGGGTCATCGTGTAGAACAGCCCTTACGCTCAGTGTGAGTAAGAGAAGAACCTGGACCCAAGGGGCCTTAATCGGAAACAGCCCTATTTCTTACTCATGTTACTTTGTAACGAAACGATTCCACAAATCAAGCCGTCCGTGGAACCCGCTATTTTTCGCCGTAGTCGGTTAACAAGTTATATCGTTTCCCGGAACAATCTTCGCGAGTGGCACAAAGCGGGCGTTCAAACGTTCCATTTCGCAAAAGATAAACATTGGTCGGTGTAAAAATTCCAGTTTCGTACGGCCCAAATGTTCTCGGAATCAGTTTCGTTATTGTTTCATGTTTTAACGTGAATTGGAACATGTTTTGAGCGGATTCTATGGAACAAAGAGCATATAATCACTTCGTTTTACTATGGAATATGAATTAAGGCTTCTACAGACGTTGCGACAAATAGCATGAGATTTTATATATGCTGACTTAGTATGAGCAACGAATTCAATCGATCGACCAAATGCCGCAATGTATTGCAAATCGCGTGCGATTATCGGTCTAGTTTGGGGAAGCCATTGGTTCCCAAGATCACCAGCCAGACCTCACGTTTTAGCAGTAGGGATGACACTCCGCCTTTCGGTTTTTCCCGGCCACGTTCGGCTCAGCATTGCTCCGACCAATGTTTAGGGTTGGCACAACTTGACGTCCCTATACGTGCACGACGACAGATAAGATAAAGACTTGAATTTTGACAACCCTAAATGGCCGAAAGGGATAGTGCCATACATTAGAAAGGGACAGCATAATTCGTCCCTGAATCGCTGTCAAACTTCGGTTTTGTAGGAAGTGTCCTTTCTGTACGGTAGTACTATTATTTATTCTGTGACAGAGCTGGCACTGGAAGCTCCTGTCGCAAGCGTGGATGAGCAAGTGCTCCGTGCTGCTTCCTGAGGTCCACGTTGTTTAAGTCCAAGGCAGAGCTTGCATTAAAGAGCGTGATGGACATTTAAAACCTCACTGTTCCCGTAAAATTTTCAGTATTAATGTTTGAACAAAAATTCCTTAAGGTGACAGTCCATTTCTGACCGCAGCTGCACTACTGCTCCGACATTACTGCAGCGGCCTGAACGCGTCGGTGTTATTGTCAATTTCCATAGTAAAATCAATGACGGTACCGACTGCACGTAATATGGTAATTTTAACGTATTTCCGACCGCAGCTGCACTACTGCTCCGACATTACTGCAGCGGCCTGAATGCGTCAGTGTTATTGTCAAATTCCATAGTAAAATGATGACAAGACCGACTGCACGTAGCATGGCGATTTTTAGTGTTTGGAGCGCAACTGCAGCTGCGTGCCGCACGTCAAATCTTTCACCTGTACAGAAATGTCTTTGGTCACAGATATTAGTAGCTCTAAGCTAAGAGATATAACCACTACATTCTAAGGAGTTTATTACACCCGCGGATAAACAACCCCGATAGTTTCTGTGTTTCGCGGTAGGCCCTCTGTATCCTGGCGTGGCTCTTATTGTTTTTTTTAATGTTTCCTGATCTATTCATTAAATAAACTGTGCTTTCATTTTTTCGTACTTTTCCGAGGTCAGCTGTAAGCTCGAAAGGGCAAGAGCGATAGAGAGGCAAATATACGATTTTCAAATTAAAATTTTCATGGTAGGCAATAAGTAGATAGGAGCTATGTATGTATGTATATATAAATTATTTACGTGACTGATAGTGAAAAAACTGGAAAACTAGTTCGCATTTGTACTAATGATGAGTGTTTTTTTCCTGTTTTGTTTTCATTTTTGTACAATTAAGAGTTTTACTACTACTATGTACTACTAAATTACAGGACGCACTTATATGTTAGAAAAAGATCGATGTAGGTATAATAACTGTTATTCATCATACAATCATGTACACACAGCATACAAATGTGACAATATAATATTTCTTTGATGATTCTAAGACTGAACGGGGTGGTCGTATGCAATTTCCTCTCTCTCCTCTTTCTCTCTGACTTATCCATAGATTTCGGAATTAAAGTAGATAATGTTTCGAATGAAATAGCTTACTCTGTATCTTCTGTATTTGTGTTAGGATACGATACTACGAAACCATAATAGTAGATCAATTTTTTTACTGGCCACAATGGTCGCGCATTGTGCGGCTTTTGAGGAATTTCCTCCCCCGGGCGCTCCGACTGTAGTTTGAGCTCCCTGCCGAGGGTCTACAGTATGGGTTCTTCAAAAAAGAAGTGTACAGGCTTTTAAAGGGTCGGCAACGCGCATGTATCACTTCTGGAGTTGGAGGCGTGCTTAGGCTACGGTGACTGCTTGCCACCAGGCGGCGCGTATACGTGTTTGCCACCGACCGAAAAAAAGTTTAAGTGATTCTCGCATTTAACAGGATTAATTACTGAATGCTCGCTGACCATACCGTGGCACAGTGAATTTGGCGTGATAAAATGTGAAAGTGTCGTAATATCATATTATATACATCGTGGGTTGGTAAAACCTGGCAGATTTTAAGCACGCATTCCTGAGGAGCAAAAAAATGTTTAGTCAAATTCGGCAAAAAAATGTTCTTTTTTCTTTTAGCCGATAAAAAAGAAATTTTCTGCACTCAACACGTTATTTCTTTTTACATCTTGGCGAAAAAAAAAACACCACAACGAAGAAGTAAAGTTTTCTTAATTCATCTATAGATCAAAATTGCGAGTGTTCTTTTTAGTTCAGTAATGTTTGTCAGACGGTATGTCTAACTAAACCAAGTCACATAGAGACAGCGCCCCAGCCAAAAAGGCGTTTTCTCTAAAAGAAGACCGATTTCAGAAAACTTTGTATGATATTTTGGTCTCTAAATGCGATTAAGAATACAAATTTAAAAATTATCAAGTTTTACCAGCCCACGGTGTATAATATCGTTTAACTCGTTTATGGTGACACTTTATCACTTTGTCATAGCAAAGCCATTCCTGAGCTAGAGGAGGAATCAGTAAGTTGTATTACCATGTATTATAAATGGCAAAGTTTTTGTTTAACACATGGTAGCATATGGATACTCAATCATAAGAAAGATTACAAAATTGAACCACGAGAGAAGTGACAACGGTTTTAAAAGTAAAATTTTATTGACAGTTGCGGGGATTCAAGGAATGAGAGTTAAATAAACTTTGCTACAGAGTGCAACACGAAATTTTTTCATCACTTCAACACGAGGAAAATATGTACCTATTATTCCGATTAATTTATTCAAAATTCTTTCTATCAGCCCCTTGGCTGACGTAAATAGCTTTCTTCATAAAGGATTTCTTGTCTCGCCCGTCAAGTTTTATAAGGTCTAGTCATACACTGTATCTGCCTCGACCACGAGTGCCGTCGCCCATGGACACCTGCAACACAAGAGCCATTATAAGATTTAAATTTGTGCTTCAGTTTGAAATAGGACACTGGACAATATTAAGTGTAAATTGCGCAATTATAGCTCTTACAAAGCAATTTATTCATTTATTTTTCACTGTTAGGTACCTAAAGAAAGTAAAATTGGCTTAATATGAAAACTCGGAAAGATAAATGTGTAATATTTTACTAACACTGAACGTCTACATTGGAGAATTTATTGTTACGTGTCGCATTGCCATCTCCGAAACCCACGAATCTCTTTGCAAACCAGCGTACACCGTATCCATCACGAGCAACATGAGTCCCGCTCTCGTCGGGTTGCTGTGTGCGGTGCCCAACAAGCAAAAAAGTCTCAGATTGCGCACTTTATAAGAGTGGTGAGCTTATAGCGCTCTTATTATTGTTTTGGAATAACAATCGCTCTTATATGAGTCTTAGACAAGCTAGAACAGACTTTAGTAAGGTCAGTCTTATTACCTCGTCTTATATATGTTTATAAGAGCATTTCATAATGCTATTATAAGCCTCTTGCTCCTACAATAACATTTACAAAGTCTCATTGATCTTGAGAGTGCCTGGTCTTATATCCCCATTCTCTAAGTTCATTTGATTTTATATTAGACTTTCTAAATGCCATTGTAAGAATGCAAGACTAATATCAGCATAGCATAATACTATTATAAGCCTCTTGCTCCTACAATAACATTTACGAAGTCTCATTGATCTTGAGAGTACCTGGTCTTATATCCCCATTCTCTAAGTTCATTTGATTTTATATTAGACTTTCTAAATGCTATTGTAAGAATGTAAGGCTAATATCAGCATAGCATAAGGACACTGTAAGTACGTACTTTTTTGATCTTATTTAAAGCTATAATAAGATCAACAGCGGCACTTTAGTAAGATATTGGAGTGATATAGGATCAGGATACTAAATCACACAAGACAAGATCAATATAAGATGATTTGATCTTAAATCGATTTTGGGAATCCATAAATTTAACCATTTCGCATCACCAATCTTGTCACTTAAATAAAAAGACATTTAGTTTATTAGTATGTGTCTAGTAATCAAGTAAGGATAAACAAATATATTAAGGGTTTTACTAAGTAAAGCAAGAAACCCTAATTAATTTAACATGGCCATATCATTTGTATTCAGAATGCCAAAGTTAGTGTAAATAATCTTAAAATACTCTAATAGTGCGCTTGAAAAAACCACCTACAGCAATGGCTCCCTATCAATACAAATAAATAAATAAAATAATTATAAGAGGATACAAATACCCATATTTGATCAGGCGCATGAAGTTTGAAGCGTAAAACAGGGTTTACTTTACAGTAAATAATATTTTCCCATGTGAATACTTACCGTAAAACATGAACACACACAATGATAACGAGCACGTTATTATATTTAAACATAATTCATAAACAGTTTGATAAATATTTACACTTTTTTTTTGTCACGCTGCAGTTAATTTTATTCGTACACTTATACTTTATAATTAGAATGTTTCAACTCTGTGTGATCTTCCAAAAAATCAAAATAAGTTTATTTAGGCTTACAAGATACTTATGTAAAAGCGATATTAGCCTGAGGTAGCTTAAATTAGTTTTGGGAAGATTACTGTAAACGCAAACAGCATTAAATTAGACTGATATTAGAACGATATTAAAATAAATACGCTTATAATTTGTGCCCAAATCCGGGCTTATACGATGATATAAAATCAATATAAGAGCGAAAAAATTGTAGTCTTGAGACTGTTGTAAGCGTGTTTTTGCTAGTTGGGTGGTCACGCATTTAGTCAAGAGGATGGGGAAGATAATTTCAAAATGTTAACTTACCTTAAGTTAAGAAATATTTGCTCCTCTGCATTAATTTCATTCGAGTAATTTGGTTGTAAAGTAGAACAGCTGCAGTTGGAAATGGACTGTCACCTTTAATGTAAACGCATATATATATATATTTAATTAGCGACCAAAAAATGTTAAGTAAAACGGATTTATTAAAACTTTGTCGCAACATTCGTGCGTCACCCCGTATATCAGACTTTGCCCAGAACCAGGGCGGCTACCGGGAAAATCGTAATTCGTCAATTGCGGGCATTTTTCTCTGTCACTCTAATTACGTCTTAGTGAGAGTAAAAGAGAAAGATCCCCGCAATTTGCGAATTTCGGTTTTCGCGGTAGGCCCCCAGAGCCGCGGGGCAAGACCAACATTTTATAACGAATAACGAACATTTTTACGTTGTATTCGAGATATACTTATTTGAGGCGCGAGGCCGAAGGCGGTGGCCCACGTGGCCCACGCCTAACGCCGCCTCTGCCCAGAACAACGTGAATACTTTGAAAGTACTCTTTACAGAGTTTTGCATAGCACGAGTAGGATAAAACGAAAGCTCGGTTTATCAAGACCGGTGCAAAAGAGCTTTGTAAGCTTTTATTAAGTCTAGAACTACGTGGAAGCAGCAGACTTTGATATAATGTTGCAATGTTGGTATATTCTTTACAGGCTTTTTGTATTATAAATACTGCATTTTCACTTCTAATGCTTCTCATGTTACATTATCGGAGTCAGAACACAAAAAGTAAAGTAGTGTTAGACCAAGCTAAGTTGGCGGCGATTTTGGTAGCCTAGACTGTGCAAGTGTTATTTTAAACGGGAAACTATGAAAATCAGTACATTCTGGGCTATTAAAATAGCTGCCAACTTAACTTGGTCTATCTCTCGGTAAACTGACAATTTCATTCGGTGGCGTGGTGTGGACACAAAAATAAGTCCATTGCCTCTAGATTGGCTCGCCGATTCCGCTATGAACTTGTGTACGTGTGGGCGCTAGATGAGATAATTTTTGATCAAATTGGCAATTTCATTGTGATGTCTGGATGGGCTTATATAAAATAAAATAAAAAGTAAATGCACGGCGTGATGATGATGACGAAGCCTTAAAAATGCCTATATTTTTTAAAGATCAATATTGTTGTTTTTTATTCGCTCCTTGTTTGGAATTGGTTATCAATAAAGATAATAACTGACGACCGGTTTGGCCTAGTGGGTAGTGACCCTGCCTACGAAGCTGATGGTCCCGGGTTCAAATCCTGGTAAGGGCATTTATTCGTGTGATGAGCATGGATATTTGTTCCTGAGTCATGGGTATTTTCTATGTATTTAAGTATTTATAAATATTTATATATTATATATATCATTGTCTAAGTACCCTCAACACAAGCCTTATTGAGCTTACTGTGGGACTTAGTCAATTTGTGTAATAATGTCCTATAATATTTATTTATTTATTTATTTTATTATTTTAATAAGATAAAAAATACTTATTTCGTAACAATCATCAAACATGTAGGAACATGTACAATAGGGTTGTTTCCAATTTTTTGAAACGCTTGTATTACGTTCTATATTAACTAAAAGTTGCCCTAAAATTCAACTTTTATACCATAAACGGCTTTAAATATGTTAAATTAACAAAACATATTTTGACAGATGCTTTCGCGCCCAAAACGCTCTTTGAAAATTGTGTGACGTCACAGTTTACGGTTTGACACATAACTACATACACACTTAGAAGATACGAACTGTCAACTGACATTTGTCATTTGTTGTTTATCGCCTAACTGTCAACAATGTCAATACGAGAGTTGTGACGTCATCAGAATCTTCAATGACGTTTCGAGTTTGGTCACGTGACGTGTGCCAAAACATATTTTAAATTCAATATTTACAAAAATATGGTCATTACAGGTCCCCTAAAAGTAGTTTAACATATTCTTATAATCCAAAAGAATTTATTGGGATACAATTCTGCCCTAAGATTTGTAGATGGAAACAACCCTATTGTACAGACAACAAAAGTAAGTAGATTTTTTTTACGTTTAGTGCGCATCACGAAATGGACCCAACTCAGGATAATGCTCGGTCAATATAACAATTATAATCTTTGTGTATTTTTGATTCATTGATCAGTATTCAAATATGTATAATGAAACTAAGTAGAGCGCGCACGAAGGACACCGCTCTTAATAATAGGTAACTACTTACATCAACGTACAGACGACAAATCGATAAAACTATACTTCTATACCTATAATATTATATGATAAAACCTTGTTTTGTTGTTATGGCTCCTCTACACGATGGGCCAGCGTGTAGAGAGCTAGAGAGGGTAGTGGTATTGGATGGCTTATTTTTTTTTATCGTATGGCGGTTACACACTGGTTAAAAAATATATATTACAGTAAGGTAGAAGTACTAGTGCTCGACGCTGCACTAGTACTCGACATGGGCACTTTATGTCAAAGTGACACAAAGGATTAAGTTCGAATACAGAAAAATCTTCGTTGTTCAAATTTAACCTATATTTCCATGAAATAAAGTGCCCATGTCGGTGACTAGTGCAGCGTCGACGTCGAGCACTAGTACTTCTACCTTATTCAAAATGTAGAATTATGCAGATATAAACTGGCATTCTTCGTTAGGTTTTTGAAGGTCAGTTTTATTTGGTGATGGAGCACTCGAACACCATGTAGTAGTCTGGCTTATAGCTCGGCGGGATGGCGATGGGATGGCCACAGTGTAGGTTTTTCGTCCGCACATCACAGGCCAGCAATGATGGGTACGCATCTACGCGTGACCCATTCCATAGTGCGTGCTCTCAACTCAACCATCGCATGGCTATCTGGCTGGTTCAGCGCTGGGCTATCGTGTAGAGGAGCCATAAGCACCGCATGACATGACCTTCTAGCTGGACCAGCCTACACGCTGGTCCAGCATAATATACATACTAATCTATGGGTCCAGCGTGCCATTAAATAGGTACTTACTTCTCGTATATTGTTGATGAATTTGAAACTCGGTTTTCGGACTTTTCGTTTGTTATTGTTACTTGCGCGGGAATTATGTAGAAATAGTGTTGTGCGCGAGTGACCGAATGATTAAAATTGAATGACTGATGGATTATAATTTGTAATTCTTTTATTATTTTATAAAAAAAAAAATATATATATATACATATATATATATATATATATATATATATTATATATATATCGTAATCAGCTACCGAAAAAAAAATAGTTGTGTAATGGTAAGTGTTTATACATATTATTTTGTTAACTCAAAACTTATAATTTTACTCTTAGTAGGATTGAAAATTATTTACGAGGCGGTGTTGGTATCATAAAATAACCATGTTTCAAACTAATAAAAATCAATCCGATCCAATTGTCACCCATTTCTTCGCTGAAGGAGACAAATTGATAGAAACAATTGAGGCTTCATAGATTTTTTACCTACCTGCGCCCATATAATAAAAATACCATGTTTTATCTGCCTTACGAACGAAATGAAGTTTTTTGTACCCCAGGTAAACTAATATCGAAAGTTACCGTTCAGCGTCCTTTAGACGCACAGTAACGGTGTCAGTTCCGAAGAATTGAAAGTCGCGAAAACGCCGTGCTATTAACGGAATACGAGGAACTCTCCGTCACAATGTAATATTGTCGTGCGAGAATAGGCTGACTTTTATAAGGAACTGACTCACAGGCCTGTTGATTGTTTCTTTTATAGTGATTATGTGAGATAATTACATGCGAACTTACTAGTGTCTTAGAGTCGGTTGCACCAAACTGTATGTCATCGTTAAAGCGTTCGCTGAATTTTATTGTATGGGAAGTGTCATGGTTACTTATCGTTGACGTTGATCTCTGACAAGTGTAGATGGTACAACTGGCCCTTATTATATTACCCTTCACTCTGTGATTTTCTATTCAGACTTCATGAAGTGATTCGAATAATACTTCCTTGTAAACATAATGAACGGTCTAAAATATCACAAAAAAGTTTAAGATGGTATAAGGCTTTATTTTGAATTAGAATTGAGCCAAATTAAACAAAAATGTTCAGACTACACAAACAAAAATCACGAAAACATAATTCTATTATCGTAATACGGGGAACTCTTCGTCACAAATATGTCGGGCCGCGAATAGGTTGTTTTTAAACGAACTGAGTCATAGGGCTTTCGTTTATTTTATTTATAATACAACCTTGGGTCAAATAAGTCCAGAAAGCGTCAGAATCATACCACTGGCAAGGCAGAAACATAACAGCTGGGAATTCATCTCGCCTTTTTCCACTGAACAACTGAAAAGAAAACACCGAAGTAAATTAATACTATTAGTAGTAATTACTGGGATTTTTTCTCAGTGGGAGCAGATGACAGAAAAAATTCTAGCTGTTACTGGTGGCAGTGGTCACCCGACGCGACACTTGTTTATCGAATGAGATCCTTATACTTATTTTATCATTAATTAATATCAGACGGAAACGATTAACTAATTAATCCAAGATTTGGCTTTATGGATTAACTCGCTAAAAACCTTTTTTTAATAATGTTTGTCTGATTGAACCCTATCTTCACAATAAAATATTAATGTCCACTATGCAATACACTTTTGTAATGGCGTCGGCGAGCGTCACATCAACGTAGCACACATATTCAGGTCAATACGCGTTTGATGACACTGAAAGATCCTATTATAAATAATCAATGTTGAAAAGTTAGGCGTAAGTGTGTAATTTACAGTATCGGGCTGTACAAGGAGTAAACTATTATTATTATTGTTTTGTCGGTTTGTCTGAAATATTTAATCTCAAACGGAATATGATCTAAATTAATTACAAAACAAATACTTAATAACAACCATAATTTAAAAGAAATAGAGCAACAAGCTTGTTCCAGTTCGACTTCTTGGAATATCCCGAGAAATAGCTTTCTAGTTTAAATTATAGTTTCGAAGGTAAGCCATTACAGAAGGTAAGTTTGGTTAGTGAAGCCAGTTAAGAGCGCTTTAGGGTGTTTATCAACCTGGTACCTGGGATTCATTGTATACAATAACTTTTCAAAGCAAATAATAAACAAAAACAAACAAATAAGACTGATTATTAAACTAGAGCTTCTAAGACTTATATTAGGAACTGATCTTTCATAAAGAACGTAAAAATAGTTGTGTAATCAAGTGAACGGATTAATTATAAACTTTAAATATAACACATTATCTTAAAATTACCGAGAGTTAATTACAAGATTAGATTAAAATATTTCATATTTGACACATAAAAATCGTATCTACTTATAATATAATATGATGAAATTGTCCGTTTCAAAGTTTTTTTTTATTGCATATTGCCACGGGTCATGGGAGCCTGGGGTCCACTTGACAACTAATCCCAAGATTTGGCGTAGGTACTAGTTTTTACGAAAGCGACTGCCATCTGACCTTCCAACCCAGAGGGTAAAACTAGGCCTTGTTGGAATTAGTCCGGTTTCCTCACGATGTTTTCCTTCACCGAAAAGCTACTGGTAAATATCAAATGATATTTCGTACATAAGTTCCGAAAAACTTATCGGTACGAGCCGGGGTTTGAGCCCGCGACCTCCGGATTGCAACTATTGCAAGTCGCACGCTCATACCGCTAGGCCACAAGCGCAGCATTTCAAAGTGAATCATCCATATTCCATATTATAGTTTCGTGTCGTTTTTATTACCGATTCCAAAATTCCAACGTATTCAACTGTCACCATTGTTTTTATTTCGCGTTGTTGTAAGTTGCCAAATTACGGAGTCGATTTGACTTTTGAACTAATATAGGTACGTGTTTGAAAACCGGACTTATATAGGTAAATTCTTAGAACCGAGGTATCTTGGGCGAGGTCCGGGCGACAACAGTTACGTCACTTCGCTCGACTGGCTCGACTACGTTTCAGCTACAAATAACGACTACACTAATACCGCAAATGTTTAGATAGGTAATAAGGATTTATTTAGCACAGACTTATTATAAATTAACGGTGATTCAGGTGGCTGGCACGGTAAGGAATTTGCTTTTCTTGGATTAAAATTTCAACAGTCTATTACTAAATATCCGCCATTTCAAGTCAGAGCACAAGTAATAAAGTACATACTAACGCTAGATGAGATAGCATTATAATATTTAATCTTCAGTATGGGATGACAATTGTATTTCTGTAAAGTTTTAATCAAGTTAAAAAAAATGTCAGTTATTTCCACAAGATTACATTTCCATTCTATATAGTACTGGGTTTATATTTTCCCAGTTAGCAACTATGGCTGTATAATAGAAAGTTATAGGAGTCAGACATTGCGGGAGTCAATGTTGGTATAGGTACCGGTAAACATCGGTTTTCATCTAACGAATGACGAAATACTTGGCAATTGACGCGAAGCCTTATTAGATGGTCGACAAAAATAGAACGAACAAAAACTAGTTAGTTGTTCCTTTTGCCAACCGGATGGCAAAATTTTTTTGCTTTCGATTGTTTGTGCAATTATTTAATTTTGCTGATTGAAATCATAATAAAAATTTAGTTCTGGAATATTATTATGTCTAGAAGTTTTTTTATATACTATGGTTGTAATAAACTAGTCAGTCTGTATTATGTTTAAAGAACTTTATTCTTAAAAGAAATTTTACATTTCACTTAATGAGAATATATACTAAAACAAAAGTAAATCAGTGAGCATCGCAAGTTATACAAAACAAACATTAAACCCTTATGACGTTGGCAACAAACAATAGCCAATTAACTTTATACCTACGAGTACATTTAATAACAAAGAAATAGTTAATAACAAAGAATTTCATTAACTACATATAATTATGTTTAATTACTTTTATTGAGAATATATGCTGCGAAGTCATCATATTAAAAGAAAATCTTACACACACATTCACATCATTATACCAAGTATGTTCCGAGTGTGTACACATCGACAGGCGTTCTATAGAAAAAACGCATTGCCTCTAGACTGTTTCTCGGAAAGGCACCATCGGTCGCCTCACCTCAAGTGTTACAAAGAACCGAGGGGTCAAAGACTTGAAAGGACGAAGGTAATATTCACAGTGACACGTTATTGAGTTTTAATATTGCTATTAAGATTCGTAAGCAACTTAAAGTTATACCTAATAGGGTACTGCCAGCAACAAGTTTATGTAATTTATAGACTTGTCACTTGTCATAAAGAGAGATATGTTTTTTTTTTCCACTATCTGTCTTTTAATTCGATATATGTATTTACTCGCATGCTTAATTATAGTATTTTATGCATCAGTTGTATAAGAAGGGTCAAAAAAGGCGAGTGGCGTGAGTTACAATGTGAGCCGGAGCCGAAGGCGTAGGCGAACATTGTAAAGGAATACGCCACGAGAATTTTTTGACCTACTTATACAACGTTGCATACAATATTTTTTCTACGAGTCAACAAAAATAAATCTTAATTTAGGTAAACAAATTACAGCAAAAGTATATAGCCAAGACGCGCGAGCATACCTTGTTACGCGCCCGGCCCGCCCCGGGCCGCGGCCGGCCGGTCGGCGACACCTCCTCGTAACTCATGAGGCCCTGGTACTTGCTACTTGCTAAATTAATTTTTTGGACAGTTTTTTCTCAATTTTGGCCACCGTAGCCTACGGAGACAAACAAGCAACGCTAAGCGGTCTTCGTAGTCTATGGGTGTTGCTATATTACGGGTGTCACATGCGTGTTTCTGACTTATGAAGTAATTATTTTTACTATGCAACCAAATGAATATTTTGTAAGTTGGCATCAATGCACTTAGTTTAAAACCGTATTCGTTTTGGTTTTGTTAGGTTGGTAGCCATTAATCGCAGTAACGTTATAGCGTATAAAAGCACAAGAGCTTTTATGAGGAATAGACAATATAGACTTTTCTTGAAATCTTTTATGTATGTTCTTATATTCGTGTTAATGAATGCATAAATGACAGATAACAGTAGAGGAGTAGGAAAACGTATTAACGCATGCATGACATGACTTAATAAATGACATATTTTGCCTTACATTTTTTGTTAATCAACATCTGCTCTACTTTTATGTAATTTACTGGTAATGATCGTACAAAAAACATAATGCCTTCAGGTTTACCTTTTGTTCTTGTTACGCAATAAGTTAATTAAATACGGCACTTAAATAAAACGTACTCTCTGCGTTGAGAAACTCATTCCGAGTAAGGAATTAGTCCCAAATTGAATTCTCGGAGATAAATTTGAAAGTACTCGGCAGTTGCAACAGCTGCGTTTTTCGACGCGACATGCGGCGAGGCAGATGGTTGTGAAAGCCGCGCGGGCGCAGGTAAGGGATTCCGAGAACGCCGAATATAATCGCAATACGGAGAACTCACTCTCTATGGCGCGGCGCAGCGCGAATTGAACACCTGCGTCCTGAATGCGATGTCAATGCCGATCGAGAATCAACCAATTGTCTGGCCTACTATTGTATATGTAGTGCGTATTGTGTTTTCAAACAACACAGAATTATACGTTTTCGAAATGCCGATTAATATCTCAAAAGCAAAAGTAAACTAAACTTGCGCATGAGCAATCCTGGGAAGCATGTTAAAAATCAATGCTTATTTATACTGGTGATCTTGACCCATTAGTAACAACATCAAAAATCCCCTCACAATCGCGCGTGCCCGTAATCGCTAATCACGAGGCCTTGTTACGAGAATTCCACAAATTAGTTTCAACAGCACGAGGGACATCGAAGTAATGTTTTTCATCTTCTATTTCTGACTTATCGCATGCGCCCGATAATTTTATTCTTGTTACTCATTCTTATTGTTCCACTTACTGATAAGGAATCAATAAAAAATTCTTAGAAGTCCTGATGATTAAGCGATAGGAGAAGGGCATAATTAGTATTGGATTACTATGAATAATAAGTAGGACGGTTCTTGTCCTCGTTTTCTGATCAAGGCGAATCTCGTTTTAAGTTAAGACCGATATTACCATATCCGTTTCGGGTTAAATTGCATATTCATCCTCGGTGTGTATTCTCGGAAACGATTTTAAGTCAGAATTCGTGTATAATCTGACGCAATGTCTTAATTGGAAACCTATAAAACTTGATAGCAACAAGTTTTTATTACCTATCAAATAATTTATAAAAGGTGTCTGCAATAAATCATAAAAATACTATTCCTGAATTAGAAATAAGTGGATGCTCATGTAGTATAGGTATAGGTAGGCGTGAAAGCACGTTTTACTATAATTTACTCGGAATCGCAACATACCAACAATATACAATGCAAAATAGCAATGACTAGATAAAATGGTTAAATCATTGTCGGTAGGTGAATGGATTCTAGGAAAACAAACAGTGTAGGCATGCCAGCGGCAAGTTTCATTCGCATCGACATGCCAGTTTGTTAGCAGACCGTAGTAGTGACGGAGGGCTCGTACTTACTCGCGCGGGGCTCCGAGTCGTGTGTAGAATATAGATAGACGCGGTGCCGACTGTTGACTCAGTCTCAGTTGTTAGCTGTCGCTCGACATAGTCGGTTGTCTTGTACGGTTACAAGCGCGTTATTTCTTTTAACTCGTTTAATTTAAAATATTGGTCATTCATTCAGTTCACGGTACCGTTCATTGACGGACATTGCTCAACACTAGTTAGCGTCAAATTTTATGTGAAGTGACGTTTCGGGAACACGGATTTTGAAAGTTGCGTGCAAGCGACTTTACAAAGTAACTTTTGTGAAAATTATGGAAGTGAATGCCGCTTGGAATTTGTGCTGTGTGTTTTTATTGTGGTAAACCGTGGCCTCTGGAGAGGAAACTAGCGGAGCCCGCGGCGCGCCGTGTAGTGCAAATAGTGCTATACAACAAATGTGTTTGCTGGAGAAACGAAAGGCCAGCATCAGTCCTTTAAACATGACATTGGCAGCCAGATATCCACAATGTAAGTTATACGAAATTAACACGTCAACGAATATATTTTACTATTAATTTTTAACAATATAGATAGCTTATTTGAAACTTTAAGGTTAGGAAATGGTTCTTCTAATTTCCGGGGGCCCTTGCGGATACACTTCGACCCATAGGGATCTAGGAAATGGTTACTTTAGCATATTTCTGTGTATAATTTGCTTCTTTATGAAACCTGTATTTAAAGCTGCAACCTTGGCATCGTCTGATCATTTTCCGAGAATCTAAATGAGTTGTTATTTATAAATGAATGCACAGTATGCACACTGGCATAGGTGTTGATAATATCATATAGCAAATAAGCAGAATTTAATGTATGCATATAATTTAAACTTTGTGCATGCATATTATTTAATAAATGATTAGCTCTTATACATTTGGCTTTTTATTCAGATTAATAGACTAAATTTGATTTGGATGGACTAAAATACACTTTAAAAAGTTTTTTAGGAATAAGACCACCTGTTGTTTACCTCTTCTTGTTTTTCTGTATTGAGGTGTGCAATAAAGAGTATTTGTTTTGTATTTTACTGTCAACAACCAATCAATATGGTTTACTATAAAATTTCTTTTTTCCTTAACCAATTATATAGATATATTTAGTAACCTTATCTCGTAAATAAGGCTCCATTATAGCTGCTTTAGCCGGTTGACATATTATCCTCCATTCTGGACCTCTTCTCTAAATCATTAACAAAACTTGTGGTATGGGAGCCCCAGCCCCTGGTAACTGCATAGCTTTTCTTGTATACCAAAGGTCTAACTAGACCTATGAAAAAATCAAATTCTATTTAAACCTGAGTTGTGAACAGACAGATGGACACAAATAATAATAGGTGTAGTTATGAGTATGTATGCAAGGCATTAACAGTTTTGAATGGTTCTCAGTTATTTTCACTAGACTTTAATCGGCCGGGATTGATTCATGAGGTCTAGGTCTATATCCCGGTTGATTTATAACTCTATCTTTAGGTATTTAAATAAAAGTAAACAAATTCTACCCTCAAATGGCTCCTTAAACCAGTTGAGGGTAGATGAAAACATTAAGTACATGATCAAATAATGTAGGTTAAAGTCAGGTCGTTCTGTGACAGATCCAGGCGGTTTTGTATTTGGTTGGTTAACCAATAAATGTTATAACTACCCAAAAATGTATTTACTTTTACCAAAAATTTTACCTTTTACCAAAAATGTATATACGAGTCTATGCAAGGCATCATTTTTACTTTTTGTATCACATTAAGTTGTCTTAATCTGGAATATTCCACTACTAGAATATACTTAATTTGAACAAACAAAGTTATCATGTTATTATCAAGCTATTTTGAAGTGACAAATGTTGATGAACCTTGCTAACCTGAGATAAATGTGTAAGAAGCATAATGGTATCAAATTATGACACCATGTTATTTAAACACCAAGCACAAGTCCGATCATGTGTGGAATACTGTTCACATCTGTGGGATGGTTCAGCCAAATACCAGCTTGAGGCGCTCGAGTCAGTCGAGAGGAGAGCCAAGAGAATTATTAATGACGACGATCTGACGAATGCTCGACTTCAAAGTCTGGAGCATCGTGGCAAGGTTGCCAGCCTAACGATCTTTTATATGATACATTTCGGAGAGTGTGCTGAGGAATTGCACAACCTTATTCCTCCGTCCCCATTTCACCATCGGACTACCAGACAATCGGTACTTCAGCATCGCTTCATGGTAGGTATTCCACAAATACGGCCAAGGAGTGGAATGCCCTGCCCGAGTCTGTGTTTCCGTACGAGTACAATCTGAATCTCTTCACTAAAGCACTCATGTTATTCACATTATTATTGGATTTTGTTGTCAATGGTGCTTCATAAAGAAGTGAGTAAGCATATTAGAGTGCTCACTCTATACATCAGTTTTCTTGCCAAAACACTTATTATTTTCGTAGTCGACATCTAGCATCAAGTAGCAGATTTATCAGTACCGCTACTTGACAATAGATGTCGCAACAAACGAAAAGTTCTCTCAACTATTTTGAGCTAATATTATAACCGGATTAACCAGAACTCTATTTTCAATATTAGTTGTAAATTATTGATGAATACAGTTCTGGTCAGTAGCGACACTCGTGAATATACAAACTTTTATACATATTTATGCTTTTAATTAGTCCAACAGGCCGTTATCAATTTATCCGTAGGTATCACATTAATGCGATACACGGATGCGGCGCCAGTGTGATAGCAGCCTAAATGATTGTACACATATATACTATTTTTAGGTTGTGTAGTGTTACATTATTTTGTATTATAAAAAAAAATTATAAGTACATTTTTAGGTAGAATCATAGAATATAATTTCCGTACCATTTCATACCTTCTCACAGTGACAATCAATATGAAAGTCACTAGGAACCACATGCTATGAAATGGATGGAATACTAAAATTAAATTTCTTTACCATTCCGTAAAATGTCCTTTGCTCCAAAATTATTTAATTTAAATTTGCAAATTATTATATTGTAGCAGGTATGTTGATATATATACTTATTTTAAGCAGATAAAATTTAAATGAATGCGATTGTCATATAAATTTAATGTTTATATAAACGAGCGAAGAAGGCACGTTTTACGGTACTTTGTTAAAGTCCACACGCCAATTGTAATGTATGGAATTATATGTCAGCTGTCACATTGCTCTGTCGCAGATCTGCCTTTAAAACGAAAATGGACGACCCCCCGAAACCGCCTTTCCATACAAACGTAGTCCCTATTTTCTTCTCCGGGTATTTACATTTTTGAAAATGTTTTGACATAGTTTGATGTTAAGCGGCATAGCTGTATATACATACAGCTATGCCGCTTCGTTTGATTTTATTCGAATTTTTAATTATTGTAAGAGGTAGGTATTTTTTTCGCTCCTAATAATAGAAAATATCGAAAAAACCAAACGAAAGGCACATAGCTATGGTTAATATTAATATCCACATGTAGGGAGGAAAATGGGGACTACATGTGTATGGAGAAGCGGTCGTCCCCTTTCCTCTTAATATGGATACTCTAGCAATTTATTCATGAAATACCTAGTACTGAATTTCGCTTAAATACATAAACGTGACTTTCCGAGAAGTAGGTTTCCAGCCAGATTGATTTATGTAAAGCCCTATTGTGATACATTTCGTAGAAATTGACGGAGGCGTTTATAGGAAAATTATCGCAAAGAAATGAATACTGCTTATTACTATTAGGGAATGTGCCTTTCCCGACCGAAATACTTGGAAAGTGCTCCAGCAAGAGCCCAGCTCATGAAATACATGATGATATGGATGACGATGATTAACTGAATAGTTCGAACGTCATAATTTCACAGAAGATTGAAGTTTAAATAACACTTACACAGTCCGCTGCCGACTTAGCTCGGTCTAACTCTAAAAGCTATTTTTGTTTGGCCAAATTTTATCAAATATCAATTCAGTGGTTTAAGAGAGTAAATCACGTGATCGACCATACAAAAAGAGAAAAAAGTTTTCCACTTCTAAATATTTTCCATTCTCCATGATTTTTAGGGTTCCGTAGCCAAATGGCAAAAAACGGAACCCTTATAAATTCGTCATGTCCGTCTGTCTGTTCGTTTATGTCACGGCCACTTTTTTCCGAAACTATAAGAATTATACCGTTGAAACTTGGTAAGTGGATGTATTCTGTGAACCGCATTAAGATTTTCACACAAAAATAGAAAAAAAAACAATAAATTTTGGGGGTTCCCGATACTTAGAACTGAAAATCAAAAATTGTTTTTTCATCATACCCATACGTGTGGGGTATCTATGGATAGGTCTTCAAAAATGATATTTAGGGTTTTTTATATCATTTTTTTCTTAACTGAATAGTTTGCGCGAGAGACACTTTCAAAATGGCTAAAATAACAGAATGATAAAACTAAAAAAAACTATCATGTACATTACCATGCAAACTTCTACCGAAAATTGGTTTGAACGAGATCTAGTAAGTAGTTTTATTTAATACGTCATAAATGTTACGGAACCCTTCATGGGCGAGTCCGACTCGCACTTGGCCGCTTTTTTAGTATGTTATTGACGCAATGAAAAACTAGGTTTATAGGTTTTCCTTTTTTTTTCAAAATTTATAAAACAATTTTTTTTTTTCAAAAAAGCGACACCTATAAACTTAGAATATATTATGCTGAAGCGATCGACATCAAAATCAAAGTGATTTGTTATGATTTAGTTAGTGGAAACCGTTTTCTCTCGAAATGGAATTTCTTAGAATAAATTACCGTTACTTCGTTAGATTCAAAAAGCTATTCTTCTCTCTTGAGAGTGAAGCGTGAACAGACAGACAGACAATTTCACATTTATAATTAGGGTAGTAAAGTAAGGATAAAAGGTTATTGGAAACCTTTTATCTCCTAAATTGGGGTTGGATCTAAATAACCATCTTAAGTAGGTAGTAAGTATCAGTAGATACTAAGGCGATAAGGCGAGACTGGCGAGAGACGCCTCTAAACTTGCTTAATCTGTGCTACTTTTAAATTTAAGGCCAGTCCAGACGGGTTGATCAAATCGACCGATCTTATCAAAAATTGGTACCAATCTCATCTAGCGTCCCCACGTACACAATTTAATTACCAATTTTAGATTTATGGTGATATTGCAGGGACTGCGTCCTACATTGTATTGTTATTATTCATTTATTATTGTAACCGCGTCTAAACTTTTATGTCGGAACAATCAACCTTAGTACATATAGCAAACCCCGAAATACTAAAGCGGTCTAAATAAAAAAAGAATGCCTCCACAAATTGGTATTCTTGCGTCAGCACTTCCATTTTATCAGTCATAATTTTAAATTGAATAAAGTGGAATCTGTGAGCCATTTTTGTGTTTGCGTCCGCACCACCTGATTTGATCATCAATTTAATCAAATTGGGCGAAAAATGTCCCCGTCTGAACTGGCTTTTAGTTTGTCATTTATGTACTATTAAGATGAGTGAGTGTTCTAAAAACGGCTAATTCATAGTATTCAATAGTGAGTCATTGTAAAGTGGAACTACTGAGTTGTCAAATTATGATTATTATGAAGTTGATTTCTTGTGAGACATGAATAATAACTTAACGAGATAGTGGAATCTATGGATTTGCTCAAGCTATTTATTTGGGAATTTTGAATATTTATAAACGGATGTATAATAGACTAAATTGTAAAATTTTCTGGACCATGATAGTCATGCTAACATATGATGTCAACTGCTTCATTGCCGCTTTGTTTTTTACCGTCGTAATTATTATAGTTATCTCAGTAACTTAACTGTAGTTGGTAGCTGCGCGCAACTACGCTCCCTACAGGTGTCCACGGAAGACCAGCGTCAGCGTACTACTTCAGTAGGACCTGGTATTATGCTGAGTGTTCACCTTTTTCAGTATAATTATATACAGTGTACAAGTTAGTTATAAGTCATTTTTTCTCTTTCTTCCTCTATATGTATTGTATAACTGTGTACTTATACTGAAATAAATGATAATCTATTCTATTCTATTCTATTCTAAAATGAAAGGTCTTCACTTCACATACAGTTAATATATGGTTAATATTATTATCCTCCTTTGTGATATTTGGTCATGTTTTTTGGTTGAATAGCGTTATTTTTATCTGAATGAAGAAAATGAGAAGCTATTCTTCGTGTGTATTAATAGAGGTATATCAAAAGTAGTAAGTTAGTCAAAGGCAAATGGCTCGGAGAGGTGGTTGCAGGAGATCGGAACCGGTTTTTTGCAAAAATTTCTAAATACCCATATATTTCGGTTTTTTTTATACTCCAAATGTAGGACTTGGTTGTGTTTTTGCCCAATTAGAAATTAAACAATTAACAAAGAACGAAAAAATACCGTTTTCGTTCTTATACAAAAAATACCGGTCGGTTGGTCTGTGGTTGATGGTGCTCGCACATTGGCTGTTATAAAATTTTATATAAACAAAATACTGTCACTACTATCATGTTATCCCTGTCACACAATGCTATATAATATTTTAAAACAGCCAATATGCAAAATTGTATTTTTTGCAACAACCATGCAAAATTGTATTTTTATTTTGCCATGAAAAAATACACACGGAAACTAGTTGAAATTTGCTAGACCAAAACCTTGAAAAGGATTATAATTGACGGAATAGAAAAAACACTAAAAATTACAATTTTTCATTCATTATCAGTTGTATATCGTTACCCTGCCATAGCACTGCAAATTTAGTATAAAATTGCTAGTGATACAGTCGAATTTTAAACAAGATTATTTTCAAATCGAAGTAATTGACTTCCCTTGCAAGTCACACACGGCATGCCACATCTTGTGTCCCCTTCTAATTTCCTGGCTTTACGCCTCTTAAAACAAATGAATGGCGATTGGCGTCAGCTTATGGCCGGGGTATAAGACAAACCAGTCGAGCGCGGTCGGCCGAGCGCAATAGTTGGTAGCTCTCTTAAATTAATTTAAAATGTCGCCAAACGACAGTAAACACCTTAAAAACCTACTTAATAGTGTGCTACAACCTATCGAACTAAAAATATGTGAAGAAAATTGACGAAATTAGCAATGAATTATGTGAGTTAACCCATTCAGCACTAATCACGACACGTTGTCGATTTACCTCTACGAAGCATTTCCGCTACATACGGTGAATGTTGTAGTGGTAAGTCATCAACGCGAAGTTTATGCAACTTTATGTACACTCTATAATCGTGCTTAGTACCCAGTACAGTTCAGTTTGAGCATAACATTTATTTGATTTACATCCTTCCTAACGCCATCCGTACATGGCGACCGTGACAGGACAGTTTAATTAAACCAAAACCGCGGATTATAGATCTGAATGTAACCCATTTTTTCCTTTGTTTCCAGATGCAACAGAAGTGGCACTGCCCCTCGGCTGGCCAGGCGTCTGCTGCCCCAACTGCCGGCAGCAACTGCTGCTGGGCTGCAAGGGCCACTACCCCGCGTACGCCACGCCCACGTCCCCCCTCTACCCCGCGCCGTACAACGAGGAGCTGAAGAGGCTAGCTGATACAGTCAAGGCACTGAGATTGTCTGGATGGTACTATGGGAATCTTGATTGGCAGGTGTGTATCCTACTAATACCAGTGGATCTGTAAGCTGTAGTCTCCTGTATACCTCGAGAACCCTCAAATCGTGAAAATAATTTTGGCCCAAGCTGAAACGGTGACACTGCTCGCGCTTCGCTTCTTGGGCTTGACTTCGTTGGACTCTCTCGCTCTAACATTAACTGCTTGCGCTGCAAAGTCATTTCAGCAGACTTTTAGTATAGATTACTAAGAATAAACAGTGAAAGGGAATCGGGTTTTGTCATTAGACCCTCAACAACGTCAACGTGGACAGCTGGTTAATATCGCAGAAAACCGTTGAATGTGGGTGTGGAAGAAAAAACAGAGTCTAACGGTCAAATCGGGACGCAAACGATGTGACTACAGTCATATAATTTCATACATCACAACAATGTGGTGTTGCATCACGTCACGTTTCTGGTTAATTGGTCTTTGAAAAGCGCCATCCGGACGCCATTATCTATAACGCGAAATCGTAGAAAACGCGTAGTTATCTAAATCGTAATGCGACAAATTAATATCATGAACACGAAGTCAAGATAATGTTATGTTTCAATGAATTATGAAATTAATTGAAGGCATGTAACATTATCAAATTATTGCGTATATTGAATTAGATTTTCCTCATTATTTGAGGAAAACGTCGTATTTATCGATCTCGTATTGATAAACATAATTCCCTAATATAATATAGATAATAATTATAAATCGTATGACAGTTACTATCAATAGTAAGCAGATAGAACAACACGCCAAAATTAGGTATCTGTTACTGACTAAAAGTTTTACGAATAGAGATACATTAAGCTGACCATACACACTAGGGTACGCCTGCGCAGTTTTGCCAACTGCACAGGTAAAATGAGCGTATGTGGCATTCCGTGTGCAGTTTCCTATTAACCAGCTTTACCTGTGCAGTTAAACTGTACAGGCAAAACTACGCCGGCGCACCCTAGTGTATATGGTTAACTTAACATTTCTACACTTCGCGTTCAAAAGTATCTGCCACACTTTTTTTTTCACATATTCTCCTAAGGCCCACGATATAAAAACATGGCAGTAAAATTCAATGATTTATTATAAACTCAAGATAGGTTATAGGCGTCCCAAAATTGAAGCGCTTACCTTGTGACAAATTGTACAAGTTGCTTGTTTTTACTCGCATCCGAGGAAGCGAAAGATGTGTGAAAAAGAAGACAAGCTCATGTTTAACAACGAGTATGGCAAAGATGAATGGAATCCGAAAAATAACGGTTTTTTTCGTAGGTATAGAAATAAAATATGGAAGTATTTTTTGTGCTCCTTATGTATGAAAAAAACCTATCTATAGTTATACTATATATGTATGTATAATATCATTGGTAGAATTTGAAATCCATAGTGAAAGAAATATGGTTGAATTTTTATGTTTTGAAATCGAACGAAACTCCATTCCTATTTAAAAAGTTCAAATTTCTTTGAGGTAATTACACTACTACATGTAGGACACAGAGACATATGTGGCTTTCCATCAGAAAAAGGTCTTTATGCTTCGTATGCATAAGGAACTCCATCAGAAAACGGTCCTTTCGCACACGGAGCATGAGGACCCTTCTTTGATGGAAAGCCTATCTCTTTTTGTAAAGCTATCAGATAATGACGACAGATATATTTGACGTGTAGCCTTATCAACTACTTGTAGATGCTTTCCGTACAAGTGTAGTTTTAGACTAGGCAAGTTCGGCCACACTCGCGCTATATGACTTCTGTGAATTGTACTTACATCTTTTTATCAGTCTTGTGGGGAATGCCCAGAGATAACGTTTTTAGAAGAGATAAGATTTATAGCGAAATTGTCGTACTATGTTATTGATTTTCCATGAAAAATATCTTATTTACTGTTGTAAATTCACTCTAGAAGAGCAATAGATTACCAATATTTACCTATTTTCTCATTCTTTAATGATTATTCGTACAGTAACTCTTTTACTAATATATTTTTATTTATATTTATTTATTTTCATAACGATAAATTACAGTATAAATTATTCTTATGCTAATCTATATGAATTTACATTATGATCGTCAATGATTTGGCATGCAAACATATAATTATAAAACGTCAATAATAATTATCAAAAAATAAAACAAAACAAATTCGAAATTACCGTCAAATTAAAAACTACAAAACAAAGGAAACAGGAAACTAAAAAGAAATAATGGAATACATGTCAAACTAAATATGTATTTAGTAGATATCACATAATGATCGTCATTAAAACTAACAGCAGTAATAATTAATAATAGTCTAGAACAAATGTCATCTTAAATCAATTTTACATAAACTATAATGTTAAACAGTTATTATAATTTTAATTCCATGTATTCATCCACTGAATATAATGGGATTTACAATAAAAAAAATTATATAATTAAATGAAATAAATAAATATTATAGGACATTATTACACAAATTGACTAAGTCCCACAGTAAGCTCAATAAGGCTTGTGTTGAGGGTACTTAGACAACGATATATATAGGTAATATATAAATATTTATAAATACTTAAATACATAGAGGATTTGAACCCCGGACCATCAGCTTCGTAGGCAGGCATATATCCTTATATATATCATATATATATAATATAACAGTATATATAGTATAACAGTTAATAATATGAGTATAATGAGCACCTACCTCACTTAAAACTGCCGTTAGTCACCAAAACTAAACTAATTTGACGGTTCCTAAGCTCTCCGAATCATGTCGGGCGAGTGACTGAAAATATGTTGGGTAAGGTACCTACAACGTAAAATTAGTCGTGTGTCCTTGTATACTTATGTCCGTTGGAGTTGCAAGCGTTCATGAGCAGCGTCGTTGATAATAAAGTAGGGGGCAGCACAGGAGCCTCTTGTTTATTGGCACAGTGTAAATGTCAAGTATAAGTTGCCGATTTACGTCACAAGATGGCAGAACCTACAACGCGCAAGGGAGTGTGCGCTGTGTGCGTGCACTGTAGGAGGCCGCACCTGCTTTGGCGTGTAGGGTCAAAGTAAAGTTTAAGTTTCCGATTGAGGCCACAACATGGACCCTCCAACGTGCACGGTTCCTATAAGAAAAAATTCTGGCGTTACTGTAGTGAACTTCAGATAGGTATCTAAGAATTTTAACCAAATATCTTTTCAATTGGTAGGAGTTCCTCAAGCCCTTGCAACAGTTGTTACAAATTTAGAAGTTTTATTTTTTTTAAACCTATAATGTGATGTCACACTGCTGGGCAAAGGCCTTCCCCCTAGACCTCTAATCCCCCCCCGATGAAGTGCAATAAGTTATCATATAACTAACATTGTTTTTTTATTTTCCAGGGAGCGAGAAATCTTCTCAAAGAAGCGAGTGTGGGTGCATTCGTGGTCCGGGACTCCGGAGATAGGAACTTCATATTCTCCCTGTCGGTGCAGACGGAGAGAGGCCCCACATCTGTTAGGCTGCATTTTGAATGTGGCTTCTTCAGGTAACTACTTATTCAAAATATAATAATATAAATATATATTTATTAATAGTTTAAATTTATTTGTTTCTTAAAAAAAAACTTAAAATAGTCAGTGGCTTTAGAGAGAACGCAACGGAAGATGTGTCCCGCCGAGTTTCTTGCCGGTCAGGGATAATTCATATTGGAATACCTTCCGTCAAGTGCGCGCGATATGCGAACTCCTCAACCAATCGCGTTGTGGCGTTAGACTGCACGACTAGCTCGAATTCGTGCACATTCTTAGTGCCCGTAAGGCACGTCCTTAGATATATGTCAATGCGAGAAACCCCAAACGAACAGAAAAAATCTATCGGGGTGACAGACTACGAAAAGTTCCTGAATATTTCCATACGTTACTTATTAAGTTTCGATCGGCATTTTCTACCGACGATTGTCAACTTGGCTAGGCCCCCTGGTGTGGTTCAGCCTTAACAAGCGTGTTTTTAGAGGTGTGACCATGCGTGACAATTATATGTCGCCTCTCGGCATGCGACATTAAACGACCGCATGAAGTGGCAGATAACAGCGTGTGTCGCGTGAAACGGCGATAAGTGTAATGTATGCGGGAGATTGAATGGGACATGCTTCTTCTCTTCTTCCTCGCGTTGTCCCGGCATTTGCCACGGCTCATGGGAGCCTGGGGTCCGCTTGACAACTAATCCCAAGATTTGGCGTAGGCACTAGTTTTTGCGAAAGCGACTGCCATCTGACCTTCCAACCCAGAGGGTAAACTAGGCCTTGTTGGGATTAGTCCGGTTTCCTCACGATGTTTTCCTTCACCGAAAAGCGACTGGTAAATATCAAATGATATTTCGTACATAAGTTACGAAAAACTCATTGGTACGAGCCGGGGTTTGAACCCGCGACCTCCGGATACATGCATTAAATGTTAATGGGACGGGAAAGGTCATTTTTGACGGCTCTGTGTATCGCGGTTATCGAAGTCTCTTTAAGTAAGTTGAAAGATATAGAAAACATATAGTATCTCGGAACCAGTTGGATCGGACAGATTGGTAGATAGAACTATTATTTTAAAAACAAGGCCTAATTATAAATACCATAATTACTTTTACCGTAGATCCGTTGGTTGGTGGTCATAGAAATTCTGTGATAAAACAATGCAACCTAATTGTGTTTAGATTTGTTAGAATTGGTTAGATGAGTGTTAATTGCTTGTTGAAAAAGTACATTCAGTTAGTGACGAAAGCTTGTATCAAAAATTAAATATTATTTGCTTGTACCATGGCGACAGTGACATCACCTCGCTTCCTGCTATCATTTACTTTATATTTAATAATTATATTATTTCCCTATCTACTTCCTTATGTACTTTGCTAAGTATCACTTTCCTGGTTTTCGTATTTCCTCAATAGATTTGTACGTTTAAGTTTCGTCATATTATTCAGTTTCCTTGAGGAAGGCTTGATATGAATAAGAAAAACTTGTCATAATGTGTCATCTGTGTACTATTTGAACTTGAAAATAGTGTTTTACATACAAGGCCTTATAAGGAAGCTAACCTTTGATAGAGGTTGTTATAAAACATACAACTTTATTTATAATATAAAAAATCCTTTCTTAGTTGAAGTTTTATAATATTTTTTAAATGTTAGGGTTTTACCATCAACGGTTTAGACCAGTGCTGGACAAAATTGCAGCAAAATCGTATTTTTATTTGCGATTATCTTGGGCCAATGCCATATACTAATTATTTCATAGGACCGGCGGCGTGCCGGAGCTGGCCCGCGGGCCGTACTTGCCCACCACTGGTTTAGGCTGTGCGTTGTATGTAGAATTATTAGCAAGTGCAATTGGTATACTGTAGCCGTTCTCGTGAATTAAACAAATAAATATATGATGTAAATTATGTACGTTATGGAACCATGGTATTTAAGAGCTTCATAGCGACACATGCTGAGTGTTATCCTTTTCTGGAACCACCCGCAGCACTGTAACTTCTAATTTACCTAGATTTAAGTCTATTTTAATGTTGTTGTGTATGTGTGTTTCGATTAAAAGCATCTTTCATTCATATATGTGATAACTTGTTTTTATTCAGTTATAAATAATTGTCCTAACATTTGTTTCAAATATACTCAGCGCAAACATTTTCGAAACTAAAATTACGGAAGTAACAAAACCTTTCCTTTTCAGATTAGACTGTGAAAAGCCCCTAGCCCGATACATGCCCCGGTTCCGCTGCGTGGTGGAGCTGGTGCAGCACTACACGAGGAGCGGCAAGGCGGCGGCCGGCACCGTGTGGGTGGACCGCGCCGGCGCGCCGCACTCCGCCGTGCTGCTGCGCGCGCCGCGCCGGAGCGGGCCGCCCGGCCTGCTGCACTGCGCCCGGCTGGCGATACATAGAGCGCTGGACTCCGACCCGAGGTAATTAATGTTTGTCGCCCCTCGCTCCCGCTGTGGTGGAGCTGGTCCAGCACTAGCAGCAGAACTGTGTGGGAGGACCGCGCCGGCGCGCCGCACTCCGCCGTGCTGCTGCGCGCGCCGCGCCGGAGCGGGCCGCCCGGCCTGCTGCACTGCGCCCGGCTGGCGATACATAGAGCGCTGGACTCCGACCCGAGGTAATTAATGTTTGTCGCCCCTCGCTCCCGCTGTGGTGGAGCTGGTCCAGCACTAGCAGCAGAACTGTGTGGGAGGACCGCGCCGGCGCGCCGCACTCCGCCGTGCTGCTGCGCGCGCCGCGCCGGAGCGGGCCGCCCGGCCTGCTGCACTGCGCCCGGCTGGCGATACATAGAGCGCTGGACTCCGACCCGAGGTAATTAATGTTTGTCGCCCCTCGCTCCCGCTGTGGTGGAGCTGGTCCAGCACTAGCAGCAGAACTGTGTGGGAGGACCGCGCCGGCGCGCCGCACTCCGCCGTGCTGCTGCGCGCGCCGCGCCGGAGCGGGCCGCCCGGCCTGCTGCACTGCGCCCGGCTGGCGATACATAGAGCGCTGGACTCCGACCCGAGGTAATTAATGTTTGTCGCCCCTCGCTCCCGCTGTGGTGGAGCTGGTCCAGCACTAGCAGCAGAACTGTGTGGGAGGACCGCGCCGGCGCGCCGCACTCCGCCGTGCTGCTGCGCGCGCCGCGCCGGAGCGGGCCGCCCGGCCTGCTGCACTGCGCCCGGCTGGCGATACATAGAGCGCTGGACTCCGACCCGAGGTAATTAATGTTTGTCGCCCCTCGCTCCCGCTGTGGTGGAGCTGGTCCAGCACTAGCAGCAGAACTGTGTGGGAGGACCGCGCCGGCGCGCCGCACTCCGCCGTGCTGCTGCGCGCGCCGCGCCGGAGCGGGCCGCCCGGCCTGCTGCACTGCGCCCGGCTGGCGATACATAGAGCGCTGGACTCCGACCCGAGGTAATTAATGTTTGTCGCCCCTCGCTCCCGCTGTGGTGGAGCTGGTCCAGCACTAGCAGCAGAACTGTGTGGGAGGACCGCGCCGGCGCGCCGCACTCCGCCGTGCTGCTGCGCGCGCCGCGCCGGAGCGGGCCGCCCGGCCTGCTGCACTGCGCCCGGCTGGCGATACATAGAGCGCTGGACTCCGACCCGAGGTAATTAATGTTTGTCGCCCCTCGCTCCCGCTGTGGTGGAGCTGGTCCAGCACTAGCAGCAGAACTGTGTGGGAGGACCGCGCCGGCGCGCCGCACTCCGCCGTGCTGCTGCGCGCGCCGCGCCGGAGCGGGCCGCCCGGCCTGCTGCACTGCGCCCGGCTGGCGATACATAGAGCGCTGGACTCCGACCCGAGGTAATTAATGTTTGTCGCCCCTCGCTCCCGCTGTGGTGGAGCTGGTCCAGCACTAGCAGCAGAACTGTGTGGGAGGACCGCGCCGGCGCGCCGCACTCCGCCGTGCTGCTGCGCGCGCCGCGCCGGAGCGGGCCGCCCGGCCTGCTGCACTGCGCCCGGCTGGCGATACATAGAGCGCTGGACTCCGACCCGAGGTAATTAATGTTTGTCGCCCCTCGCTCCCGCTGTGGTGGAGCTGGTCCAGCACTAGCAGCAGAACTGTGTGGGAGGACCGCGCCGGCGCGCCGCACTCCGCCGTGCTGCTGCGCGCGCGCCGCGCCGGAGCGGGCCGCCCGGCCTGCTGCACTGCGCCCGGCTGGCGATACATAGAGCGCTGGACTCCGACCCGAGGTAATTAATGTTTGTCGCCCCTCGCTCCCGCTGTGGTGGAGCTGGTCCAGCACTAGCAGCAGAACTGTGTGGGAGGACCGCGCCGGCGCGCCGCACTCCGCCGTGCTGCTGCGCGCGCCGCGCCGGAGCGGGCCGCCCGGCCTGCTGCACTGCGCCCGGCTGGCGATACATAGAGCGCTGGACTCCGACCCGAGGTAATTAATGTTTGTCGCCCCTCGCTCCCGCTGTGGTGGAGCTGGTCCAGCACTAGCAGCAGAACTGTGTGGGAGGACCGCGCCGGCGCGCCGCACTCCGCCGTGCTGCTGCGCGCGCCGCGCCGGAGCGGGCCGCCCGGCCTGCTGCACTGCGCCCGGCTGGCGATACATAGAGCGCTGGACTCCGACCCGAGGTAATTAATGTTTGTCGCCCCTCGCTCCCGCTGTGGTGGAGCTGGTCCAGCACTAGCAGCAGAACTGTGTGGGAGGACCGCGCCGGCGCGCCGCACTCCGCCGTGCTGCTGCGCGCGCCGCGCCGGAGCGGGCCGCCCGGCCTGCTGCACTGCGCCCGGCTGGCGATACATAGAGCGCTGGACTCCGACCCGAGGTAATTAATGTTTGTCGCCCCTCGCTCCCGCTGTGGTGGAGCTGGTCCAGCACTAGCAGCAGAACTGTGTGGGAGGACCGCGCCGGCGCGCCGCACTCCGCCGTGCTGCTGCGCGCGCCGCGCCGGAGCGGGCCGCCCGGCCTGCTGCACTGCGCCCGGCTGGCGATACATAGAGCGCTGGACTCCGACCCGAGGTAATTAATGTTTGTCGCCCCTCGCTCCCGCTGTGGTGGAGCTGGTCCAGCACTAGCAGCAGAACTGTGTGGGAGGACCGCGCCGGCGCGCCGCACTCCGCCGTGCTGCTGCGCGCGCCGCGCCGGAGCGGGCCGCCCGGCCTGCTGCACTGCGCCCGGCTGGCGATACATAGAGCGCTGGACTCCGACCCGAGGTAATTAATGTTTGTCGCCCCTCGCTCCCGCTGTGGTGGAGCTGGTCCAGCACTAGCAGCAGAACTGTGTGGGAGGACCGCGCCGGCGCGCCGCACTCCGCCGTGCTGCTGCGCGCGCCGCGCCGGAGCGGGCCGCCCGGCCTGCTGCACTGCGCCCGGCTGGCGATACATAGAGCGCTGGACTCCGACCCGAGGTAATTAATGTTTGTCGCCCCTCGCTCCCGCTGTGGTGGAGCTGGTCCAGCACTAGCAGCAGAACTGTGTGGGAGGACCGCGCCGGCGCGCCGCACTCCGCCGTGCTGCTGCGCGCGCCGCGCCGGAGCGGGCCGCCCGGCCTGCTGCACTGCGCCCGGCTGGCGATACATAGAGCGCTGGACTCCGACCCGAGGTAATTAATGTTTGTCGCCCCTCGCTCCCGCTGTGGTGGAGCTGGTCCAGCACTAGCAGCAGAACTGTGTGGGAGGACCGCGCCGGCGCGCCGCACTCCGCCGTGCTGCTGCGCGCGCCGCGCCGGAGCGGGCCGCCCGGCCTGCTGCACTGCGCCCGGCTGGCGATACATAGAGCGCTGGACTCCGACCCGAGGTAATTAATGTTTGTCGCCCCTCGCTCCCGCTGTGGTGGAGCTGGTCCAGCACTAGCAGCAGAACTGTGTGGGAGGACCGCGCCGGCGCGCCGCACTCCGCCGTGCTGCTGCGCGCGCCGCGCCGGAGCGGGCCGCCCGGCCTGCTGCACTGCGCCCGGCTGGCGATACATAGAGCGCTGGACTCCGACCCGAGGTAATTAATGTTTGTCGCCCCTCGCTCCCGCTGTGGTGGAGCTGGTCCAGCACTAGCAGCAGAACTGTGTGGGAGGACCGCGCCGGCGCGCCGCACTCCGCCGTGCTGCTGCGCGCGCCGCGCCGGAGCGGGCCGCCCGGCCTGCTGCACTGCGCCCGGCTGGCGATACATAGAGCGCTGGACTCCGACCCGAGGTAATTAATGTTTGTCGCCCCTCGCTCCCGCTGTGGTGGAGCTGGTCCAGCACTAGCAGCAGAACTGTGTGGGAGGACCGCGCCGGCGCGCCGCACTCCGCCGTGCTGCTGCGCGCGCCGCGCCGGAGCGGGCCGCCCGGCCTGCTGCACTGCGCCCGGCTGGCGATACATAGAGCGCTGGACTCCGACCCGAGGTAATTAATGTTTGTCGCCCCTCGCTCCCGCTGTGGTGGAGCTGGTCCAGCACTAGCAGCAGAACTGTGTGGGAGGACCGCGCCGGCGCGCCGCACTCCGCCGTGCTGCTGCGCGCGCCGCGCCGGAGCGGGCCGCCCGGCCTGCTGCACTGCGCCCGGCTGGCGATACATAGAGCGCTGGACTCCGACCCGAGGTAATTAATGTTTGTCGCCCCTCGCTCCCGCTGTGGTGGAGCTGGTCCAGCACTAGCAGCAGAACTGTGTGGGAGGACCGCGCCGGCGCGCCGCACTCCGCCGTGCTGCTGCGCGCGCCGCGCCGGAGCGGGCCGCCCGGCCTGCTGCACTGCGCCCGGCTGGCGATACATAGAGCGCTGGACTCCGACCCGAGGTAATTAATGTTTGTCGCCCCTCGCTCCCGCTGTGGTGGAGCTGGTCCAGCACTAGCAGCAGAACTGTGTGGGAGGACCGCGCCGGCGCGCCGCACTCCGCCGTGCTGCTGCGCGCGCCGCGCCGGAGCGGGCCGCCCGGCCTGCTGCACTGCGCCCGGCTGGCGATACATAGAGCGCTGGACTCCGACCCGAGGTAATTAATGTTTGTCGCCCCTCGCTCCCGCTGTGGTGGAGCTGGTCCAGCACTAGCAGCAGAACTGTGTGGGAGGACCGCGCCGGCGCGCCGCACTCCGCCGTGCTGCTGCGCGCGCCGCGCCGGAGCGGGCCGCCCGGCCTGCTGCACTGCGCCCGGCTGGCGATACATAGAGCGCTGGACTCCGACCCGAGGTAATTAATGTTTGTCGCCCCTCGCTCCCGCTGTGGTGGAGCTGGTCCAGCACTAGCAGCAGAACTGTGTGGGAGGACCGCGCCGGCGCGCCGCACTCCGCCGTGCTGCTGCGCGCGCCGCGCCGGAGCGGGCCGCCCGGCCTGCTGCACTGCGCCCGGCTGGCGATACATAGAGCGCTGGACTCCGACCCGAGGTAATTAATGTTTGTCGCCCCTCGCTCCCGCTGTGGTGGAGCTGGTCCAGCACTAGCAGCAGAACTGTGTGGGAGGACCGCGCCGGCGCGCCGCACTCCGCCGTGCTGCTGCGCGCGCCGCGCCGGAGCGGGCCGCCCGGCCTGCTGCACTGCGCCCGGCTGGCGATACATAGAGCGCTGGACTCCGACCCGAGGTAATTAATGTTTGTCGCCCCTCGCTCCCGCTGTGGTGGAGCTGGTCCAGCACTAGCAGCAGAACTGTGTGGGAGGACCGCGCCGGCGCGCCGCACTCCGCCGTGCTGCTGCGCGCGCCGCGCCGGAGCGGGCCGCCCGGCCTGCTGCACTGCGCCCGGCTGGCGATACATAGAGCGCTGGACTCCGACCCGAGGTAATTAATGTTTGTCGCCCCTCGCTCCCGCTGTGGTGGAGCTGGTCCAGCACTAGCAGCAGAACTGTGTGGGAGGACCGCGCCGGCGCGCCGCACTCCGCCGTGCTGCTGCGCGCGCCGCGCCGGAGCGGGCCGCCCGGCCTGCTGCACTGCGCCCGGCTGGCGATACATAGAGCGCTGGACTCCGACCCGAGGTAATTAATGTTTGTCGCCCCTCGCTCCCGCTGTGGTGGAGCTGGTCCAGCACTAGCAGCAGAACTGTGTGGGAGGACCGCGCCGGCGCGCCGCACTCCGCCGTGCTGCTGCGCGCGCCGCGCCGGAGCGGGCCGCCCGGCCTGCTGCACTGCGCCCGGCTGGCGATACATAGAGCGCTGGACTCCGACCCGAGGTAATTAATGTTTGTCGCCCCTCGCTCCCGCTGTGGTGGAGCTGGTCCAGCACTAGCAGCAGAACTGTGTGGGAGGACCGCGCCGGCGCGCCGCACTCCGCCGTGCTGCTGCGCGCGCCGCGCCGGAGCGGGCCGCCCGGCCTGCTGCACTGCGCCCGGCTGGCGATACATAGAGCGCTGGACTCCGACCCGAGGTAATTAATGTTTGTCGCCCCTCGCTCCCGCTGTGGTGGAGCTGGTCCAGCACTAGCAGCAGAACTGTGTGGGAGGACCGCGCCGGCGCGCCGCACTCCGCCGTGCTGCTGCGCGCGCCGCGCCGGAGCGGGCCGCCCGGCCTGCTGCACTGCGCCCGGCTGGCGATACATAGAGCGCTGGACTCCGACCCGAGGTAATTAATGTTTGTCGCCCCTCGCTCCCGCTGTGGTGGAGCTGGTCCAGCACTAGCAGCAGAACTGTGTGGGAGGACCGCGCCGGCGCGCCGCACTCCGCCGTGCTGCTGCGCGCGCCGCGCCGGAGCGGGCCGCCCGGCCTGCTGCACTGCGCCCGGCTGGCGATACATAGAGCGCTGGACTCCGACCCGAGGTAATTAATGTTTGTCGCCCCTCGCTCCCGCTGTGGTGGAGCTGGTCCAGCACTAGCAGCAGAACTGTGTGGGAGGACCGCGCCGGCGCGCCGCACTCCGCCGTGCTGCTGCGCGCGCCGCGCCGGAGCGGGCCGCCCGGCCTGCTGCACTGCGCCCGGCTGGCGATACATAGAGCGCTGGACTCCGACCCGAGGTAATTAATGTTTGTCGCCCCTCGCTCCCGCTGTGGTGGAGCTGGTCCAGCACTAGCAGCAGAACTGTGTGGGAGGACCGCGCCGGCGCGCCGCACTCCGCCGTGCTGCTGCGCGCGCCGCGCCGGAGCGGGCCGCCCGGCCTGCTGCACTGCGCCCGGCTGGCGATACATAGAGCGCTGGACTCCGACCCGAGGTAATTAATGTTTGTCGCCCCTCGCTCCCGCTGTGGTGGAGCTGGTCCAGCACTAGCAGCAGAACTGTGTGGGAGGACCGCGCCGGCGCGCCGCACTCCGCCGTGCTGCTGCGCGCGCCGCGCCGGAGCGGGCCGCCCGGCCTGCTGCACTGCGCCCGGCTGGCGATACATAGAGCGCTGGACTCCGACCCGAGGTAATTAATGTTTGTCGCCCCTCGCTCCCGCTGTGGTGGAGCTGGTCCAGCACTAGCAGCAGAACTGTGTGGGAGGACCGCGCCGGCGCGCCGCACTCCGCCGTGCTGCTGCGCGCGCCGCGCCGGAGCGGGCCGCCCGGCCTGCTGCACTGCGCCCGGCTGGCGATACATAGAGCGCTGGACTCCGACCCGAGGTAATTAATGTTTGTCGCCCCTCGCTCCCGCTGTGGTGGAGCTGGTCCAGCACTAGCAGCAGAACTGTGTGGGAGGACCGCGCCGGCGCGCCGCACTCCGCCGTGCTGCTGCGCGCGCCGCGCCGGAGCGGGCCGCCCGGCCTGCTGCACTGCGCCCGGCTGGCGATACATAGAGCGCTGGACTCCGACCCGAGGTAATTAATGTTTGTCGCCCCTCGCTCCCGCTGTGGTGGAGCTGGTCCAGCACTAGCAGCAGAACTGTGTGGGAGGACCGCGCCGGCGCGCCGCACTCCGCCGTGCTGCTGCGCGCGCCGCGCCGGAGCGGGCCGCCCGGCCTGCTGCACTGCGCCCGGCTGGCGATACATAGAGCGCTGGACTCCGACCCGAGGTAATTAATGTTTGTCGCCCCTCGCTCCCGCTGTGGTGGAGCTGGTCCAGCACTAGCAGCAGAACTGTGTGGGAGGACCGCGCCGGCGCGCCGCACTCCGCCGTGCTGCTGCGCGCGCCGCGCCGGAGCGGGCCGCCCGGCCTGCTGCACTGCGCCCGGCTGGCGATACATAGAGCGCTGGACTCCGACCCGAGGTAATTAATGTTTGTCGCCCCTCGCTCCCGCTGTGGTGGAGCTGGTCCAGCACTAGCAGCAGAACTGTGTGGGAGGACCGCGCCGGCGCGCCGCACTCCGCCGTGCTGCTGCGCGCGCCGCGCCGGAGCGGGCCGCCCGGCCTGCTGCACTGCGCCCGGCTGGCGATACATAGAGCGCTGGACTCCGACCCGAGGTAATTAATGTTTGTCGCCCCTCGCTCCCGCTGTGGTGGAGCTGGTCCAGCACTAGCAGCAGAACTGTGTGGGAGGACCGCGCCGGCGCGCCGCACTCCGCCGTGCTGCTGCGCGCGCCGCGCCGGAGCGGGCCGCCCGGCCTGCTGCACTGCGCCCGGCTGGCGATACATAGAGCGCTGGACTCCGACCCGAGGTAATTAATGTTTGTCGCCCCTCGCTCCCGCTGTGGTGGAGCTGGTCCAGCACTAGCAGCAGAACTGTGTGGGAGGACCGCGCCGGCGCGCCGCACTCCGCCGTGCTGCTGCGCGCGCCGCGCCGGAGCGGGCCGCCCGGCCTGCTGCACTGCGCCCGGCTGGCGATACATAGAGCGCTGGACTCCGACCCGAGGTAATTAATGTTTGTCGCCCCTCGCTCCCGCTGTGGTGGAGCTGGTCCAGCACTAGCAGCAGAACTGTGTGGGAGGACCGCGCCGGCGCGCCGCACTCCGCCGTGCTGCTGCGCGCGCCGCGCCGGAGCGGGCCGCCCGGCCTGCTGCACTGCGCCCGGCTGGCGATACATAGAGCGCTGGACTCCGACCCGAGGTAATTAATGTTTGTCGCCCCTCGCTCCCGCTGTGGTGGAGCTGGTCCAGCACTAGCAGCAGAACTGTGGGGAGGACCGCGCCGGCGCGCCGCACTCCGCCGTGCTGCTGCGGCGCCGCGCCGCGACGGAGCGGGCCGCCGGCCTGCTGCACTGCGCCCGGCTGGCGATACATAGAGCGCTGGACTCCGACCCGTGCACTGTGTGGGGAGGACCGCGCCGGCGCGCCGCACTCCGCCGTGCTGCTGCGCGCGCCGCGCCGGAGCGGGCCGCCACGGCCTGCTGCACTGCGCCCGGCTGGCGATACATAGAGCGCTGGACTCCGACCCGAGGTAATTAATGTTTGTCGCCCCTCGCTCCCGCTGTGGTGGAGCTGGTCCAGCACTAGCAGCAGAACGCCCAGGAGTTCCCCGCCTAACTCAACATTGTGCGTGGCTGACGATACATAAAGCGTTGGATTCTGACCCTAGGTAATATTCGGATTTTTATGACGCCCCTGCTTATATAGCAGTAACATTTTATTACAAGGGATTTACATTTTATTAGGTATCTGGAACTACATCCCGCCGGGTTTCGCCCGATAGTTTACCATGTGGGCGCCGGCGCTCTCGAGTCGCCCGACTTCATATTTAGTATGACGGCGCCACAGGAGCGCGCCTCCAGCGCATGATTTTCTCCAACTTTTTTAGTATGAGGGCGCCCCAAGCGCCCCGCACACGAGACGCGCCTCGATTGTTTAACTTAGCCTGACCTTATTATGAATCCGTCACTAACATTCATATAAAATTTCAATTTCAACTGTCTAACATAAAACTTTAATTTCAGATCGCCTAAACTATGGAGCGCGCCGAAACACCGCCTCCTGCCGCTGCCCACGACGCTCCTAGACTACCTCGGCGAGTACCCCTACTCGATCTAACACGTCTGTACCTAGATAGATTAAACCTAGGTCTAATGTGACTTCAAAATCATGTGCTGCCTCTTTGACCGCAAAAATCAACCTTTATGCATTGCGACAAGGTTCAAGATAGCGCGCCGCGCACGATGGCACTTATTATGCCTACGGTAGCTGTAACTTCAGTACAAATTTAGACTTAAAAATCACAAATTGTACCAGATTGATAACCAAGGCTCGGAAAAACGCCGTAAAAGACCCATTTAAGAGTCGAAAATGTTCGTTCATAGTCTACGGACGACATTGGGGCTTATTTAATCGTTGACATTGGTATAAGGAAGTCACACTGTTAACTGTCCATCGGTGGACTTTATTACAAACGGCATAAGGTCCATGGTGATCAGAGGTGTATATTTGGCGCCCATGGCAGGGCCTCCCCATATAATAAGCACAAATGCATTTTTTCCGCGTCTTCTGGAAATGTGGGGCCTGCGCTGCCTTTCGCAGCCACCCCGGGCAATGGCCGTGGCCCTAGGGTAAATACGCACCTGAGGGTTTTCTAAATGGCGGCCATTTTTCGAGCCTTGATAGCTGCCACAGGCATGGTAAGACCTGACACCGAATTCCTTGGAAGGTAGTTCATAACTTAATGTGCATACATTTCAGTATTCAGACCAACTTGTATTCTTAACTTGATAAACTCTTGTAGTAGCGCTGGACGCCATACAAGCAAAAATTTGAAGTCACTACACCCGGGTACCTTTTTCTTTGTAAGCACAGGTTGCTAAGGCAGGGACCTTTTACCGATTTTAATTTATGTATTATAATATAGGTCTAGGGACTCAACTATGGTATTTAGCGGAAAATCTGCATATTATTTAATTAAGTACTGTTTGTATATAAAGATTTGTTGGTAAGACTGATATCGAGAGCATCTATTCAGCTGTGCTTGTTTACTACTTAATTTAATTCGCTAAAGTTTTTGTATGATTTTTCTTTGTGAATTCAAATTGCATAAACTGAACACATTTCATACACAATTATTTATAATCACAAGTTTTGTTTAAACAAGTTTAAGGGTTGATCGAGTATTTCTTGTTATTTTGTCCCCTCAGCCAGGAACAAACTTTATTGAGAAAAAAAATTAAACATTCAACTAAAACGGTTAGTATGTGGCATATATAGAAAAAAGGGACGGTAGCAGACTTTTAATTGTTGACTTACTACGGTCGAGCTAATATGGCTGTCAATACTAACGCTATGACATCTTCAATGTAAAGTAAAGAACGAATGAAAATCTTTATTTCAGGCAACTAGTGACCCTAAATGGCTCAACAATTAAAGTCCGTGACTGTACCATATATGATAGTTTGTGAATTTTACCATAACTTAATAGTTATATGGAAAAATGTAGATTCCGTCTAAGTTCCACCTGTATAATTTCTTGGACCAATGTGCATTGCGTCTCACTCTCTCATTGAGCAAAATGTGAAACGCAACTACACATTGGACCCGTGGAATAACACTCTAGCCTAACTTTGCCCCAAACATAACAAAGTGAGGAAATGTCATGACATACATTATACGCAGACATTTGACATTAATTATGACATTTCCACACTCTGTCGTTGCAAACGCCGGAGTTATCTTGGTGCGACTCTAATCTAAACATGGCTTCAACAAAAAATATTCTCTCAAACCCTTAAATTTGTATTTTTGTATTATAGCAAATTCTCATTTGTTCCATAATGCCGCTCTTGTCCATTCGAAGTAAGAAACCATCACACTATTTTGTTAGAAAACTATTTAATTTATTTATTATTCGGTTAAGAATAAGATTTTACATGAAGGTTAAATTGTGTTCCTATTTTGTTTGGAAAATTCAGTTGAAAATTACTTCTCTTTCGGCGCAAGTATGTGATTTGAAACAGTGCCATGAACGGGACCCTATTACTAAACATACAGTTCATATATTTTGATAACTTAACTTTTTCTATTATCACTCGTCCCAGAACGATAGTGTTCCCGACATTTGGGAGGCGTGCGTGGAGCCGAAACCAACACGTAGAGTCCCTTTTGACATTTAAATGGACTTAGTTGTCAACGATTTGCTGTCACATCACTGACAAAATAGTATAATTGAAAAAAAATTTTTTCTTCTCGTCAACTTTAATGGTTGAATTATGTATGTATGTATGTATGTCACTTTATTGCACATAAACAGGTTAACATGAAACAGACAAAACAAAATATGTTATGTACAAAGGCGTACTTATCCCTAAAAGGGATCTCTTCGAGCTAACCTTTGAGAAAATGCGAAAGGATCAAATACTAACAGGTGAAAGACAAATCAATAATGATATCATATACTAAATTGCAATTGCGTACTTTTCATGTGTGGGCCCAACTCAACTATAATATTCATAAGCAAACGCTGTAGTCAACTATAATGAAATCCAATCGCGTGGCGCCGCGGTCCAGTGAAAAAGACACCAACGCGCAACTATTTCATGAGTAATATTAATATATTGTGCACGCGTTTATGTTTTATAGTATAAAAAGTATTATTTTAGATGACTCGTAGAAAAAGTATTGTATAAAATAGTGATATAATCAAGCTTTTTAATCTCTTACCTTCATGAGCCACTCAGCTTCAAGCGTCGTGGCCTAAACACGGTGCTCGACTGAAAAGCTCTTTATTATGTCACGATTGTACAAAATACTTTTTTTTTAATTTAAACTTGTAACTGTATGTTTGTGTAATATGGCTATAAAACAATAATCAGTTGATATAATATTCTGAATATATTGTAGGCTCTCGAACGTCCCATAAAACCAAGGTTCGTGTCAGTAGAGTGACTAAGCTAACTTTCCACCATCTAGAACAAAGTCAGGCTGCGTCATTATAAACGTCTTCTTTTCATAGAAATTTGTCATTAATGATGACATCACCACAGAATTAGCTTGGTTCAACTCTAGCAAAAAAGCTGAAAACAATTATCTGTAAGAACCTATCGTAACTGTAGTCTTGTTCGCCAATTTGTCAATTTGTTCGCCGGACTATATCTCGGCAGTGTTACTGATGCTAGAAGAATTGTAAAATCTTAGAAAACTTTGTGCTGCAAATTTTACAGTCATTACTTTGTCAAAAAATGGCGTGTAACAATTTAGTTACCTCAAAATATGCGGCACCACAATAATTCGTCAGTTAACCTTTTCGCTTTTCGATCATAGACCTACGTGCATGTGCATAAAGTTCAATTTCAGTTGTGACACTTCGGTGACGTGGCGTCCGAGTGACAGCTTTAGTGTTTGACACCGCGCCGGAAAGGTTAAACTCTTTGCCACGATTTTTCTTACGCGCTTCTTCTATAAATAACTCTGGAGTCTTTGGTACAGTCGCCATCAGATATATCGGGGCGGCTAAGTTGTTCACAAATATCTGAACACGCACTCCAACGCCTTGACAATAGAGGCGTGTTCAGATATTTGTGAGCGCCTTGGCTGCTCCGATATATCTGATGGCGGCTGTACTAATGTAATATAGGATAGCTATCTCAGCTACTTTCGAATGACATAATTGGCTGGTTTATGCTCTGTATCTTTAGGTATTTAAAAAATAGTAAACAAAATCTACCCTCAAATGGCTCCTAAAGCAAGATCAAATAATGTAGGTTACAGTCAGGTCGTACAGTTGTGACTGAACGACCTGTGGAACCGACTGGATCTGTGGATCCAGTGGGTTTTGTATTTGGTTGATTAACCAATAAATGTTAGAACTACCCGAAAATTTACAAATTGTTTGTTTACTTTTATTTAAATACCTAAAGAGTATAGTATTTCAATCGCCATTGGCAGGGTCGCCATGAGAATGCTAGTTTGAGGCTGAATTTGTAAATAGTTATTGTTTTCTATTTATTTCTTAGAGTAATGTAGTTAAGTAGAATAATTATACGCGCGCCATGTAATGGCGTTTATGTTCAATAAACAAGGAAATATTAAATACCGCTACATTTCTCACGTCCATATTAATTACTAATTAATATTTAAAAGGTTGACCGACGCGTATGTGACACCTGTATGTGGCTTATTTGTATTAAATGTCACTATTTGTTAATTCTGCCATTTCTTATGATGAATAAAAATGGTCTGTCTATTATAAATCAAGCACGAATAATTTCGTACATTCACCTCTCTATCGCACGCGTTTCCGATATTGCTGTCCCGCTCATGATACCGGCCAATGCTACTGTGCGAGCAGGACACCAATACAATGATGAGCAAGCGATAGAGAAAGGGACAGATGGCTCAATGTACGAAATTATTTATTCTCATTGTTCTTACTTCAGTTGCAAGAAGAGTGCCAGATGCTCAATGGCGTCGAGTGAAATATATTAGTAGGCAAGAACATGGTTTTCCGACTCCATGATTTTAATGAAGATTTCTCAAGTTTCTGAAATCTAGGCAGGCCGATGAAAATTGGATTCTATAGATAGGAGGATTGTGGCGGTATTTGGTTGGTGTACCAAGAGCCGGGGTGGCTAGTGATCAGAATAATATAGAATAAACATGTACCTTGAATAATCTCAATTATTTTTAGTATTTACCTTTTCATTTGGGCATCTGGCTTCCTCAGTCCCTTAACATATTAAGTGCCAGGAACGCGCAGCAGGTTCTCTGTTCGTAGTCGCTTTCCTATACAAAGCGGGAAAACGCTGGGATCGGCTGCGAGCGTAGCGCTGCCAAAACGTTTGCAATTTGTTAGAAGGTAAGCCATTTCGACGTGTTTTATTAAAAAACACATTCGAAAAATAATTCACGCCAAATTTGTACCAGTTATAAATCATATACGTTCTTTTGCTTTCATAAGTAATAGTTACTGATTTTTGAAAAGCGTTTTACAATAAAAGGACATGTCAAGATTGTTTACCTATTTTCTAATGCAAAAAAAAAACGAACTATAATATACAAAGTAACGCGCGCTAAAACACCAAGCTTAATCCAGATGGCGCTGCAATCGAATAGGAACTAACTGACAGATGAGCTTATGTGTTCAAATGACGGTGCAGAATGTGGAATGAATTGCCTCCTGAGGGGTTTCCTTTGCGCTAATTCTTCAAGAAGCGGGTATTTAGAGTTCTCAAGGGGCAGGCAACGCTTAAGTGGCTCCTGTGATATTACTTATGTCCATGGGCGACGATGACCGCTTCCCATTAGGCGACTCGTTTGCTAACTATCAAAAAAAAAAACAAAAAAAATCTTGTTCTGAGGAAGTGGGCCTTTTCTCCCAGCCATCTGTAAGCAATTGGTCGTTTTTTAACCCGTTGAATGAGATTAAAAGCTCAAAGTAGATGGCGCCCTTGGGTTAATGTCAAAAAAAGCGCAAATATGCGTCAAATTTGGTCAGGGATGTACCTAAGAAGAACTATGTACCTAAACTCCATTCAAACTTCCTTTTCATAAATGGTAATAAATTTTGAAATGCATTAAAATTAGAACCAATAGTGTCATTTACGAAAACTTGATGCATTTTGATGTTTATTTTCTAATGAGAATTTCATGTTAAAGCTATAATCCTGATATCGGCCCTCAAATAAATTACCAAAACTAGGTGGCTGATATTATACTCCGTTTTATTTAGCATTAGAAAGAACTCCACAGAAGTAAGCGTACAGTCTTTAATAATGGAATTATCTAATGTACAGTCGGCGTCACCAACATCTTTACAAGCCAACATGCCAATAATATATTTACACGCCTCTATGACACTGACTTTAAGGTCGCGTTGACATATATTTGAAATGTTGGGTTGTAAAGATATCTGTGTACTCGACTGTACCATGGTCAATACTTATAATTTACTTCGAAATTTTACCGCATAAAGTGGAAAATTTGGAACCACAAGCTTACTTCTGCGAATTATTTGTAATGCCAAAAAAGGAAGATATGAATGGAACTGTTCTTACCGTCACTTTTGAATGAGTTCTCAAAAATATGGCGCAAAATATTTTTTATGGGACCGCAGTGACATAGTGTGGATTGCCATAGTCATATTTTCATATGAATTAGTCGTTTATATTGGCATTCCTATATGTTGTCTTTAGATTATAGGTTCCGATTTTTGCGCCAAATTTTCGAGTAATACCTATGAAAAATAAGTTCAATTAGTTTTGTACATTTTCTAATATCACCGATTGTGCAACATAAGTGTGACATAATAGAAATGAGGTGTGTGTGCGTGTGTGTAGACTAATGTATGCTAAACATGAAAATAATTTATATACAGAAACAAATATATGTTCTGACTAAATATACCGAATTTTATTTGTACTTATAATAACCTAATTTCCTAAAATACTGTCGCTTCTTTCGTCGGTGCAGAGGGGCATATATTGTATGTAAAATTTGAGCTCTAGCCTGTACAGTCAGCATCAAAAGTAACGGATCAAATAACGCTTCATAAGTATCTACCATTCTGTAACAGCTTAACAAAAAGTGATGTCTTTAATATAGAACAACTAAGACTGTAAAAGATATACTTTTTAACGTGAATTTTAGAAATTAATCTATATTTGGAAAAGTTATCTGGGATGTCAGGTACTTTTGGCGCGTTGTTTCATCCGCTACTATTGATGCTGACTGTACCTGCCTACGCCCATGTGTACTTGTATGAAGTACATAATCGGTTCTTAGATACATATGTACCGAAATGGCTGTCACATATGGACAAACGATGGACGGCCGGACGGACATACGAACAACGAATGGGTTTCCATTTTTGCCACTTTGGCGACGGAAGACCGAATGCCCGGAACACAAATTATGACAAGTGTGTAAGCATGCATGGTTCTACCAACTTCCACAAATATCTGCTAAGTGCTCGCCATCGGTCTTCGCATTTAGGCAATTTAACCGCTGAGCGGTTCGATAAAAAGTTTTACAGTACATATGGGGCTACTTTATAGCAATAGTGCGAGAAGTAGCATATTACGTTACTGTGTCGAACATTTAAAGGGCCATATGTACTGTAAAACGTTGTACGATACATGTGCGAATAGGTAATTCGCAACTCGTGTCGATTTAAAACACTCCCTTCGGTCGTGTTTTAATTTATCGCCACTCGTTTCGAATTTCCTATTTTTCGCACTTGTATCGTAATGTACTATTTTAAGCTATGCACGCGAAGTCATACATCTCACAACGACTGGTCCCTTGTATTTAAAGTTGTACGTATAAGGTTTTGAAAGGTATACGTAAAGAAACAGTAGCAATACTATAGAGGGCGCTAGTTGGCTGGTTTACGTGAACCAGAAGAACGACGAGAGGCAACACGTCGAACGTGGTTCGGTCCTCAGGTTTGAATCTGCACTTGGAAACATGGTTTGTTTTTTTAATTGTTGTTGTATATCACTGCTATCACACAAAATTTCACGATTTTAGGTCTTCAGGAACGAATGTTCTCAGGTTTATAGGGGTGGGGTGGGAGGGTTCCTTACGGACGCACGTGTACAGCACATCTAGACTAGATGTGCTATACGAGATACTAGATGATCTAGTTGATCCTGCCATCTATGATATTTCAGTAGAAGAAGCAGAGAAAGCGCTATTATTGTTTGTCCTTGTCACAGTCTCATTTTTTTTATTCACCGTAAATTTTTGCATGGTTTATGGTGGGCAACAAATATGCCGACCAAATTACGTTGGTTGTTTGTGGTATGTTGTCAGGAATGTTAAACGTGTTTTTAATTTTGTCGCGTTGCGTATGTTCTGTCCCTCACAGGTGCACGCGTTTAGCACATCTATAGAAAATATACTAGATCTATGGCCGTACTATTGTATTCTGTGTTACCAGGCTTACGATTGCTATCGTACCTACGTGTACGATAATATGGGCTCCTGTACGATATACGGTCCAAAGAGCATTATCGTACGCAAAAGTACGATAATTTCAGCCCTTGGAAGATGCTACCCAAAATATTTAAAGCAAAATACGGCACTTTCCTATTCAGAAATAGGCCACAATAAGCATTGCGTGTTTGGGTCCTTAGTTAACGTTAAAAATGTCGAAATTTCTTTTAAACCGTTTAGATTTATTGCAAAAATACTCAAATAAAAAACTGATTTTTGCGCAATTTCGACGAAAACTATGTTTTATTTATTATATATTGGACATTTAAGCTTATTTTTCAAGAAATTTAAAGGGTAAAAAGGGGCTTTTTTGATAGGCGTACGATATTTTTTTCTTCGGTATTATTAATTATATAGTTACTTCGTAAATTTTGACACTAGAATACGAAATTTCTTTTCTGCTCACCTAGCAACACTGATTGTATTGATCCGCAGCATTTATTTATTCACCAAAGCTATAAATAAATTTGCAGAATTAAACAATTCGCGCTTAAAATAAACAATGTGAAAAATAACATTAATGTAAACGCTATGTCAGTCAATGGAAATAGCGGTATCTACGCGCCACTGAAGCAAATACTTACCGAATCCGATTCTGATGATGAGCGGAAAGAAGGTACCACAAAAGTCATCGGTAGCAGCGATCTGGACATCAACAGTGGTCTCAAACATGCGAAGAACATCAGCTTGAGTGATATGGATGACTTTAACACAAATGAAAACACAGTAGAAAGCACTATGGATAACTTGAGTTTTTTACAATCCGATAGCTCGAATGAGATGTCGCTCCCGCGTCGCTTCGCCTTCGTAGCGTCAATACTGGCCTGTATATTCACTGTAGTGGTGTATTTGTGGGGTATTCCGTGCTCGGAGCTAAATAGTTGCGCGAATAACGAATGGCAAGACAAAACTACTAGTTGGGAATTGCCCTATGAGGATATTGAGCTATCTGGTGCTATGCAAGTTGTGGATGGAGTCGCGCCCAACACAAAGAACTTAATTTTCATTTACAGAGGTAACCACATGGTGCATCCGGATAACGAAATTGTGAATGGTGTGTTGTTGATTGTGGGAAACTCGGGTAAGGTCGGTTGGTATACTCGTGAGGAAAGGATTCCGACCGAAATCAACTGTCACCTTATAGATGTTAACCGAGATAAGCAGAAGGATTGCATTGTAGCAGGCTCGCAAGGCTTGCTGGCAGCTATAAACCCAATCTCCGGGACTTATTACTGGTACATACATAGACATGGTAATGTGTTTAGTGATATTGTAACTATAGACTTCCCAATTCTGTTGAAAGACATGGATAAAGACAAGGTGTATGACCTGTTGACAGTTGCTACGGTTCAGCCTAACACTAACCACAACTCCTTGCTTATCATTTCTGGTGCTACCGGCAACATCATAGGTGAACCGATGACTATAGAAGACTGCTTGTCAGTAAAACTACTTACCGAGTCAGATTTGGTAAACATAACCTATCTTTGCAAAAATGGGTCTTCGGAAGCCTTCAGGTGGACCTCATATTCCGCTCTGAGCAGGAAATTGGCTAAGTTAGACCAGACTGTGGTCAGTCATGTTTCCCCGATAACAAATGCTACTAAGAAGCAGAAAATAAGCTTGAAGAAGAGTATTGGTAATACTAGAGAGATATTTAATAATGGACCTGGAAAGTTGGTTGTAGAGAATTTTGGAGAATGCCCAAACAACTGCCAAGTCAAGCTTAAACTGTGGCTGGGAAGAAATAATTCAATGAATATTAGTTGGGAATACTCAGCAAATTTTGTATATGCAATGAGACCCAGTACTTTTGCATTTGCTAACTCTATACGAGGATTCGTTCTGAAGTTATGACAATGGAACAGCGCACACATACCAAAGAGTGCGCACACAGTCACCAATATCCAGTATAATGTGCAGAATCATAGCCCGAAGAATGCTTACGATATTTTTCACTCCCAGCCCCTGTTTGATGTTGCTTCTATATCATCATCTATCAAATATGAGAATTTCAGTGCTTATGATATATCAGAACGGATTGTGTTAGTGTCATTTGATAATATGCAGACACATAATGTGAATGTAAGTCAGACGGATATCATGCAAATATGTGTGAGGGGTTCGGTGGATACTCCAACTCCTCAGCCCATATGCCAGCCAGATTTGCAGTATCAGGACAACTCGCTAATGATTGCAGATTTAGATGGTGACCATTCGCACGAGTTGATATCATATTACAGTACATTTACAGAAAGCTTCAATCCCAAAGACATTCCTATGGAACCTTTTGATTTGAATCTGAAGTCGGTAGTAAGGGTTATTCGTTTAGAATCTGAATTGCCTAAGTTGTTTGTTGCTAATAATGTTTAGTTCTAAGAATATTAAGAGTCTCACGAAATCTCATTTTAAAACGACACTGAATTAATTTATGTCATATTTCATGTTCTTTCCAATGATATTATATAATTATAGATAGGTTTTACTCATACATAAGGAGCCCAAAAATACATCCATATCTATTTTTATATCTACAAAGAAATCTGTTATCTTTGTCATTCTTGTTGCTAACGTGCACACATTTCTCGCTTGCCTAGGGGCGATTAAAGGCAACTTGTGCAATGTGTACAAGGTAAGCGCCTCAATTTTAGAATGCCTATAACCTTTATATAGTTATAATATCATCGGCTATTTCAGAATGTTGTTCTCATTCACATATTCTAAGGAAAGGCCCGTCCTACACTATTGGCTGCGTGACAACGCTGTACTGGCCCCATTCTTATTGCCCGTAAGGCCCATCCTTGGATATATGTCAATGGTCGTTCTAAAATGGCGGCTGCTAGGTTTCTAGTTAGTTTAAAAAAAAATGTCTTAATACGGATTCTAACGCATGTTGCTTGACAAAAGAGACATGTTCAGATATTTTTAAACGCATGCGCTCCGATATGTCTGAAAGCGATTTAAAAAATTATTCAATATATGTAGTGAACTAATAATTCAAATTATCATGTCATGTACGTATGACGTTTTAACACTTGAAATGTAAATACTCGCAATAGAGGAAGAAATTCCCAATTAAAAAATAAATTACTTATCCATTTTAGTGAGATTTGCTACCCAATCTAGTCATTTACACTCTAAATTATAATAATATTGATAATATAGTAAACACCCCTAAACTGGCACCAGTAATGGGATGGTATAGACTAATCCTGTAAAACAAGTATTAAACATCAGTTTTTTATTGCTGGCAACATTTTACCATAAACAAGAGCCAAAGAGCTGCTTAAGTTTAATTTTTCATTGATATTTGTTACTTTGAAAATTAATGGCACCATACATCCCATGACTCGACCAAAAACTACAGTTTTAATTTGTTAATAATTTTGAAACTAATTGCAGCAGTTTGCATTAAGGTTGACTGGTAGAGAATGCCTCGTGGCATTAAGTCCGCCTTTTGTACTATAAGATTGTTTTCTTTTGTGCAATAAAGATTAAATAAAATAAATAAATAAATATATACATAGAAAAAATAAATGACGAAAAGGACATTCAGTTTTTAGGGCATAAAGCGGTACCTAGATATTTTACGGGTGTCGGTGAAATATCAAAAATACTCCAAAAATGTCCCATGATTGGTGCCGTTAACCTATACCTTATTTTAATATTTAAAATAAAGCTTATATATATTAATATGTGACTGTTTGTTTCCTAAATAAATTAAAAAAAAATATATATATATATATATATATATATGTTTAATTTAGCAAGCAAAGCATATTTAACTACATACTAATATAGAATGTGATCTATAATGACTAATTAAATGTGGAACATACGCTGATATTGTTTATTATTTATTATATATTGAAAAAAACATGATTTGTTCTTATCTTCATGCTTGTAAAATATAAATGACTAATATTTAATTAAAATAGTACATTACGATAAAAGTGCGAAAAATAGGAAATTCGAAACGAGTGGCGATAAATTAAAACACGACCGAAGGGAGTGTTTTAAATCGACACGAGTTGCGAATTACCTATTCGCACATGTATCGTACAACGTTTTACAGTACATATGGCCCTTTAAATGTTCGACACAGTAACGTAATATGCTACTTCTCGCACTAGTGCTATAAAGTAGCCCCATATGTACTGTAATAGTTATTTGTTTTACAAGGGGTAAAGTTGTTCATTAACTGCTCGTGCTAATATTCATACCCGAGCAAGGAAAAGATTCCAAGATTGAACCACGAGCGTAGCGAGTAGTTCTAAAAGTGGAATGTTGAGTTTTGCAAGGGTTTTACGACACGAGGGTTAAACAAACTGCCTCCGAACGGAACACAACATTTTTCGCCACACCAACGCGAGGAAAACACCTACTAACTATAAAATACCAAAAAGATCAAATCAAATCCAAATAAATGTAATTAAAAAAATTATAAATCATTATTTTAAAATCAATTTTACTAGCTAACAGAAGGAAACTTAAAATTAGCATCTGACGCATCTGATTACTTTGCCCCACATGTGCATAAAATTCAACTTTCTCATTCATTTTCGAACAATCAAGACGGCCTTTACCAGTTAGTGTGGTGAAAAAACATTTAATTTAACAAATAGAGAATGTACGGCTGAACCACACTAAATGCGCATGGCAGAACACAGTTATTTTCTATGCTGTTGGTTGTCGTTTTTCAAGTGGTACATTAAAAAAAAACTAATCTTTTCCAAAAAAATATTTCCCTTTAATCTTAAGAGCAGATGCTGACGATGCAGCCCATTGCTTGTAGATATTACGCAGGCGTTTTCTGAATCTCATTTTCCATAAAAGCATTTCTTAGGTGGAGGTTTAGGGGTAGTGGTGGTGGGGGGTTTAGTAGCGAGATCCACCGATATCGAATAATAATCCATAAAATTCCTCACAGGATCCTCTGGATAATCAGGATGCCCTTTAATGCACCCTCCGTCGCAATTGCAGCCGAATACGTTGCACGGTCCTTTCCCGCAGTACATGCCGACGGTCGGTTCGCCATCGTTGCACACTTTGACCTTGCACGGACCGGGGCGGACCCGGCCCGGTTGGCCATAGACAAATTCCGTGTGTCTATAGCCGTACTGAACGTGTGTGTCGCACGGGCCGAATTCATTTCTTTTCGGTACGAATGAAATGGTGAATGTGCCGCAGCATTCGCTTTTCACTGTCACGAAGTTAAGTAAGGAGAAATATATGAAAATAATCTGCATTCTTTTACAGCCGACTGATCGTGTTTGTATAGCGATTCTAGTCTGCACGCTTTTATATACTGATAATAAAACAACAATTATTCTCACAATGCCTTTTTGTTCATTACAGGTCGGCTTGTGTACGTATTCTATTATTATAATAAATATAAAACAATTCCTTTATAAGTTTATAATAATATGTTTTTACTAAGAATCGCTGTTGGCGAGGGCATGTCACTTTCAAACCGGACGTCGCACGTTTGACCCCCGGTTATCAAGTCTTCAAACTTATTTACGGAATATTTACCAGTCGATGAAAAACAACTTAGGAAACCGGACTAATCCCAATAAGACCTCTGGTGAGGGCAGACCAGACGAAAATCGCTTTTCTCTAAACCTGTGCCTGCGACAAATTCCGATAGAAATCCGAAGATAAGGTTGCGAAATGGGACCCCGGGGTCCTTTCGCATGCAGCCGGGATCGCGCTAAAATTAAGAATAGCTTTAGATTTGTTACTGAGAATTATTTAGTAATTAAGCAATAAGGATGATATTGTTCTAGTCAAATAGATTTGTCCCCGTGGGCCTTCGGATTGAGCATGAAGTAATAAATTAAAAAAATAAGAAATCTTTATTGCTTCAAACTTTATGTTACATTTCGTATTATAAAATTTATGAGTAATAAACCGGTGTATTAGGTTTGTAACACATTTAGGTAGTGGGATTGAGCCTCTGCCTCCCGAAATAGGTTAAAGCTTGTGATTCTGACTGAAGTGATACCTCGTACCTACTTTATTAATAGTTATTTGTTTTACAAGGGGGTAAAGTTGTTATTTAACCTCTCGTACCTACTAATATTGATACCCGAGCAAGGGGAAAATCCTAAAATTGAACCACGAGCGTAGCGAGTGGTTCGAAAAGTGGAACCTTGAGCGTTGTGAGGGTTTCAAGGCACGAGGTTTAAACAAATTTTGCCTCCGAGTGAAACAAATATTTTCACCACACCTATAGGCTATAACCACATACATACATAAAACATGTATGTATGTGGTTAAACATCAAACTCAAAATATCAAACCAAATCCACTCGAAATGAATGGTAGTAAATATTTATCATTGAAATCCATTATTTAAAGGTCAATTCTACCAGCACACACAAGGAAACAATTAACTAAAATTGCATCAAATTTCTTTGCCACCTTTGTGGATAAAATGTAACTTCTCTCATCAGTTTTTGAACAGTCAAGATAGCATTTACCACCTGGTATAGTGAAAAGTATAATACAGGTTGTTTATTTAGTCACCTGTAATAATTACGGGCTGAAAATACAGGTCATTTTGAGCAATTTTGGCCATGGGACCAACTCCGGAAAAAACCAACTCTCCCATAGAAAATGACAAATTCAGACAGCGAAAATGTATGAAACAGCCAATTTTTTTTTCGTGATTTAGGGGCTGGTCCCAGTGTAAAAGTTGCTCAGTATGTCCTATATATTTACCCCGTAAATTATTGCAGGTAAATAAACATCCTGTAGGTATATGGTGTACTGAAATTATTTTGCAGGGCTGAGTTTAATTTTAACCATCGAGGGCTTTTATACCGACAAGTCAGTTTTAAATTACGACCTTTATTTTGTGGGCTTCCAAGAACTTATACTAATTTTACATTTTTGTTTGGCGAGATATAAATGTCCTACAGATTTTGAATAGAGCGATAATTCCCAACGTCGTCATACTCTTGGCAAGCGTTCATCCCGATTAAAATTATCGTTCACGGGAAAACCCGAATAAACAACCGATAAAATTAATTTAATAACAAAGAGAAATCAGTTAAATAACGAACGCTTTTCTCACACCGGTCACTCTTGCACGACTAGTGCCACGCGTGAGGTCACGTCTTGCCCGTATTTTAATTAATTCTTCGGGATAGATATTTTAAAAGAAGTCTAGCCTCCATTCAGAGTTTTTCTGGACGCTCTTAGAGCTTTCCCCGTTACCTAAACCGATTCTATTGCCGTAGGCACTGTGCCTAACTGTGTGTCTTCGAACGGAACGTGGAAAAGTTGAAGATGCGTATAAAGAGTTGCGCGTGCGTCGTTAGCGTGCTACTCGCGCTGTGTATAACTGATGCTGATGGCGCTCCACCGGACCTTGAGACACTGGTAAGTCTAAACCGAAATATTGGTATATACGTACTAAAGAAAAAGTAGGCAAAGCAATTCCCGACACAAAACAATTCATAAAGGAAGTGTTGGTCAGACTAATAGATATCTCGGGCGACCACAGGGCGGGCTGCTTCTTTGCTCAGTGATGCCTGGTGGTGCAAAGGAGCAACGCTGCCAGCATTCCAGAAGCGGGTAGCTTTGGGGAGGTATTTTTAACAGACTTTAAAAAAGGAGGAGGTTCTCAATTCGACTGTTTTTTTTTTGTATGTATGTTACTAGATATCTCCGAGAATCGTGAACAGATTTTCAAATATTTTTTTTAATCGAACGGTTATAACCCCGAGATGGTCCCGTTGGCACCAAGTCGGGGTCTGATGATGGGATCTTGGAGAAATCGAGAGAACTCTTCAAATGTTATAGGTACATGTATGGCTCTTTTGGTAATATTTGAAGTCGGTTTTATTTTTCGTTAAAAAGTTTTATATAATATAATTAGTTTTTATGTATAAGTGTTATATAATAATACTGTTATATAATATTTACTTAGTTATATGTAAAAAATCTTATAAATAAAATATATCCTATTAACCCCAAGTTCCCAGAGATGAAATAGAATAGACTACATGACAAGTTTTTATTATGGTATCAGTCGATCACGTTTGTTTTGAGGATCAAGTGTCTATCCATATAGGTCCCATTGCATTATTTCAGTGCCCAAAAATGTAACGGAGTGGAGCTTTTTGTATGGGATGAAATTAAGTTTTTATTTTTCTCATATATTCAAAATTTAATATATATATATATATATATATATATATAGCCAGGAATACATGCAACTCGACTTTTTAAAATATAAATGAATACAAGCGTGACAGAGTGGGTAGAAACAAGACAACGATAAGAATTTTGACCCATGTCTCATCATCCCTAACATACACCTGACGCACTTACAACCCTCTGGTGTTGCGGTGTCCATGGGCGGTGGTAATAGCTCACCATCAGGTGATCCGTCTGCTCGTTTGCCTCCTATGTTATAACAAAAAACATCCCTATTAGCATCTTTCTGCATTCGCGGCAGACGCATTCGCATTCGCGAAGACAATGACGTATCCCTGCAGATGCAAGTTGCGGAATGTTTCCTAAATCTTCAAAAGTTTAATACTTAAATTTAGAAAAAAAAAAATTGGTAACTTTCATTTTGGATTCCAATTTCGATTCCCATACATTAGCTTGTTAACCAAGGGATGAAAGAGTCTTTCACCCGAGTTAAACACTCTACTTTTCATTTCGAATACCTACGAGGAAAGTAAAATACATGTGTATTTCCAAAAAATATGACTTACAAGGAAAAGTACCCAACTGTCCGGTTCCGATTTGATTTATATTTATATATGTTATAGAGTAGTCTAAAATAACGGACACGTATTTTTTTAACTGCCCAAACTCAACCTATTGGGAGAAATTGTCCTCCAAAGTATTAAAAAGTTACTAAATCTTCTAACTCCTATAGAAAGTGATGCTCAAGCAACTTGCTAGTTAATGGCTTGTTTGAGTATATTTTTGAGAACAGGAAAAAATAATGTACACGTGTTTTGTTATATCTCCTTAAACTCAAGTTTTCCTAATAAAACACCCGTCTTTATGTGTAACTTTAGCGATAAGATATTATAAAACTTCCATAACGATTTTTTTAGGAAAACATGAGTTTCAGCTGATATATCAAAACACGTGCTCATTATTTTTTGCTGCTCTCAAACATATACTCAAACCAGCCATTAACTAGCAAGTTGCTTGAGCATCACTTTCTATAGGAGTTAGAAGATTTAGTAATTTTTTAGTACTTTGGTGACTTTTATGGAATTCCCCACTCCAAATTAATATAATAGTTAAATAATAGTATGAAAATTGTACAACAATCCATTTAATATCAAATTTTAATTGCTTATATGAATGAAAAAACGAACTGGGAAAGTAAAATGCTCTAGTGCAGAAACGTATCATTCTCATGCACACTTTTTAGAACAACAACTACCCACTTTTAAAGCATGAGAATTTCAAAAATATGAGAAATTTTCGAAATATTAACATGCGAAAATTTCTCAATTTTGAAAAGTTGCAAACGGCACAATATTAATAAGTGTAAAATCTCGTACCATAAGACCGTTTTTCAGCAATTCTTCTATTTTTAGACTACACCAACCGAGGACCTACTATCTCCACCAGAAGTTGCAATGTCCAGCAAGCCAGCCGAGCAAGTCACCACAAGTAAACCAAAACACAAGCTCGCTACACCAGCCGACCTGCCTCCACTAGTAATCCCAATGCCTAGCAAACCAGCCGAGCAAGTCATCACGCGCAAGTCAGAAGACAAGCTGTGTCAACGCCGGCCGCTGACCGTAAAGTTCGCAGACCTCGGATGGAGCGACTGGATACTCGCACCTTATGACTACGATGCTGGCTACTGTTCCGGCGACTGTCTACCAGAGAAACTCCCGAACACGACCAACCACGCGATCGTCCAAGCACTTTTGAATAAACTACAGAACGCTGCACCGAAGCCGTGTTGCGTGCCGACCGAGCTTGAGCCTGTTGCTTTGTTATATCTTTCGGAGGAAAGCAATGTGGTGCTTAGAAATCATTCTAACATGAAGGTGAAGAGTTGTGGATGCCGATAAACGTTATTGTTACAAGCTCGGACGGACGGGCCTTACGGGCACTAAGAATGGTGCTAGTTCAGTGGTGTCACTCACGAATTCGAGCCAATTCGCAACTAGTTGCGACCAATCGCGTACTTTATGCGAACTCATCAACCAATCGCGTTGTGGCGTTAGACTGCACGATTGGCTCGGAAGGCCTACCGGTAAAGACGTTCGACGTGTTGCCTCCCTGTCACACTTACCTACGGATTTACAAGTGTGACAGAGAGGAAACACGTCGAACGTGGTTCATGGTAGGTCCTCGGATTCGTGTGCGTGACAGTCATGACACCGCTATACTGGCCCCATTCTTAGTGCCCGTAAGGCCCGTTCTACTGTAATTAAAATATATTTTATCTACCATAATAGCCATAATAGGTAATAGTTCAGTGTTATCTACACACATATCATAAACCCTCTATGATGATTTCAAAGTCCACAAATGATAGCTAGCATTAAGATAAACTGTTTTGTTACAGCTAATTTCTTATCTGTGAAAATGTTATTATTTATTATACAAAGTTATTTTAAAATCTATATGAATACACGCAGCTTATAGCTGATACGCGCACATCAATGTCGTAATTGTATTTTGTCCATTTATAAAAAAAATGTCAAGTCTGTTTTTAAAAGAGTTTACTGAAGGTACAGCTAGGTGCACCAAAGAGGAGTAGGTATACATACATATGTATGTATGTATGTATATCACTTTATTGCACATAAACAGGTTAACATAAAACAGACAAAACACAAAAAAAAATGTACAAAGGCGAACTTATCCCTAAAAGGGATCTCTTCCAGCTAACCTTTGAGAAAATGCGAAAGGATCAAACATTATACAGGTGAAAGACAAATCAATATGAACATATATGAGAATTTCGGATACGCATAAAAGTAGGACGAGAGCAATAAATAATAACATAATAATAAAATAAAATGCACTGATTAATTATTCGGGCAAACTGTATTATTACTTCATTACCTTCATTACCTACTTTATCAAAATCGATTTGTTAATGACATTCAAATTTCGAACATCTCTGAAATATCAAATATCAAACATTTATTCAGCAAATAGGCCACAGGGGCACTTTTACATGTCCATTTTTACAAACAATAAATTAAAAAAAAAAAACAATTACAAATATCGAATCTATGAAATAATAAACGAATATTATCGAATCTATAAAAAAAGAAATTATTGGGCCTCTATTCTGTTTATTCTAATATCAGTCGAGATGATATTTTATTTCAATTGTGACAATTCTCGCATGTTCGTTGGTATCGAACGATAAGGCATTAAGGAGCGTGCATGAACTGTAGGGGGCAGCACAAGAGCCCTCTGTTTATTGGCGCGAAATGTAAATGTCAATTTTAAGTTAATAATTTACGCCACAAGATGGCAGAACCTACAACGAGCATGGTAGCGTGTGTGAACTGTAGGGGGCAACACCTGATTTAACGTGAAGTGTCAATGTCAAGTTTATTTCCGATTTAGGCCACAAGATGGCAGATCCTCCAACGAGCATGGTCCTTATCGCCCCCGACTTTATGAATTAAAAAAACTACGGATGCGTGACATGCCTGAAAAAAGTTTCATTTCCGCCATTTGACGTACAGTTAATTTTATAAGGGTTAAATATCTTGGTCATATGCTCACCAGTAACCTGAGCGATGACCCGGATATGGAGAGGGAGAGGAGAGCGATGGCTGTACGGGGCAACATGATCGCCCGCAGATTCGCACGTTGTAGTAACGAAGTCAAATTGACGCTTTTCAAGGCCTACTGTCAGACGTTCTACACGTGTAGTCTGTGGGTGAGATTTACACAGAGAGCCTACAACTCAATTCGCGTGCAATATAACAACATCCTCAGAATGTTGTTGCGGCTGCCGAGACATAACAGTGCATCCAGAATGTTTGCTGAGGCGCGTATCGATGACTTTTTCGCCATCAGGAGAAAAAGAGTTGGATCACTGCTGAATCGTGTGCGGGGCAGCAGCAACGGCCTTCTAAGGGAGTTGGCAGAGCGCCTCGACTCTCCTCTCACTCGCTACTGGGTGGAAGTGGCGATTGGCAGGGCCAAGTAGAGCAGGTTCTCTGCCCTGCTTGTCCCTGGCAATACTTGTACCATTTATACGAGTATATTTTTTATTTTATTTTTTGCTTTTGTTTTTGTACTGTGCCACTAACATAGTTATTAACATACTCTGTAACTAACCCTATATGGATCAACCTGGTCTGAAATAAATGTTTTTATTATTATATTATTATTTATTATAAGTATTAAATTAATATGTTTTGTTCTAAAACTAAATATTATAATTTATTTCGAGAACGCCACCTCATATCCGCGAGTGTCACCAGAGAGCAACGATGCCCCAATGCCGGTTGTAACACGTGGTTAGTGAATACATCATAGAGAGTTTACCTTTGGTTTACCTTAACTGATAGATTTAAGCCTCACTATACTCTTTGGACTTAAAGTAACCATTAAAAATAAAATAAACTGTACCTATCTGTGGTAAGCCATCTTTCTTGTCAAATGTCAAATTTGAACCCATATTATGTTATTTTGTTCATATCTTGCTAATTAAATTAAAATGGTTAAATTGAAAACATTATTATAAATGTGTAAGCCGAGCACTTTTATTTCATACCAAACTTGACCATACTTTCTTGCAAATAAGATTACCAGAGTAGCAAGACCCCTCGACTCGCAAAGTAGCTTTTGGCATTCTAATGCTCTTCTAGCTCCATAACACGATCTAGCTAGGTCTTATCTCTGGGAAAACGCGCATTTTTGAGTTTTATATGCGTTCCATATCCCAAATACTTTTTTTAATTTTAAAATCAATCCGCTTTTAATATATTTTTGTAAATATCTTTTGGCCCCGCCTTCGGATTTAAATCATAAAGTGAGTTCAAGTTACAAAGTGTATAAGTAGTGTATTAATAGTACATTACGATACAAGTGCGAAAAATAGGAAATTCGAAACGTGTGACGATAAATTAAAACACGACCGAAGGGAGTATTTTAAATCGACACGAATTGCGAATTATCTATTCGCACATGTATCGTACAACGTTTTACAGTACATATGGCCCTTTAAATGTTTGACACAGTAACGTAATATGCTAATTTGCGCACTAGTGCGGTAAAGTAGCACCATATGTACTGTAAAATTATTTTGCAGGATTTATTATTAGGGTTCCGTACCCAAAGGGTAAAAACGGGACCCTATTACTAAGACTCCACTGTCCGTCCGTCTGTCTATCACCAGGCTGTATCTCATGAACCGTGATAGCTAGACAGTTGTCTTTATTTACAATAACAATATACATAATGTATATATACAGATGATTACTATAACTAGCTTATATCTAAAATAGGCCCTTGAGGCATTGTACCAAGGATGCTGGCGGCATTTCCTCGTTGTATCGCAATACTGATACGTTGTGCGAGGAAGCCGCCACCTCTTCGGTCAGTTAGACAATTGAAATTTCACAGATGTATTTCTGTTGCTGATATAACAACAAATACTAAAAACAGGATAAAATAAATATTCAAGCGGGCCTCCCAAACAACAAACGTGTGCAACAAATAGTACAGAACCCTGCGTGCGCGAGTCCGACTCGCACTTGGCCGGTTTTTTATCGTTGGGAGTAAGTTCTAAATTACTACATTTATTTTGTGGGCTTCCATCGACTTATCTTAAATAAATAAATATTACAGGACATTATTACACAAATTGACTAAACCCCACAGTAAGCTCAAGAAGGCTTGTGTTGTGGGTACTTAGACAACGATATATATAATATATAAATACTTAAATACACAGAAAACAACCATGACTCAGGAACAAATATCCGTGCTCACCCCACAAATAAATGCCTTTACCAGGATTTGAACCCCGGACCATCGGCTTCATAGGCAGGGTCACCACACGCTAGGCCAGACGGGTCGTCAAAATCTATTTTAATTATACATTTCGTTTGTCGAGACATAATTCGTATAGTATACAGTATACTGTTATTTGGAGCGTTAATTCCCAACATCGTCGCACTCTTGGCAAGCGTTCATCCCTATTAAAATTATGGATCACGGAAAAACCCGGATAAACAAGAGACAAAATTAGTTTAATAACAATGTTAAGGTGCAGTAAGTTCGCGGTCTTCTCTCACAGAGCGTAGGCGAGAGCGAGGTGGAAGTAGGTTTGACGTTTAAAATAACACTGACATTGTCTGAGCTGTTAAAATAGCTGCCAACTTATCTTGGTCTGACCATATCATGTTTTGGAATTTAAATTCTTGTACGTTGAAATAAATAAATAAAGTATTTGATACGTTCCCTCAAACATTATATTGCCGATTTTTACAAACATATTTCATATTTTTAGCTTTTGAGCATAATTTATAATTTGTTACAATTTTTTTAAGTGCATTTTAGACTCGTGATTCTATCGAGCGAAAGACAAGGGAACGAAACGCAACTGTCTCTGTCGCACTAATATGGAAGAGTGATAAAGAGAGATAACTACGCTACGCTACGGAGCGTGATCGATTGGCATTTGTCTACGTACTATTCGCCGATTCTTATCGGTAAAAGCCCTCGAGAAATGCCTCAACATTGCTAATTAAATTTTATGGCAGTATTGTGATTCAAAAAAGCGGTACGCCTTTATTCAAATCCATGTTCTGAACCTACTGCACTTTAAACGAGATAAATTAGTTAAATAACGCACACATTTCTCACACTGATCACTTTATTCCCTCTTGCACGGCTAGTGCCACACATGAAGACACATCTGTACCCCTAGTGTAAATAAATTCGATTTCGAAACGTGACGTACGCGTTTGCGTTTAGTCTCATTCTGTATGTGATTTAGAAATAGCGCAGCGCGCCAAGCGGGACGTTTTGGAAACTCAAAATCCTATACAAAATGAGACTTAACGCAAACGCGTTCGTCACGTTATGATGTCGATTGAATTTACACTAGGGGTACTGGTCCGTGTTACAATTATAATTCATTTTCCTGGATACTTTTCAAAGAGGTCCAGGGCTCACTAGCCTCTACTCAGAGCTCTTCTATCTAAAACGTCCAGTTCCAAGTCTGTGCACCCAACTGTAAGAGTTTACGGACGAAACAAGTTGAAGATGTGTGCAGGGTGCGTCGTGATTAGCGTGTTGCTCGCGCTGTGTATAACTGCTGATGGCGGTCGCTGGGACCTTGAGACCCTGGTAAGTCTTTACTGAAATAAGTAACTGTGGTCTCCGACTACACTTTACGGTTACATTGGTGTTGAAATCAAAACCGGGTCCAGGGTCATGACCCCCCCAGGCCCAATTAACTGACCATAACGCTGGATCCGCCCTTGGTTGAAACATTTTAATACAATCTGCATTCGCATCAGACGCTTCTTCTCTTCTTCCTCGCGTTGTCCCGGCATTTTGCCACGGCTCATGGGAGCCTGGGGTCCGCTTGATAACTAATCCCAAGATTTGGCGCAGGCACTAGTTTTTACGAAAGCGACTGCCATCTGACCTTCCAACCCAGAGGGTAAACTAGGCCTTGTTAGGATTAGTCCGGTTTCCTCACGATGTTTTCCTTCACCGAAAAGCGACTGGTAAATATCAAATAATATTTCGTACATAAGTTCCGAAAAACTCATTGGTACGAGCCGGGGTTTGAACCCGCGACCTCCGGATTGCAAGTCGCACGCTCTTACCGCTAGGCCACCAGCGCTCAGACGCATCAGACGCTATAAAATGTGAAAGTGGCGGAAAGTTTCAAAAAAGTTCAAACATTCTTAGGAATTTTCACAGGAAACAATAAAGGAAACTTCCATGTTGGATTCGAATTTAGATTCCCATACAAAAATATTACTTCGAAGTTTTTCCGACCACATATCAATAATAACCACTACTAAGCGTATCAGTTTTGTACAATCACTTCAAAAACCTAAAATTTTATGAAACTGTCGTTCCAAACCAATTCTCAGCACGTCTTTTATTTGTAGGCTACACCAGCTGATCTACTGTCTCCACAAGAAACGTCGCCCAGCAAGCCAGAAGACGATCTGTGCCAACGCCGGCCGCTGACCATCAAATTCGCAGACCTCGGATGGAGCGACTCGATAATCGCTCCAGACGACTACGAGGCTGGCTACTGTTCCGGCGACTGCCTCCCTGGAGCACTCCCGAACTCGACCAGCCACGCCATCGTACAGGCACTTGTGAATAAACTTCAGGACGTTGTGCCGAAGCCGTGCTGCGTGCCAACCGAGCTTGAGCCAGTCCTGTTGTTATATTATAACGAGGAAAACGATGTGTTGCTTAGAAGGTATACTAATATGAAGGTTAAGAGTTGCGGTTGCCGATGAACTACTAAAATACATACACATTACGTTCTTTACATCGGAGATGTTTAGAGTTTGGGAGATTAAGGGGCGCTCTTTTGGTTTTTTTTTGGTATTTAGCGATATTAAATGACTGTATGTATATTTAATTTTGAGTACCAACACAAAAGTAGGTGCGTTTAGCTTGAAAGTTTGCGATTATCAAATTACTCCGTTTACCTTACGTACATCATTGCCGGTTTTGCGGGAATGTTGAATCAATAAAAGCAATATTTTAACAGTAGGTGTGTGCTTCCAATTTTATTAATAATTACAATAGAGTGTAGGGTAAAAATAATCCTTTATTACTCATGGGTTGCATAATATCTAGCACATAAATCATAAACAATCATTATGTACACCTGGGGGCCTACCGCGAAAATCGAAATTCGCAAATTGCGGGGATCTTTCTCTTTTACTCTCACTAAGACGTAATGAGTGACAGAGAAAAATGCCCTCAATGACGAACTTGGATTTTCGCGGTAATAGCCCAGAGCTTACCGAAACAATGAATCTTTCAAATTTTACGCAGGACTACTGTAGGTATCGACTACCGTCGTCATCAGATATATCGGAGCGCCCAACGTGTTTACAAATATCTTTTTTTTTTTATAACGATAGGCAGGCGTTTGACCACGATCTCACCTGATGGTAAGATCTGAACAAATCCTCTATTATCAAGACGTTAAATTGCATGTTCAGATACATAATATCGGATGGTGACTCGTCTGGGTGCCGCCGCTTTTGAATTTAAATTGGAGTCCGGGCTTCCCGTACTTTATTCATAAATTGACCACACAGTCAATTGAGTTATATTATTACAAGCTTTTATTTAACTTGCCCTGTTAGTATACTTAGTCTTAGTGTATGTTAGTGTGGGTAAAATTTTGGAAGCTAAACAAATTTAAAACCCACTTTCCGATTTCCGATTGAGCTAAAATGTTGTGTAGGCCGTCGGCTCCCGACCGAATACGTCATTTAATTTTGATTAATGGAAATAAAGACATACGACATATGCCACTTGAAGAGCTAAGTAAATCGGATGACAATGCAATATTATGATGACATAGATGACATGGAACTGATCTGATGATGGAGACAGGAGGTGGCCATGGGAACTCTATTATCTCTATTGTATGGGAATGATATTTTTGCCAAAAACTTATTTATAGGTATGAACATTATCTTTACTGGATCAACGCGTGCACTATAATGTATCTTAGAATCTGTGCGGAAAGAGTCATATGTATAATGTATTGATTTCCGTTTCCATATATTTCACGACTCATTAATCTCTTTCCGCACAGACTTGGCACAGACTCTATTAACCCTTAATTTGGCACAGTCAAGTATACTTAACACTTACTTTGAAAAAAAAAAAATGAAAAATGTATTCAAAGTTTTTAATTTCTATGTATCATTTATGAACTCGTACTAAACAGAAATATTAAATATTGATATTCTCGTAAGGGCCGTATTCGATAAACTTAAATCAATGATTAACTTAATAACCGGCCAAGAGCATGTCGGGCCACGCTCAGTGTAGGGTTCCGTAGTTACTCTTCCGTCACAATAAGCTAAACTGGAGCTTAAAGTGTAATAAATGGTACCTTTCACCCGAGTTAAACAAATAGGCAAATTTGCATAATCAGTACCTAATTAAAGTAAGTCTTTTTACTATGAAGGGAAAACATTTTGCGATAACTCAAAAACAGCTAAACTGATCATGTCCGCTATAGTTTTCATTTAACGTCTTTCTTAAGCTATACTTCTACGATTTTTTTCATATTTTTTGGACCTATGGTTCAAAAGGTATAGGGGGGGGGGGGGCACATTTAATTTTTTCTTTCGGAGCGATTATCTCCGAATATATTCACTTTATCAAAAAATGTTTCTTGAAAACCCGTATTAGTTTTGAAAGTCCTTTCCAACGATACCCCACACTCTAGGGTTGAAGCGAAAAAAAAAAGTCACCCCCACTTTGTGTGTAGGGGTGGTACCCTAAAAAAAAAATTTTAGATTTTATTGTACGACTTTGTCGGCTTTATTGATTTATATATCCATGCCAAATTTCAGCTTTCTAGCACTAACGACCACGGAGCAAAGCCTCGGACAGACAGACAGATAGACAGACAGACGGACATGGCGAAACTATAAGGGTTCCTAGTTGACTACGGAACCCTAAAAATGGACTTATTTGGATTACTTACTCTTTGAAAAATTAACTTAAGTTAAGCACAGGAATGCGCCCTTAAAATTAAATAAGAAAAAAAAACATTGTGTTATTTTGCATGATAATATAAAGTTGCTAGGTGTTTTTTTTTTCTTTTTAGAGTTTAAGTTCCGAAAGCAAGCTCTACGCATATGCTAAATAAGGAGTCCGACGACTTTTGTAACGAATAAAATATTACTGGTGATCCTAAGTTTTTTTCGGTATTTTGGTTAGATTAAATGCAAAAAAAAATGTTTTTCTTGTCTTTGTTTCGATACCCGTTTTTGGAATTGGTTAAGTACATTTAACACTTACCAGGTACTAAATTTGTCGAGCGTCAGTATTTACAGTAAAATATTACAGTAAAATATTTTTGTAACATTTTTTGGGACATATTTAAACGTATAACAATAAATATATGTGCACATAAAAGTTAAAATCAAGCTTTTTCTATCGTTACGCGCTGATAATATTCTGACTTACCTAGATATATTTTGGGCAGTGAAAGTCATACAACAGATAAAAGTAGGTAAGTTATTAAAAAAAAAACGAAATGAATTATATCCTACATGTATAGGTAATATACTTTTAATCTAAGACTGTTTCCAAAGCCACGCCTTATGTACATACTTTGAATAATTGTCAATAAAATTTCTCACAGAATCCTCCGGATACTCCCAATTTCCCTTGACATATCCCCCGTCACAGTTGCAGCCAAAAATATTGCACGGTCCCTTTCCACAGTATAAGCCATTGGTGACTGGTCGACCATCGTTGCAGACGTCCACTTTACAATAAGCAACGTAAATGTTTCGAACAGTGACCGCCTGGGGAACAATCTCGTTGCATTTTCCTTCATTTGTAAATGCTACGGTGACCGTTTTACAGCAATCACTTTTAACTTTGATGAAATATAGTAATAACGAAAGGAATAAAAGGAACGATTTCATTTTACTTCTTTTTGTTACGGTCAGTTAAACGCGTGATGCTGTTCAAGCGTCTGTATGGTAAATGAAGGAGGTACCCGGTATATTTGGGCTTATAAACCTATGAATCATTTTATCTAAGAGATATTTAGGATCTCGATCACACCTCTGGGTTGGAAAATCCCATGACATCCGCTTCGTAAAAAAACCGGCCAAGTGCGAGTCGGACTCGCGCACCGAGGGTTCCGTACAAACCTGTAGGTGTATAAGTAAAAGTTCACCCATCACGACAATCGAGTCATATCAATTATTGAAAATATTTTTATTATATGATGTAATTAAAAATTTACGGTTTTCGCAATTTTTCTTTATGTATAGGACGTTGCTTCGTAACAAATTTCAAGATTCTGAGTTAACGGGAAGTACCCTGTAGGTTTTGATTCCCTTGCGAGTGTCGAAAATTTGCGGAAATTTGGGGCATAAACGACTGTATCTTTTGATTGTGTTGGCTTAGAAGTTTGATTGATTTTTTCACAGCTCTAAGGGACAGTAGACCTGAGTATTAGATATAAATTTCAGCTTGATACCTCCACGCGTTCCTGAGAAAAAGGGTCTTGACAGACGGACGGATAACAAAGTGATCCTATAAGGGTTCCGTTTTTTCCTTTCGTGCTACGGAACCCTAAAAATGTTCCTACAATTAGGTAATTGAGATGGCAAACTGCTGAGCGGAACTCATGCTTTAGGCGTAACAAAATCTAGGACGATGATTCGATGTGTCCGGTGATATTTCCAAAGTAGGCAATGCATTTATGTAAGTATTTCCCCATTTAAATAATAGACCGCGAGTCAGGAACACATTTCTATGACCAATGACCAATAGTCTCCCAGGCGAGAACTCGTAAAGTGGTTCAGGATGATGTGTAATGCAGCCTCGTGGACGTCAGCTGCCGCTCCATTGGTGGGTTGAGGAATGGCAGCCACCGAAACAAAAAAAATACAGATAAATTTTGTTAGCTATCGAATCCCGATTTTAACTTTGTGAGAAGAACGTTGAAATATTACTGTGAATTTAAAAAAAATCGTCTCCCGGTTGTATTGTGGTGGATAGTCGTCAGCTGGTTGTATGAATTCATGATAGCATCAGAACTATCATGTGACAAAGTACCTATCAACTGGCATTCGATTATTGACTAAATTTGCGCCTGGCCCGCGGTATATAGATGCGGGAAGTGGTTTGGTCTGCTTAAACCACAATCATCATCATTGGTAACTAGAAAATTCACTGCGTATACGAATAACACCGAAACTAGAGACATACTACTTAAAATATTGTTTAAATTGAAACTGTTGCTTTTTACGACAAGGCAGTAGTATAGTTTAGTACTTTAGCCTGTCCAGTTGGTGTAAAAAAAAAACTATCAGTAGTGTCAGTGTCAATGTCATTGTCAAACTGATGGTGATGGTTACCAAATGATCGCCCTGTAGCCGAGAATAGTTTATTTTTATCCGATTTACTGTCGTTTTAAGCATAAATACTCAACACAGAAATTAAAAGGAATGAGTACTTGTAGAACTTGCCTTAAAACTCCGGCTGACAAAGATATTTCAAAGCTGAAAAAGAGTATAAAAGATGACAACAAAAAATGCATTGATATCATAGAGTATTGTTTGGATATAAAGGTAAACAATAGTATTTTAACTTTCACTTAAGTTTTATTACAATTATAATATGACTGAGTACCATTACAGGTTACAGAAGATTCCAAAATAACAACGAAGCTATGCCACAACTGCTACAGGAAAATCATTTCGTTTTACAAGTTTAAGGCTCTATCTTTGAAAAATGATGCCTATTTGAGGTCTCTGGAGCCAGCTGTGCAGTTGGTAGACCAAAAACGATCAGTTTATGTTGACGGAAACGGAATTAAACACGAGAATCCATTGGAATCTGATGATTACGGTCCAAGTATAGTTGAAGAATACACAGCAATAAAAATAGAAATAGATTTTAAACATGAACATACATTAGAAGATGAAGTAGATGCTGAAAATGTAGACACATCAGGAAACGTAGACACATCGGGAAATGTAGAGATAGATGTTAAGGATGAACATAATGAGATGCTAAATGAAAAGTCACTGTGAAAATTTTAAAGAGAGGAAGACTAAACAAAAAGGTAATTACTACACCGCGTCTGTTTGTCTGTATGATTGCGATAAACTCAAAACTACTGAATGGATTTTCATGTGGTTTTTGCCTATCAATAGAGTGATTGTTGGGGAAGGTTTAGGTGTATAATACATCAATGTTCTACCCGTGTGAAGCCACTTAGTCACAAGTAAATAGATAAAATTGAATGAAAATAAAACCATCAAGGTTGTGATACTATACAATCCTCAACCAGTTTGCTTGGGGGATAGTATCATTAGCACAATCACATTTTAATCATAGAAAGCCGAGCAACTATATAATGTCAGCCTGTGCAGCCAATGTGCATATTGTTCACGAGCGTTAACGATTGTAACGTTGGCTACGCGGCCTGGTGTGACAAGCTTAGCTCACTAATTTCTACCAAAGTTTAGAGTCATTGAACCATATGGTAGTGCGGTTACGTCTGAAAATATAGATAGGGATGACAAAGAGCCAAAAATATGTATACACGTTATATGGGCATGGGCAATAAGGCTGTGTATACATATTATTGTACTTTGTTCATATCAATATTTTTAGATGTGACTGTACAAGGTTGATTTTAGTTTAATTGGTTTTTTCCATTAGTGAGTTTTGTTTGTCATCTGACAATAAGTCCTACTACTTCATTTCAACCATAAACACATCAGTTTAGACCAGTGTTTCTATGATGCGACCCCCTTAGTATGTACAGTCAGCATCAAAAGTAGCAGAAGAAACAACGCGCCAAAAGTATCTGATATTCCAGATAACTTTTCCAAATATGGATAATTCTCTAAAAATCACCTTCTACACTATATCTTTTACAGTCTAAATTGGTCTATAGAACCATCAACTTGTTAAGCTGTTACAGAATGGTAGATATCTACTTTTGAAACCTTGTTTGATCCGCTACTTTTGATGCTGACTGTACAATATGTTTTGCTTTATGCTGGTAGAGGCCCAGGGTGGTTGCAACCCACAGATTAAAATATACTGGGTTAGAGTATCCATATCCGAAAATTAGACATTAGGTGGGCCCACACTGAGCGAGCATACGCGCGTTTTTCTCGCCTGAGCGCGCTGCCTCGGCAGAGGCACGTCTACACTTACTGGCCGATTTGTGCGTGAGAAAATTGCCTCGCGCGTATGCTCGCTCAGTGTGGACCTGGCTATTGATTTCTGGGTGTAGATTTTATCCTATTTCCCCATTCGAATTACACAACCTCTCTGAATTACATAGTATGTTTATATAAGTTATTAGATACACAAATAACTTATATAAGTTTTGTTTTCTTATTTTTTAAGTATCAATATATAAAAAACGCGGCCATCCCAAGAAACTAAGCCCAAAAGAAGAAAGAATGAAGCCAAAAAAACGAATATGCGAGGAATGTGGAAAGACAGTTCTTAATCTCAAGCAGCATTTGCTGCAGCACCAACCAAAGGAGGAGAGGAAGATGCTGCAGTGCCAGGCGTGTCCGAAGGTGTTCTCGTCTAGAAGCGGTAGAAACAAGCATTATGTGGTCGCACATTTAGGACGAAAAATGAAATGTGATATTTGTCATAAAGGTATGTTATTTTGGTAATCTATGTTGCCAAAAAATAATAAAGTTAACTGAGTTTATTCTGTACAAATACTATAAGTTAAATATTTCAAAAAGCATCTACTGTCACTGAACGACCTGACTTTAAACCTACATTATTTGATCATGTAATGTTTTCATCTACCCTCAGCTGCCTTAAGGAGCCATTTGAGGGTAGATTTTGTTTACCTTTTTTTAAATACCTAAAGATACAGACTATAACTAAAGAAATTATTTATTATACTGGCAATGGTAAGTTTCTAGGTCGTTTTAGCATGAGAAACATTGACATATATATCTATTAAGGACGGGCCTTACGAACAATAAAAATGGGGCCAGGAGGCTTACCGCGAAAATCGAAGTTCGTCAATTGCGGGCATTTTTCTCTGTCACTCTAATTACGCCTTAGTAAGAGTAAAAGAGAAAGATCCCCGCAATTTGCGAATTTCGATTTCCCCGGTAGGCCCCCAGAGCGGTGTCAGTGTCACGCACACGAATTCGAGCCAATCCTGCAGTCTAACGCCACAACGCGATTGGTTGATGGGTTCGCATGCGCGCGTGATTGGTCGCAACTAGTTGCGTTAGACTGCACTGTTGGCTCGAATTCGTGAACCAGCACTATTCTTTCACCACTAAACTAGCACTATTCTTAGTACCCTAGGACGGGCCTTAGATACTCGTATATGTCAATGATGAAAAATAATTCTACAGAGGAAAGCATGAGGAAATTTAATATATAATATAAAAAACTAAAGCTAAAATTTTTCTGACCGATTCTCGTGGATTGGATTCTTTTCCCTAAATTACATCCAATGAATAACTCTTTTATCTAAAGTGGTCTCACTTGTGTTCTAGAAGTGTCAAGTGTGAAAACGCACAAGATGCAAGTTCATAACCGGCACGAATTACCTTTTGGCTGCTTGTTCTGTTCGAAACGCTTCATCTCTCGGTCCGGGCTCGAGGCGCACGTCGCCGGGCACACTAAACACTTGCCATACGAGTGTGACGACTGCCACAAGAGGTTCCGGTCTAAAATGTCCATCTCTAGTCATATGTAAGTAGATTCATCTTTCGGTCCGGTCTCGAGGCGCACGTCGCCGGGCACACTAAACACTTGACATACGAGTGTGACGAGTGCCACAAGAGGTTCCGGTCTAAAATGTCCATCTCTAGTCATATGTAAGTAGCTTCATCTCTCGGTCCGGTCTCGAGGCGCACGTCGCCGGGCACACTAAACACTTGCCATACGAGTGTGACGAGTGCCACAAGAGGTTCCGGTCTAAAATGTCCATCTCTAGTCATATGTAAGTAGCTTCATCTCTCGGTCCGGTCTCGAGGCGCACGTCGCCGGGCACACTAAACACTTGCCATACGAGTGTAACGAGTGCCACAAGAGGTTCCGGTCTAAAATGTCCATCTCTAGTCATATGTAAGTAGCTTCATCTCTCGGTCCGGTCTCGAGGCGCACGTCGCCGGGCACACTAAACACTTGCCATACGAGTGTGACGAGTGCCACAAGAGGTTCCGGTCTAAAATGTCCATCTCTAGTCATATGTAAGTAGCTTCATCTCTCGGTCCGGGCTCGAGGCGCACGTCGCCGGGCACACTAAACACTTTACAACCCTAAGGAGGACTAATTGATAGTGCCATACATTAGAAAGGGTCAGCACAATTCGTCCTTGAATCGCTGTCAAACTTCGGTTTTGTAGGAAGTTTCATTTCTATACGGTAGTACTATTATTAATAATAAATAATACTACTTATTCGACAGTTGGCAGCTGTCAAATATGTAGTATGAAGATGACGACCCACGAAAATCCTCATGTTTTCTCCACGTTATGCGTTTGCATCTATTTCCCTTACCATCAACTCACACATAGCCAATAGCTTTGCTGTAGGTACCTTTTAAAATGATGTTTTTTTTTCAGTCGGATGGTTCACATAAAAGAAAAACTCTATCAATGTCATCTCTGTTCGAAGGCTTTCTTCAAAAAGTATTCACTTCAAAAACATGTATGGTAAGCAAAAATTATACAAATGTTACATTTTTTATGTGAGTACTTACAATTAGTAGCAACCCTAATTTATACAAAATACTTACTACTGCCGTTATTTTCACTTATTACCGGCTTTCTAGACTCGGACCAGTCTAACTCTGCAGGGCATTTGCAATGTAAAAGTGTCGCAATGTCATAATTAATGTCAAATTTCTACGAAAATATGACATTAATAATACACCTTAACAGTACAACAACATCCTCAGGATGCTGCTGAGGCTGCCAAAGCACTGCAGTGCATCAGGCATGTTTGCCGAGGCACGGGCGGATGACTTTTTCGCCATAAGGCGGAAAAGAATTGCCTCGATGCTAAAGCGAGTGCGTGGCAGCAGCAACTGTATGCTGAGGGTGTTGGCGGAGCGCCTGGACTGCCCGCTAACAAAGTACTGGGTTGATGTGGTCATTGGTAGGACCAAGTAGTCAATAAATTATTTTCACTGCTTGCTTCTGCCAAAGGAATTGTTTCCCATTTTCTGCACTTTTGTTCTCATTTTGTCTGCATTATACTTAGTATGTAAATTAACTAACATAGTCCTTTTTAAGTTTTACTAATACTTATATGGACACTTATATGTCTGAAATAAACAATTTTTTTATTTTTATAATATCACTTTGTTCTGTTTGAAGGGGGCAAATGTAACTCTACAACGGTAGATGAAATCAAATAGAATATTTTTTTTAGTTACACCTTAACTTTTATTTTTGAGATACAAAAATCCCAGTTCGATTGTAAGTTTGGTACAGTCAGCGTCAAATACTTTGTAGCAACCAAAGTAGCCAAATAGTTCCGTACACCATATATTTAGTATGGTGTACCGAACTATTTGGCCAATTTGACAGCTACAAAGTATTTGACGCTGACTGTACAAAAGCTATATAATTGTGTAGTAAATTGACCAATACGGAATGTATATCGTAGACGAAACTCTGCGTTGAGGGCGCCCCTAGCACAAACAGTAAACAAACCCCCTTGAAGCATCATAGTATGTTTAAGTTAGTATATGATTTACGGTTTGTGCTAGTGCTGTACTCTGGCGGCAGAACATTGCAGTAACGCTCTCTATTGAACTGATATTCTAGTATCTAAGATGTTAAAAGCCCTGTTATTCGACGTATCGACAGGGGGAGGAAACCAAAGCGTTTGGGCGTCCCCGGTTACGTTCGCCTCAGCATTGCTCCGAGCAATTATTAGGGTTGGCAAAACTTAAGGTTCCTTTGCGTGCACAACCACATATAAGATAATTATATGCATTTTGACAACCCTAAATAGCTGAAAGGGAAAGTTCCATACATTGGGACAACATGATTCGGCCTTGAATCGCTGTCAAACTTCGGTTTTGTAGGAAGTTTCCTTTCTGTTCGGTAGTACTATTATTTATTTTGGGGTATCGGCAGGTCACACACCAAAGAACGTCCGTTTGAGTGCGAGGATTGCGGCAAATCGTTCGGAGACAGGACCACGTTGAGGAACCACCGCCTTACTCATGTAGATGTCAAGAGCTTCCGCTGTGAGGTCTGCGATATGAGCTTTGCGAGAAAGGGGTAAGGACGCCGTTTGCAACTTATTAGTTTTTATATCGATTAGACTTAGGAAGCGTTGAGGAAAGGAAAAGGCTCGGAGACATTGAACAATCACAATATATTAATTTAAAAGTCGCGCTAACAACGCCAAGAATACTTATTATAAGTTTGAGAATGTCGGCATTTTTTTTTGTTAGTTATACCATCGTAGGGTAACTGTATAAGTAATAAATATAACTGTATAAGTACCTAAATACGTCGTTCAAAGTTTCAAACAGTCTGAAAGGAAGAACTTCACCTTCTGTAAGTGGAGTGTGTACAGACATTGACTTTTACTTTACACCCTAAAATCTAATTAAAATTACTTTGGACCCTAAATGGCTCATCAATTAAAGTCCGTGACCGTACAAACGCAGAGAAAGAAGCGACGAAAGATTTTGTAGACGGTCTAGTATTGTTTCGTAGGTTACAAATGAATAAATAAAAAACTTTGCTTATATATCAGTGTTAATCGTCCTGTCACGGTCGCCACTATTGTCCAGGCGGACAATAAGCACTCCATGAGCAATACTTTTACAAGTTTATTGTGAAATTCACAATTGAAATTTAATACGTAATTATAGATAATTGACTCTGAGCGGCGTGCGCGCGCTCCAGAGGTGACTCGCCGACCAGGCGCGGATACAAGGGGGGGGGGGGGGGGCATAGGGGCAATGCCCCCCCCCTAAAACCCTGGCTCTCACATTACTAAATTGAGTAAATTTTTTTTTACCTTATTTTCTGTGCAAAAATATATGATTTTCTCAAAATGGCCCCCCCCTAAGCCAAATCTTGTATCCGCGCCTGTCGCCGACTGATTGGCCGTGGCCGATCGCCGCGCTCTTGTCGCTGCGTACGCGCTCGTACAGTTGGGAATGACGAAACGGTAGTGAAAATGTTCACTGCTTCTTCGCAAAATTCTACTGTTACACATGTAATCATGTCAGTTATTTTTGCAGGTATCTATCGGCCCATATGGTGAAGCACACGAAGGAGAAGCGCTACCCGTGCGCGTTCTGCGGCGCGCGCTTCGGCCGCTCCGACCACCGCAACCGGCACGAGCTCACCGCGCACAAGAAATTCTTAAACGCGTCAAACGACTGAGGACCTTTTCTCTAAGAAATAAGGTTGAAATTCCCTCCGCAGCTGGAGTTCAACGCGTACAAGAAATTCTTAAACGCGTCCAACTTGAGGACTTTTGTGTTCAAGGATTAAGGTTGAAATTCTGTCCGCAGCCGGAGTTCATCGTGTATGAACCAATTCTAAACCTGACAAACTATTGAGGACCTTTTCTCTAAGCGATAAGGTTGTAATTCCCTCCGCAGCTGGAGTTCATCGCGCACAAGAAATTTCTAAACGCGTGCAACGATTGAGGACTTTTGTGTTCAAGGATTAAGGTTGAAATTCCCTCCGAAGCTGGAGTTAATCGCGAACAAGACATTTTTAAACGCGTGCAACGACTGAGGACTTTTGTGTTCAAGTATTAAGGTTGAAATTCCCTCCGCAGCCGGAGTTCATCGTGTATGAACCAATTCTAAACGTGACAAACGATTATGGATTTTTCTTTAAGAAATAGGGTTGAGATTTTGTCCAGCCATCTTCGCCACGTGCACCGATGTATCGATCCTTTCCCAGCTTCCTGTCCGAACTCGCCTATGCACATTCTGCCAGTAGCGCATGTTGACTTACTTCGACAACATAATGAGGATGGCGGATGAAAGTGTCGAAAAGATGATCATTGTTGGAAACACGGAGGGCAAACAAGGAGACAATTCCCAAGTGAAAGGGTCCCCATACTCAACCAAGTTTTACTCGGTCAAGAGACGCGCTGTTCAGGCACCGGTGGAGGGAGATCATAAAAAATAGGTGTGAAGCTTCCACATCTACCGATGACCACAATTTTCAGTCACGAGGGAGTGACTACAGACAGAGATAGGGTTTCTTTCAACCGCTGCACGGTGCACAGTGTCTGACAAACGCGTCAAAGGGTTGAGAACTTTATCTCCATGCAATAAGGCTGAGACTTCCTACGACCACCGCAGGCGGCTCACAGAGCATAACAAAACTTAACTTTATTTCAAAGAAATACAGTTGAAACTCCCCGCGCAACCGGCACGATTTCAATGCGTACAAAATTCTAAACGCGTCAAACGATTAATGAATATATATGGTTTTATAAAAAAATAAAGCTAATTTGTTTCATTGTTTAAATAAATAAAAACTCCACATTCCAAAATACCACAATATTTATTTAAATACATCAAAAACACTAAGTACTCGCACAAATAGTTTGACCAAGCTAAGTTGGCAGCGCTTTTGAAAGCCTCTGCAAGTGTTATTTAAACGTAATCATTTCATAGAAGCTTGACGTTTAAAAATAACACTTGCAAAATCGCTGCCATCAAAATTGCTGCCAACTTAGCTTGGTCCAACTCAACTATTCTACGTTTTCTACACATCAAAATTAAATGTATCATAAGTATTGAGCATAAAAAATCACAAGTTGTAATGCCTAGATTGAAAACATTGAGACGGCCGGCTGCTGATTCATGACTCATTGGCTATTTTCCATTACAAACAATACTATTGGTTGATTTCCACATGTCTCATCTCATCTCTGCTTATCTCCACGTAAGCGAAAATGCCTTATTTTGTGTGATATTAACCTTTTCAACGCTTTTCCACACGTGTCAAGAAATGCCATGGACGCCAAATAGTTTACTGGTGAAGAGCGAATATGAAGCTTAACTGACAGTAGGAAAGTTGCTTTGACAACGTCCGCCATAGCCTTTTTAATGGTCATTGGCGTCGCGGGCACGACAGACGATGACCGTTTTTGTGGTCTTTGGCGTTGAAAAGGTCCCTACGTCATATAATTAGTAGTTAAGGGCACAGTGGTTTCTCAGCGACATCGCTGGATTCCAGCTCGCTAGTGATACAGTCCCCGGCCTCGTCGCAAAGTTGAGGCATATCGCACGGCTCGAAGATGTTCAGCGTGTTGGAGATGATCTCCAGCCTCTCTTCTAGGTGCGGGTATTCGCGGCCGAGCTTGGCTACTATGAACCTGAAAATATAATATTCATATGACATTATAAAATGATCTCTATATTCAAAAAGAAAGACAAGAGAAAATGATCTTTTTGTTTCAAGAAATATTTTTAATCAACTCGAAACCAGTTTTTTATTTGAAGCTCGGTTAATCAATAATATTCAGCCATAAAATACAAGGTTTCCCCGTGAGAATTGCGAGAGATTTTTTTCTCTTTTTTTGAACACTCCTGTACATAAAACGTAATTTTTATTGATAAATACATAGCCTAAAATTAACTAAAAACTTTTTTATTTTATTTGGGGGTAGCCTCTCGAATACATTTTTTTAATTTTTCGATGTCAATCAATAGGTATGTCCAGAGTCCAGACTAGACTTCAAAGTGGCAATACCGCAGTCAAAAATGTGTTTTGTACCGACTTATGGCGAAGGAATGATTTCGAAAAACATTTAGTTATCTCTGAAACTAGGCCTAATCCAGAAAATTTTATATGGCATGTTAGTTTCTAAATATTGCCAGGAATGCTTAGTTAAAATGTCTCGCAATGCTCACGGGCATGGGCACCTTGTATAGTAAGAAAATGAGCCTAATGCAGATCCTTTGAGAACGCCTGTGTTTCGCTAGTATTGGAGTATACTGTGTTGTGTGTGTGTTAGTCTACACTCTAATAATGACTATAGTATCTACCTATGCGCCAATGAGAATCAGAATATTTGCCCATTGGTCTACAATGTAACCTCTGACCATGCCTTGGACCGAAGTTTCTATTGAAAATTTTCATATTAGACTCCCTCAAAGGCCTTTGCTCTACTCTTTGTTCTACATTCAGCGTCAAATACTTTGTAGCAACCAAAGTAGCCAAATATTTAGTTCGGTGCACCATAAATTTAGTATGGTGTACCAATTTTTTTTTTAAATAAATATTCTAGGACATTATTACACAAATTGACTAAGTCCCACAGTAAGCTCAATAAGGCTTGTGTTGAGGGTACTTAGGTTAGACAACGATATATATTATATGTAAATATTTATAAATAATTAAATACATAGAAAACACCCATGACTCAGGAACAAATATCCATGCTCATCACACGAATAAATGCCCTTACCAGGATTTGAACCCGGGACCATCAGCTTCATAGGCAGGGTCACTGCCCACTAGGCCAGACCGGTCGTCAAATATGTCAAAGGTCGTATTTGGCCACTTTGACTGCTACAAAGTATTTGACGCTGACTGTACAAGGTCTAGACTTACCTGATGCGTTCATTAAGCGCAGTAGCCTGCTTATACTCAGTTAGTACGGTGGCTTTAGGTTTCTTGACTCGCAGCGACTGTCTTTTAACTGCCGTCCCCAACTCGGCGCCGAGTCGCTGAGCGCGTACCACTCGCTCCAGGAGCTATGGATGAATATTGTCCAATTAATAAGATATGATTAAGCTCTGGTGATATGAGAGAGACAAACCAGGCACTTTTAATTTGCCTTATCATTCGTGAGTACTTGTAACTGCAGTTTGAAACTATTTATTAGAAATTTGCTTCAACCTCCAATCACGTCTGCTTCTACTTTCTAGTAGTACTGACCCACTACTACTGATTGTCCCGCTCTGCCTGACGGCAGTCGCGCAACAACGAGGCAACTTGCTCCTTGAGCTGCGCGTTGAGAACGCTGTTCTCCATAACCAACATTCAATTATGGTCATATGGCCGCCCGTATCTTTGCGGGGACCATATGCCCACAAGAACAATCACTTAATCAAAAACAGATTTTTAAAACGAGCATCTCTATTCATCAAAGATAGAGATGCCAAATCTGAAACCGTAAAACCATAAATATTTTTCGCCAATGTCACCGCGGGCACAGGGTCGCCCGTATCAATAGCGAGGGCCCTGTGTCTACAACAGACACGGACAAACCTTGGAAAAAAAAAAAACGCTGTTCTCCGTCTCTCTCTACAGCCTGCCATCTCTTTCTACATCTAGAACTGACCCACTGCTTGTCCCGCTCTGCCTCACGGCAGTCGCGCAGCAACGCGGCAACTTGCTCCTCAAGCTGCGCGTTGAGAGCGCTGGTTTCTTTTGTCTCTTTCTCCAACCTCGCTTGTTCTTGTTGAAGACTCTTCATTTTTGCATTTGCCTCTGCGAGATCCTGCAAGTTTGAATAAGGTTAGATAGGGTAAAATTAACACTGGGGCAAGCGAAACACTTGAAGGAAACCTCATACTGTTTCGTTTCTCATGTCCAGAGGAAAATAAATGTTTATTTTTCACCACATGGCCTTACAAAAAAGGAGGTTTTACCGAGGGTAAACAGTATGTGGTTCTTCAAAAAAGGAGTGTACAGGTTTTTAAAGGGTCGGCAACGCGCATGTAACACCTCTGGAGTTGCAGGCGTCCATAGGCTACGGTGACTGCTTACCATCAGGCGAGCCGTATGCTTGTTTGCCACCGACGTGGTATAAAAACAAAAAAATGGAACTATAGTTCTTTAAATTTTGGTGGACGACCGGTTTGGCCTAGTGGGTAGTGACCCTGCCTACGAAGCTGATGGTCCCGGGTTCAAATCCTGGTAAGGGCATTTATTCGTGTGATGAGCATGGATATTTGTTCCTGAGTCATGGATGTTTTCTATGTATTTAAGTATTTATAAATATTTATATATTATACATATATATCGTTGTCTAAGTACTTCAACACAAGCCTTATTGAGCTTACTGTGGGACTTAGTCAATTTGTGTAAGAATGTCCTATAATATTTATTTATTTATTTATTTCAATACTTAATTGTAACATTGGAATTGGATTGTAACTGGAACTGCCAGGGGAGTAGGGAGAGACAGGGTAGGTACTCGATAGATCCTCCTTCTCGTGTCGTGTTCCTCATTTCTGAGGGTCGTAGCCTCCACGAAGTATTTTGTGGGCCACCTTCCACTTGTTGCGGTCTTCGGCACTGTGTGATGCATCGTTGACCCTTGATTACATAAGACACAAGGAGGAATAAAGTATTCTTAAACACGTTGTAGTCTCTCTCTCTCTCTCTCTCTCTGTGTTCAAACCTTGGTGACTCGTTGCACATCAGCTCTCGCCAGCCTCAGTTTATGATGGTATTGAGTCTGTGAGGTGGTCCCATGGGCACCATGGGCAGCTTCTAGTGCTGCCTGAGAGCGGCTCTTGTCCATAGCGGTCCCTCGACGGGTAACCATCAGCGCCAGGTCTTCGGAGAGCTTCTCGGCAGTGCGGCGAAGCTGTTCGCGACGGACCTGTGCAATTACAGATATACAAGATATAGATTGTTTGAGACTGGCTAGTATTTTGACACTTAGCTGTGTCACAGTCAACGACAAGTTAATATATTTGCCAATCTTTTATTCGCCGTTTGCTAAATGTTTTGTATAGAATGTTTCATATCATATTAAAGCACCGCCCGCAATCCCTCTGCTTTGCCTAAAGATTGACTGGTAGAGAATGCCTCATGGCATTAAGTCCGCCTTTTATACTATAAGATTTTCTTTTGTGCAATAAAGATTAAATAAATAAATAAATAAAGTAACTATGCTGGTTCAGTAATCTAAAGGAGGATCTTAGCCTCCGACAAAGAAGCCGCTCTCCTCTATTCTAAGCCACTTCATGCGAGTTGATATTTCCAAGAACGATTGAATTGTTCATGGAATCATTCCAGAATCTAGAATTAGAGAATTCAAGTATTTGTATAGAACATAGTTCTTACTTCCATCCTGTGAATCTCGATCCTCATTTGACCGATTTCTCCGGCCGCGGACTTGGCGTTTTGCATGTTTTTCTTCAGTTCAACAGCCATAATACCCTGTCAATACAACATATTTTAAGTAGCAAATTCCATGGAATCAAGGCCAATCCAAAGCAAAAAAATTTACGCATGAAAACATTTGTTGTAGTGTCTGGAATTGATGCAGTACGTAAGTAGATATTTTTTATTATGTACCTAGGTACTACTTGTTCCTGATCCCCTGCATTGTTTATAATAAATGCTTAGATAGGTTAGAGCATCTAAATGTCTTACTCTGGCACTGTAGGTAAGAGAACTGGATATACGAAGATTAAAAAAAGCCTGCAAAAGGAGGAAATAAGAAGTGACCTTCCGCTGCCAAATGAGCGCTTCCCTCTGCATGCGGTCGAGGCTCTGCGCGAGGTTCATCTTCTCCTTGTCCATGGTTTCTATGGACTCCTCCAAGTCGAACACTTCCGCTTCCGCATCCTGCGAGAAAGTCATGTTTTGATTAATTCATTATCCATTAACGTGGGCTGGAATCTAAACGACCGCGCATTGTGCAGTTTCAGAGGAATTTTCTTCCACAAATGCTCTGGCTGTACTATAGGATAAGTACTTTAAAAAAGAGTAGAGTAGAAAAACATATTCATTTTTAAAGGTTGTTATAAGGGATTGTAGAAAACGTTACAGAGGTTGTTGCACGTGTGGTGGTTCGTATGCTTGTTTGTCACATGTCAGATTCTCAGAAATACTCTCGACGATCTACGTAGCTAGATCACCCGCGTACCTTGAGCTTGCCAATCGTTGCAGAATTAGTTTGGACTGCCTCCATCTATGGACGTACCTTGAGTTTGGCCTGGTATTCGACAGCCAACGAAGCGTGTTCCCTCTTCAACGCTTCCCCTCTCTCTCCAGCGTCCTTCCTCGCTCGCTCCAACACGTCTAGTTTCCCGCGCAGCTCACGCAGCGAGCGATCTACACTGGCGCGCTCCGAGGCCACGGTCTCGATGTCCGCTTGGATCCGCATGCATTTTTGGTCGCAGATTTGAATTTCTGAAAACAAAAAAGAAACTATTTTTAACCAAACTCGACTTACTGGCCGGCAAGTGAATGGCGGTCAAATATTCATACGTGAAATTATCGTGAATACGAAACAGGAGTGGATTCGCGAATGGATTCTTGAATGTATATTTGGGAAGCTTTCCGAAAGCTCGATTTTCACGACCTTTGACGTTCGTCAAACCACCGAAACAACTTGAAAAAACACGAATATCATGAAAAATGCGCATAACCATTCGCAAATGAAGACCTATACGAGGTCTTCACATTGGATGCAAATTCGCACGTCCAAGGTCGCAAATTGTGGGCATCTTTCCCTATCACAATAAATTACGCCTCTATTGGAGTAAAAGAGAAAGATCCCCACAATTTGCGAATTTGGGTTTTCCTGGTAGGCCCTCCGGTGTGCTTGCTGCTATATACGTGCATAGTGCTGTCATGCTAATACACTGGAGTGACGTGCGAAACCGCATCAGTTGTGATAACCACGTATAAGTAAGTACCTACGCGTGGGTGCACGTATCTGCACGAATGACCAGAATATGATTCTAAACTAAAGGTTTTCTTTTTGTATGTATGAATGGATTTGGCTTCTGGTACTTACGCTTGTTGATGAGGTTGACGTCGGCCACCACCTTCTGGTGCTGCTGGGACAACTTCACCACGTTGCTCTGCAGCCGCAGCCACTCGTGCTGCATGCCTTCTGTGCGCTCGCGCAGTGCCTTGATCTGAGTCTCCAGCTCGTCTATACGACGCTCTTGAGGGGATTTACTCTGCATCCGGAGAAAATAATTTGTACCGTATTATCTGCACTCAAGAGCAATGAAAGTAGGTCTGTGGAACAAGTCTAAGATAAATAAATAATAATTGTTAATTTACTTAATTTTATTAAGATTCAAAAAATAGTGAATATGAGTCAGTCTTGACAGGAATATATTTTGTTGGCTTGGCGGCCGGCATTCGCAGGCGGTAGTAAGCCAACATAAAAGGTTCGCCACAGGTCGCCATTTTCGAAAAAAAAAATCATTTAAGCAATAAGCCTCTAGATCTTGGGCATTCTAAATCAGCAATCCAGAATACTTACGTCAAATATCTCCTTCAAAACAAAGTATTTCTTCGTGACAATGTCGAGTTCTCTCTGTTTTCTTGTGAGGTCCATTGTCTGTGAGGAGAAGAAAATCAACATATTTTAGAAGTCATTAAACAAGTTCCAGAAAATTTTGAAAAGTTTGGATTGGATTAATTCTTGGAAATATCTGAAAAATTTGTAAAAGAGACGTGTAAGAGGGAGTACGAATGTAAAAAGTTCCCGAATGGTTTACATGAGGATGTTTTTACAATTTATGAAACTATCAGTAGGAAACTATCGGAATATCATTTTTTTGTATAAGCCTGGTTACAGCCACTGCAATTTCCATGACTGGATCTACGTGTGAGTGTTTGCCTAAAGAATACGTGAAAGACTATAGCCAGTGGTCACCTTTTTGTCATACTTTTCCTCCAGCTGATCGATCTCCCTCTCCCGCTCGCGAACCTTCTCCTCCACTTCTTCTAGCACCTTCTTGTTGCGCGCGGTCAGGCTGCGGTACACCTCGATGTCCAGCATCACCTTGGCGTGGGCGTTTTCCATACCTACTAGACCTATTTCCTGGAATATGACAAATGTAAGGTTCTATAGACATTGTAACAAAAAGCGATGAAATGCGATAATGTTCCTTGTAGAGGTACCTGTTTCCTGGCCATCTCCCTCATCTTCTTGATGCCGTTGGCCATGGATTCTACGGCCTTGTCGTTGAGCAAACAATCCTGTATGTTCTGCAGGATCTCCGTCTCCAGTTTAAGTCTCATCTCCGCCTTGTGGTCGTAGTCCTTCTCTGTAGACGACAGGATATTTTGCATTGTTTTGTTTTCCTGAAACCAAATGTTAAATTGCTGGGTCAGTTGTATGAACCGAAAAGCGCTAGTCTATCTAGGTCATCTGCGTCGATTTTGCAGCGATAAAGTTTGGAAATGTGGAAAGAGCGGAAGGTCTGTTAGTTTGTCTAGGCGATGCAGAGTTACCTTAGATTGACTGTAGTAGCCTAGCGGTTATCTAAGAATGTATTTGTAAGTATGTATTAGATATGTATATACGATTAGATTGCCCAATGCCCACAAACCACTGCACTTTATAAAGTCTCCCGCCGCGTTCGCATAAACTCAAAAACTACTGAACGGATTTTCATGTGGTTTTCACCTATCAATAGAGTGATTCTTGAGGAAGGTTTAGGTGTATATATTATTAACCCGTGCGAAGCCGGGGTGGGTGGCTAGTATTTAATATAACGTAATAACCATTTTGATAAGCTCCTGGTCCCTTTCGGTCATCTCAATGGATTCGGTGAGTTCTTGTATCTGCGTCTCCAAAGCCAGGCGCTTTGCTTCCTCCCCGTCCACTATAAAGTAACAACATTATGAAAAATGTATGCTGCCTTAGTAAGTAGTTTGACTTTAAACATTACTTAAAATTTACCATATCCAGTATCCAGGGGGCCGTCAACCTCTTCGAAGTTCCGTTCGTTTATTTACCTCTCTGTTGCTCTTGCATATTCGTGTGCAAGATAAGCAAATAGACGAAGGAATGAACGAAGGGATTCGCGGTTATTTATGGCCAAGTATGGCCAGTACCCACCCAGCTTGTTAGCAGCGCCGATGTCGTACAGCAGCTTGTCTTTGTTCATAGCCAGCTCAGCACTCTTGTTCATCTCCTCCATCGCGGCTTTCTTCGTGATTTCAAGATTGTTCACGAGTGTCCGGTAATTCTCCCTCAGGGTGCTGAAAGTGAAACGGACGTCATTTCAATTTTCAACACGAAAACACGCCCCAATCCATTTCAATCTATTTTAGAATATAAACCTACCTCTATGGACTTTGAACGGGAGGTGTTAACCCTAGTTGTGCCCTAGGCGATTTTTTTCCATCTTACTTTATCTTAACTCACTTGTAATCATCCCGCACAGAGTCGAACACCTTGTCCCGCTGCGAGATGTTGACGAGCACGGAGTTCCAGAGGCTCACTAGACGCCTTTTGTCTAGTTCCAGGTCTTCCAGCTCCGTCGAGTATGCAGTCACCTGGAAGTTACTGAATTGTTCGAAAAACACAAGCCTTTTAGCCTAAGTGGGAACAGTGAGGAAAATCGCATTTTACTGTTTTCGGTGTTAATGTGAAAAGTAGGAGTCACACGGGACCAAAGTTATTTGCATATCGCACCTCTTGAATCACACGTTTGTTCGAAACTGTAAAGCACTGAATAAAATTTATCCTGCGCTATTGCTGCTAGAAAAAAGTCTAAAAATGTGGCCAAATGAAAACGTACCCTATCGTTAACCTTCTCCATCTCGTTGTTCTTGATCTCGAATTGCTTTTTGAACATATCCAGCTTGGACTCCAGCTTCCACACCTCGTTGCTTAGCCCGTAGATCACCATATCCTATAAAAATGCACTGTCATTATCCATACTGATATTATAGCTGTGTATCTAATAATATATGTGATAGACAACGCTCAGCCGTTGAATGTAGAACCTTTAAACATTATATACTAATACGTTCTTCAAATACTCGTATTGCAAAGCTCCAAAATATTTTTTGCAATACAACTGATCAGGGAGTGAAAATGGGAATAAAGATTTTTCGCTAACGAAGTCGCCGGCAGAAGATATTGCCAATTGCCATATAGAAAGCGTAAGCTTTGGAGTTGAGTGTATGCTCGAGTCTGTGCGGAAAGAGAAGAGTCTTGGAATGTATGGAGCCCAATACATTTCACAACTCTTCTCTTCCCGAACAGACTCTATATGCTACTTTATTTTTGAAATTCATCCTGGCTCGCTCGCATTCGGAGTCAATCTGGAAGAAATTATACTGTATACCTACTGCGCCGAATCCGCTACAAATAAAGAGGGAGGAGCGCTGTCGTTTGTCGTCGGCCATCGCCTTCTTCTCTCTCCTTCTAAGTCACAGCAGTTGATCGTGTCTCTCTAACTCACCAGCTGTCTCTTCTCGTCGGCCATCGCTTTCTTTTCAGCTTTCATCTTGTCAGACACACGTAGGTTGACTGTGAGTTCTGACTCTGTCTCCTCACGCCACGCTTCCAGCTGTTGGCAGAGCGATGTTAGCGCCTCCATTTCTTCGATCGCTTCACGTTCTTATTAAAAAAACCACATTAATGAGAAATGTGTTACGTATTAGGTAACTCGGGAGGTAAAGGGTCGCAGACATGTTTTTAGCCACTGCCAATTTTGCACAGATATAGCTTCAAAACTGATAAAATTATACTTAGAAAGATCTCAGAAACTTCTAAGAAAATGTCATGAGGACAGAAATTGGATTTTCTAAAATGAAAACTTTTTTATTCCTTGTGAAGATATCCAGAAGCTTACAAGAACTTTTACAGCCATTTGGAAACTTCCGCATTTTGTACATGAAATCCATTGAAAGAAAGAAAGTAAAGAAAGAAGAAACAAAACGACTTCATATTTAATACTCGTTTTAAATACAAAGTCATTTTTCTTTTAATTTTTCGCATCACGATCGTCATTTACGACATATTTCGCTACGCAATAGTTTTAATTGTATTATATTTAACTGTCTAAGTCCCATACGGAGGTTTAGTTAGTGCAATCTACCTATACTACTATGTATATAGAAACTCGGAAAGGTTTCCACGGAAGACCAGCGTCGAGATCCTTAGGTGGTATCTTGACATTAAGCTGAGTGGAGACCTTTTCAGTGACGCTTAATAATAAATTGATTCTGTCGTCTCATGTATTACCTAAACTTAAGCGTTTTCTGAATAAATTTCTTCTATTCTATTCTATTCTATACTATACTATATAGTACCTGCGATCATGTTCTGTTCCAGCTTCTCCTTAGCTTGCTTGTAGTTCTCGGCGGACTCCTGCGCACGCTTCTCGGCTGCGATCCGAAGCTCCGTGTTCTTGGCGAGAGTAGCCTCGTACTCTTCTATCAGGGCCTATATAGAATGAATAAATACTTGACAAAATGGCGCCTTGCCCACTATGAAACTATATTTAATTAATAAGTAGTGAAACTATAATTATCGAATTAAAGTAATAATTAAGGTCCTAAAAATATTTGGTTATTTTCCGTCTGACGTTTTGAAAATAGAATCGTGACGGAAACAGGACACTGAACTATATCCAACGATGACTAGTATGTATATAGTGATAGAGTCAGACCAAGATAAGTTAGCAGCGAATTTGATGGCCCAGATAGTGCAAGTGTTAGTTTAAACGTCAAACATCTATCAAATTATAATGTTTACTTAACACTTGTACAGGCTAGGCTATCAAAATCGCTGCACACTTGGCTTGGTCTGATTCTAGTGTGCTAAGTTTGAAATAAGCGACTAAAAGCTTACCCTTTGAGCATTAGTGTCGTGGTCACTTCTGTAGATGTTCTCCAAGTCGTTGTCATACGCCAACTTGCTCAGGCGGAGCTTATCTTTCTGCAAATAAGCTTATTTGTGACTTCGATTTCATAAGTCACCTCAGTTCTATAATAGACAGCTTTTCAGTCGAGTATCATAGTCTCTCAGCAAACTTCGTTACCTAAAGTAAGGTGCAAGATTAAAAAGCTTGATTATATCACTATTGTATACAATACTTTTCCTATGAGTCATCTAAAATAAAACTTTAATACCTAAATATGAAATAAAAATTGGTAAGCATCTTAGTAGACAAAATGTAGTACAAAAGACATAAACGCGCGTTGAATAAATATGCTCATGAAATAGTTGCTCATTTATGTCTTTTCTATGGGAGCGCGGCGGCACGTGATTGGTAATTGTTTTTTTTTATAGTTGACTACTGCGTATCGAAATGGATACTACAGGTAGTTGATTTGGGAACCCATACATGAAAAGTACGCAATTATAGTTTAGTATACGAAATCTTAATTCAACCATTACAGTCGACGAGTAGAAAAACTAGTTTTTCAGCCCGATTCGAAGAATGAGATACGATAACGATAAGGTCTGCTTTAGATATCATTTGTATGTCGTATAATTGACAGAAACAGCTCGATGCGGGCAACCAATGTCACTTTGACGTTAGAAATATCGTAGATAGATCTTATTGGGATCACAGCGGAATCGAAATAAACGTCATCTTTGAGATGTCGTTTGGGTTGATATTTTAAAGATCTTTCCAAGATCTTAAACGTGTCTTAATCATTCTTCGAATCGGGCCGTTTGTCACTTTCCCATAATACAACATGGGATTATTGCGGCAAACTATCGGGGAAGCCCAAATAAAGGATACCTCATAACTCATACACAGTGGCAAATTGGTTCTAATCATGACCATACACGTACCAGCTCTAGTATCTCCTCGGCCGCGATGGCGTTCTCCTTCTCGAGGAACTGCTTGAGCGAGGCCTGGAACTTCTGCATGAGGGGGTGCGTGGACTCCAGCACAGCTGGCATGGCGCCCACATCGCGGTTCCTGCGCCATCTGTTGATATCAATAGAAGTTACATGAGATGCACATGTCAATGTCCGAAGTAGGTAATCAATCACATGGTTTCACTTTGGCAAATAATTACCTACACGTTGAAGTGTACCGTGTAGACTTAGTTAATAATTCTCACCAACCTTTGGTCACTGGATCGAAAATTGTCATAAGCAATTTACAAGAAGAAGGGAAATCGCACCAAAACATTTTCATGTAAAATGTTTGGACGAATCCATAACCATAAGGCACTCACTGTCAAAAAGTTATCAGATCTCATGTAGAGCGAAGCTCCTAACTCTACAAGCCCCAACTTTATAAACTCTACACCTTAGTCAAAATATGTGGCTTGACCGTTTCGCTACCATCGCATGGGCGTAACGTGAAAAATGTTCATTGTTCATTACTTTTCTGTTATACCAATGGTTCTCGTAGTAACGAAACGGCCAAGCCACATAATTTGACTAAAGTAAAGTTGGGGCTTGTAGAGTTAGAAGCTTGGCTCAACATGAGATGTGATAACTTTATTAACAGTGCGAGCGTTTTGGTTATGGTTTCGTCTCGGCAAAATTTTACATGAAAATGTTTTTGGTGGGATACAGCTGGTCTACAAATGCACTTACTCATCCACCGCCTCTCTGCCCGCCTTCCTGCAGTGGCATTGCTCCGGAGGGCAGCTGCAGCACTTGCACAAGCCGTCCTCGAACTGCGGCGTCACGCACTCGCATCCCTCGGGCTCCTGTGCCACGATAAAGAATTACCGTCACGTATTTGTATTCCGAGTAGAATCCTGCTAGAATTATCGTCACCCACCTTTTTTATTCATAATATCTGGGTGCGTAAAACGGGAAACTTGAATAATTATGGTCGAATTATACAGATCTACCTAGCCCCAAACTAGGCAAAGCTTGTACTATTGGGTACTAGGCGACGATACACACAAAGTCTAAGTAAAGCATTCGATAGCTAATTAATTAATCAGGCCCGTATAACATAGAAAACATGAGATGAGATATGGTGTGGTGTTTCCTCGTTGGTCTGATGGTTAAAGCTTACATGTGGATAAATGAGGGTCTCATGTTTGTACATGAGACAGTGCTCCTCATGGATCACTATGTTGCACTCATCCCTGGGGCACACGCAGTGCGGGGACAGCAGAGGTGGCGTAGATTTATTGTCTTCAGTGCAACCGCATATAGAGTAAAGATATCCGACTAAATTGAGACAAGGTGTGGTGTTTTCTTGCTGGTCAGATGGTGAAAACTTACATGTGGATAAATGAGGGTCTCATGTTTGTACATGAGACAGTGCTCCTCATGGATGACGATGTCCCGCTCATCTCTGGGACACATGCAGTGCGGGGACAGCAGTGGTGGCGTAGATTTATTGTCTTCAGTGCAACCGCAGTGAGGTGTAGACGGTCGGCTTGTGGACTGAGACATAGTGATCTGTGAAGTTATGTAAAACATTTTATTTTATTTTAAATATCCCGAAGGCATGGAGTAATCAGTAAAAAATAAACAATAATAGTTATTATTCTAACTCCTCAAATACCTACTGGAATAACCTTAAAACTCGTACTTAATATCTTAAAGTAAGACCAAGATAAGTTGGCAGCTATTTTGATGCTGCCTGTGCAAGTGTCAAGTAAAAGTCATAATTTCATAGAAGTTAATTGCTGTGCCCTTACAGGGTCTGTATTCATTTTTTTTTTTTTTCGGAAAACCAACAGCTTAAGTAAACTAAAACTAAGTTAACATAAATATGTATCAGGGAAGCCAATTACAGGTTTCCACAGACATGATACAAAGGTAGTCATATTACAGGTTAGCACAAAATTAAAGACTTTACAAACGCCAAAACATGCTATGAGAAAAGAAAGAAGTAATTTGTTTCTTATTTAAATCAATAAATTAAAATTAAACCTATGCTAATCTTCTGCAGGCATTGTAATATATGAGCAATAAAGATGTTATGAGTTATGAGTTATGAAGTTTGACGTTTATAATAACACTTGCACTGTATGTGCTGCCAAAATTGCTGCCAACGTATCTTGATTTGACTCTAGTGCATCGTTCGTGTGCTTTAGTAATAGCAAAACTAAGTAAAATTTCGATTTACCGCGTGTGTAGACATTATCTCGCGCGTGAGGTAGACAATATATCTAGTCTAGAAAAAGACGGGTAGCCTACTTCGCGCTCGAAATACTGCCGCGGCGGTCCTGTGCTAAGCCTATTACTGGTCTAGCGTACCAAGGAAAATACCTAAGCATTATTATTATTTTATTATTTAAGCCTTTTATTTCCAATAGAAAAATATACATACATGCACGAATAAATTATAAAAGCATTTAAAAGTATTTACGTTTTTCCTTAATTCTCTTAATCTAATTAAATTATATTATTTTGAAATTATTGGTTTTTTTTTTATATAAATAATATTGAATATTGAGAAATAATAATTTATAACAATTTAAGTTCTATTGGATGTCCATTTATGGACATAGGCCTCCTCCATACTATGCCATATTTCCCGATCGGTGGCGGCACGGGTCCACGTGACGCCGGCCACGGCCTGGATGTCGTCTCTCCAGCGGCGTCTCGGGCGGCCGGGGGGCGGCGGCTGTCTCTAGGGTACCAGTGTAATATTCTTTCGCTCCATCTTCCGTCCTTAATCCTAGCTGTATGCCCAGCCCATCGCCATTTTAATTGACATGCCTTACATTGACATACCTAAGCATTACAACTGGCTAACTCCAACAAAGTCATACATGATAGTCATACAATGACGACCGGTTCAGCCTAGTGGGTAGTGACCCTGCCTACGAAGCTGATGGTCCCGGGTTCAAATCCTGGTAAGGGTATTTATTCGTCTGATAAGCATGGATATTTGTTCCTGAGTCATGGGTGTTTTCTATGTAGGTATTTAAGTATTTATACATATTTATATATTATATATATCGTTGTCTCAGTACCCTCAACATAAGCTGACCTTACTGTACTTATTGAGCTTACTGTGGGACTTAGTCAATTTATGTAATAATGTCCTATGATATTTATTATATTTATATTTATTTATAGATGGGTACCAGGGCACTCCGACATTAACGGAAACCAAGAAGTAGATGAATTGGCCAGAAAGGGCGCAGACACGCCCCTGGTCGGCCCAGAACCGTTCTGTGGAATCACACAAAACGGCATGCATATTCTTTGGTGAGCGACTTAGAAAAAATGAGAGCAATCGATTGGTGGAAGTTCGTCAAAGGACAAAAACACTCGAAAGCTCTAACCAAAGGGTTCAAACACAAAACCTACGCGGTGACTAGAATAACTCACTAGAGACTATAAGTTGAACAAACACAATTTCAAATTGGAAAGAAATAAGATGCGACATGTAGGTTCTGCCAGGAGTCAGAGGAGACTGCAATGCACATCCTCTGTTCCTGTGGACCAATAATATCAAAAAGAAATACTTAGGATGGCATGTATTGCAATCCTATGCGTTACAGGATATAATAGCCCAAAGAATCTGGAACTTCATGGATTCCACGGACATTAGGGCCGTCTCAATAGATGCTTGGTCAACGTGGCACTCAAAGAAAGGCCCGCATCATCCCAATAATAATATGCATTACACTAGATCAGACACATAAAATTGATATAAAAATACAAACCTTGCTACATCTTAAGGCTGTCTGGTAGATATGCCTTATGGCCTAAGTATGCCGTTTGTACTTTTAGGTTTTATTTTAACCAAATATAGGTTAATTAAATAAACATAATATCAATGTTATCCCTTTAGATATAACCTGTATAATGTACCTAAATACCTATTAAATATTTAAGTTTACCTACACTAAAATGTACTTACCTACAGTTAAGTATATTAACACAAATTTTCCAAATTAAGTTCTACAGTAAATAACTCACGCAAAGAAATAATCAACAATTTTATCAAAATATTTTTTCAATAACTTCTCAATATGCGTTTCCAAGCAACTGTTTTCGTTCAAATTGAATAAACTTTTCGCGCGATGCGTTGCCATGGCAACGTGGTGGCAACTTATGTCAACAAATGTCTGTCAGGGGTGAAACTTTAGAGTTGAAACGCAGTATTTATATTTACATGTAAAACAGTGTTACAGTGAAATATCGTGAAAAATGGTAAGTCTTGTATCTTTAGTACCTACCCAATACCTATACTAATTACACTTCAATTGATTTAGGGACATACAGGTGAATAATTGAAGGTTCATTCTGTGGAACCTGTTTGTGGGAGTGGAAGTTGCGAAAGGTTTGATCCCACTATTTATTTCTTTTTAGGGTTCCGTACCTCAAAAGGAAAAAACGGAACCGTCCGCGTCCGTCCGTCTGTCTGTCTGTCGAGACCCTTTATCTTGGGAACGCGTGGAGGTATCGAGTTGAAATTAAAACCATATATCTACGGTCCCTAAAAGCTGTGAAAACCGTATATACCCGTACACTCTCAAGGGAATCAAAATTTATAGGGTACTTCCCGTTGACCTACAACTATAAAATATGGCAAGTAATATCTTTTTATACTACAAATACAGGGAAATATCTATAACTATAAATTTGTAAAAAAAAGATAAAATAGAAAATAAGTTAAATTAGTACGGAACCCTCGTTAGTGGAGTCCGACGTCCAACTCGCATTTCTTTCTTAACTGCTCGTTGTTTTGACTGCGTAGAGAAATGATTTCCCCCGGAATCCTATCTTCATCTTCATACCAAATTTCATCTAAATCGTTTCAGCGGCTTATTGTAATATTTGTAGGAATTACTTACATTACCTACCTAGTGATTCTGGAGAATTTGTATTTTTCCGTACGATCTATCTTACATTAAATGACTTACACTAAGAAAAAATATTTTTTCTAGTTTTTTAGGGTGGCTACGGACAAAGGGTAAAACGGGACCCTATTACTAAGACTTCGCTGTCCCTCGCTCCGTCTGTCACCAGGCTGTATCTCATGAACCGTGATAGACAGTTGAAATTTTCACAGATGATGTATTTCTGTTGCCGCTATAACAACAAATACTAAAAAGTATGGAACCCTCGATGGGCGAGTCGCACTTGTCCGGTTTTTTTTTTACGACATCGCGAACAAAGCCTAAAAAAAACACGAAAGGTCGATTTGCACTAATAATTCCATCAGATCTTGTCAAGATCGAAGCCTGCAATGGACAGCCGCGCCAGCAGCAGCTCCGCCAAGCATGTGCCGCAACTAGAGGACTTCGTCTTGAAGCGGGACTATGTTGGAGCTCTCACGATGCTTGAGGTAAATCTTCAAGCATCAAGCCTGCTTGACAGGCTAGAAGCGATTGGCGAGCGCAGTTATGTGATTGAAGGCGCTTGGCAAAAGCTTGTCAATCACGTAGGTACGTTTCCTACGTCGTCAGGTATACGTCCTTGACAAGGACTCACTTAAGCAACGACTGGACATAGGTACCGTGTCAGCGGTAGCTCAGCCAAGCATGTGCCGCAACTAGAGGACTTCGTCTCGATGCGGGACTATGTTGGATCTGTCAGGATGTTTTAGGTAAGTAAAGGCCAGGCCATTGCTGCGCAGCGCATCTTTTCGAAACTTCAGAGGTATCACATATACTGCGCTAACCCTTTTGAAACCAGACCGCATGACTTGTGTTATCACGCGCGTCTCCATACTTGAACTTACGCTTAATATATCGAGTCGCGTGGAACAACACAAGTCATGCTAAGCGGTCAGCAGCGAGGCGTACCGCAAACGTCGGAAAAAAAATATTCTTTATCGGCTTCACTCCAATATGTGTGAGGGATAGAGAGGTATAATATGTATAATGTATAATATGTATAATGAAACTTCGGTTTCGGTGCCCACGGTAAGCCCTCTGTGCACACTTTTTTTTAAGAGTTCCATACTTGTAGCTCATCAAGGAAACCTCGGTTGCAAAGCCGGTGCGTTTGCATCAAATATATTTTTCTAAAACCTTACAGTTACCTAGTTACAGCATTGGATAGTTTTCAGAACTCTATATGTAGCCTGTTATCGTTTAGGTATCTACATACCTAACGACTTACATACATACATATAATCATGCCTATTTCCTGGAGGAGTAGGCAGAGACCATGAAATTCCACTTACTACGATCCTGAAATACCTCATTAATTCGCTTCCTTCACTTTTATAACATTCCTCATACACGCTCGCCAGCTTAGAGTCCTCTTGACCTGGCCTTTCTTCAGGATTTTCCTGATTTGATCATAGAAAATTCGCCGAGGTCTACACCTTCCAGCTCGCTCTTCTACTTCTCCCTTATATTACTGCCTACTTAACATTAATAGATAAATTGCAGTTCCTCAAGCACGAAGGCAACACGGACGTTTGGCCTGACGTCTGGGCGGCGTGGTGCTACTTCCATCTCGGAGAATACCGGCGCGCTCTTGACGCGTATAAGCGCGTGTTAGCGCGGAATCCGCTGGATCCGCTAATAGCTGACACTGGGCGTATGGATCTCGCTGTCTGCTACTTCTACCTGGGTTAGTGTACAATTACTTGACGCTTTGACTACTGGGGTACTAGGCTTCGAGCAACACCGGCTTCCGACACGCCGGAAGGGAGGGGCCCAAGCAATATCTTACCATACAAATCGTTCTGCCATTTTTTGCAGGGGGAAACGTTGTACACAGTCGCACTTCTCACTCACTACATACAAAATGTTTCTACATACAATATTTCCCTTTTACTCCAATTAAGAGTATAATTAAAGTGGCAGGGAAAGAGGCCTGCAACTTTGGTGTTCGCGGCCTACCCTCTGATCCACTTTGCCAAGAGAAAATGTGTTGGACCTAAGACCTTTCCTTGTGGTACTCCAAAAGATGTAGATTGAGTGATTGATTCGAATTTGACTATATGAAATAAAAACACTTTTTTTTGCGTAGGAATGTACAAGGAGTCACAAGAGGCTGTAGAGAAAGCGCCGAATTGCGCACTCAAGGTAAAGGATTTATATATCTAACATTTTATCAATACACGAGTGATTAAAGTCGGCTCGTAAGAACAACGGGGACGGAATTGACATGTTGTATTTATACCTGGAAAAAATAAATTATTTCTCTTACTTTATCATTCTTCAGTGACTGAAGTTACAAAACAAATTCTGAAACTGAAGTTCAGTCTTTGTAACTACACGAGAAATTTTCGACTATTCTTATTTGGTAAAATATAATCACCCATACCTATTGCGAATTTTATAACAAAGTTATACGTTCTTATACTCGTAACATAATGCTTCGATCGTTATCGTGTTCATAAAACTATTTACTCCCCAGACCCGTCTCCAATTCCACCTGGCGCACAAACTCGGCGACGAGGAGACACTGATGAGTGCGCACGCGGCGCTCCGCGACGTGCCCGAGGACCAGCTCAGCCTGGCCTCTGTGCACTATCTGCGCGCGCATTACCAGGAGGCCATCGATGTTTACAAGAAACTTCTGCTAGAAAAGAGGTACGTAGCGTGAGCTTTAAATGGATACCTTGAAAAATAATGCGACTTTTAAGTGCTCTTAAGCCAGTAGCCCTCGGGTTCCTGTCTGAACGGAATAAAAGGATCAGAGAGAGAAGAACTGCTTGAAAAAAGATGGTTCTAGAAGCCAAAAGCCAGTCACCAAAACCAGTTAAACCTGGCCTCTGAGCACTTTCCGGAGGCCATCGATGATTACAAGAAATTTCTGCTCGAAAAAATATATATGCTTGATTCAGACTCCAATCATCAGCTCATATAACCCGAAGACCAACTCAGCATGCACTAACAGGAGGCCTTCGTAGTTTATAAAAAACGATTTCTAAATGTAAGATTCCGTCGCCAAATGGCAAAAACAGTAGCCTTACAGTTACATTTTAAATTGACTGTTAAAACGTAGCAAAGTGAAGATACTAATCGTTATTTGAAAGTACGAAGGTTACATTATGACATCATAGTCGTAGAGGGCATTGCATTGACATTGCATGCCCTGTATTAGCATATATTTAATAGCCGTCTAATATGATCTAGTTCACCCACGGATTTAGGATAATGCGCTAACGTTTTCAGATATTTGTGAACGCCTTGGCCGCTCCGATATATCTGATGGTGACTGTACTATATCATCATCATCCTGTCCTGACCGGTTTCGGTCTCGGCGAGTTAGTTGGTGCTGGCTAGTGAGAGCGACGATCGTGAGCTCTCAGGTGGCTGACGTAGCCCATTTTTGTAGTAAATGTGCGGTCACACTCACCGCAGGTCAGCACCCCTCCGACAAATTTGTAGTTTATGACCGCAGGTGGTCGGGCCTTTAACTCGTCACGCTTCGCGTCGAGTTCCACTCGCCTCTGGGCGGCTACCGGGAAAATCGAAATTCGTCAATTGTGGGCAGTTTTCTCTGTCACTCTAATTACGTTTTAGTGAGAGTAAAAGAGAAAGATCCCTGCAATTTGCGAATTTCGGTTTTCGCGGTAGGCCCCCTGATCTTCAGTTTCGTCCGTTTTCGAACTATCGGGGAACATCCCTTCATCGAAATCTTGAATGTGGTTAAAAACGAAATGATGCACGCATTTAATTAGGTAGAACATCTTTCAGGTCTCCATGTTACGGTACCTGGGTGCCTAGCCAAGGTGACAATCGCATGCGCTACGTTAACGAAGCGCTTTGTGTCTCTCTATCACTCTTCCGTATTAGTGCGACCGTGATAGTTGCATTTGGTTCGCTACGGAGCGTGAACGATTGGAATGTTGGCTACGCACCCTTGAGTACCTTCATCCTGTAGCCTAGTGCCTCGTCTAATAGCTGAAGTAATAAATGACTATAAAATTCACAGATATTATAAATACCAAAACGATGACGAGACAGACTGGATTAAACTGTTGCCATATGAATCAGGGTAACTTTTCTTTAATCATTAAATACATTTAATATTATACAATTACATCATAAATACATCAAACCAAACCATCAAATTTAATCATTAATACATTTATCTTTTTTTTTTTTTTTTAAATTGTGTAATTAGTAATTGTTATAATATCGTCCTGTAATCTAGTATTAAGTTTCTTATGTTTTTTTTTACTTGTGTTTTGATTTTAGCACACTTGAAAGTTTATTTTAATAAATATATATAATATAAACGAGTATATATAAGAAATACTTCTTAGATTTGAATGCATTTTAGATTTGGTAGATAAGTTGATGACAAATAAAATATATGGCAAGGCATTGATTATATTTTATTTAGTTTAGTGGGTATTCTACGGATGCAAAAAGTCCCTCTATTGTCACATTCGGCTCTTTCCCCCTAATTGCTCGCAGAATGCATCTAAGTTATTCCGCCATTTTCGATCAGCCTCTGCCTCACAGAGATTTCAGCAATCTTATAAGGAAAGGGGACGGCCGTTTCTCCATACAAACGTAGTCTCCATTTTCCACTCTGGATTTTGACATTATGGAAAATATTTCTACATCATTTGTTGTACCTATATTACTACGTTTGAATTTTTTCGATTTTTTTATTATTGTACAAATTAGGAGGGAATTTCAGATTTCATAAAAAAAATTTAATGCTCGTAACTCTTATAGGAAACGTGCGTGCGTGCGTGCGTGTAGGAGGTAGCACAGGAGCCGTCAGATTTTTGGCGCGAGGCGTAGGTAAATGTGATGTTTATTGTTCCGATGTAGCCCACACGATGGCAGAACCTACTATGCACAAGAAAACACGTGACGTGTAAATGTCCCTATATCAATAAAACAATCGAAAAAATCAGACGTAGGGGTAGGGGCGTAGCTGTGGTTTATGGTTGTATGAAAACCACACCTTTTATGTTTTTTTTTTTTAATTTGTATGAAATGGTGATTTCGCGCGCCTCGTCCTCTTTTGTCTTAACGTTTGCCAATATATTATTAAATTAAATTAAATTAAAAATTATTTATTCAATCAAGAGTAAAGAGTAATTTACAGATAACATAGAGTAATTTACAGATAACATATGTATTCATCAACATATTATTTCGTAAAGTAAGGTAGTTTGTAAACATTCGATTTTATATTTACATTTAAATGATTAGGTATGTATGTTTGAGACATTAACAAAAATAATAAATAATATGGTTGCGTAATTCCTTGTAGATGTAAACTATTGCATTGATCTTCTAGGACGTACATGGCCCTGAATGTGTACGTGGCTCTTTGCTACTACAAGCTGGACTACTACGACGTCTCACAGGAGGTGCTGGGGGTGTACCTGGCGCAGCATCCCACGTCCACCATCGCAGGAAACCTGAAGGCCTGCAACCTCTTCAGGTGATCCTACTAGGGTATTTATTGGTCTTGAACGTGTACGTAGCCCTGTGCTACAAGCAGGGCTACTACGACGTCTCACAGGAGGTGCTGGGGGTGTACCTGGCGCAGCATCCCACGTCCACTATCGCAGGCAACCTGAAGGCCTGCAACCTCTTCAGGTGACCCTGCTAGGAGTGCTAGTAGAATTAACGTTACGAATTCGAAAGGTGACGCCCAACATGCAACCAAAATATCCTCTGTAATTTTTTCAGGTTAGATTGCGCCAGCAAAGAGGATCGAAATTAACTTTTAATTTTAAAATTTTCAAGGTTATTTTGATAGGCCACGCAGTGCAAGTTTTATTTATACGTCATAATTTTATAGAAGTTTGACGTTTAAAATAACACTTGCACTGCGTGTGCTATCTGTAAATGAATGTGGGTTGAAACGACTGAAATTTTGACACCTTACACTGACAACTTCCTCTACATTTCTGGGTCGGTAAGTAACGACGACGGTAGACAGCGTTAATGTTTACTTGTTGGTCCAGCAATGTACGGTGAATTATGCATGTCAGTCGAGAATTGTCAGCTTGGTGAGTTAATTTCCGGTGGACCATTTCAGACTGTACAACGGGAAGGCAGCGGAGAACGAGTTGAAGCAGATCGCATCAGAGCAGCACACCTTCGGCCAGGACCTAGTGAAGCACAACCTTGTCGTGTTCCGGAACGGAGAAGGAGCATTGAAGGTATGAACTCTGTTAGAGTCATTACCTGAAAGACTACCCTCAATTCAACAATGTACAATATTTTGTATTTTTCCCCAATCGGAATCATTACGACAATCCAGCGCCAAGGCGAGGCGGCTTATAGAGTCGCGATCTATTATTTTTGAGTTGAATACGAATATATAGTTAATCTCATGCAGATCTTAAAATAGACGCAGTCAGAGGTTAACTAAAGACTCAAGATCAATTTATAAATTGTTGGTATTGGGTACGAGTAGGTAAGAATGCGGAGGGGTTTAACAAGAAAGGCAAAAGGAATAAGTGGTTGGATTATATCAAAGAATGACAGGGATTGATGAGATGACGATGACGGGCGACAGAATATAGAAAAGAATAAGCTGATAATGTCTGGTTTTGATTTCCAGGTGTTGCCTGAGCTAGTGGACGTGGTCCCCGAAGCGCGCCTCAACCTGGCCGGCTACCGTCTCCGCGCCCGCGACGCGCTGGAGGCGCGCGCCTTGCTGGAGCCCTTACAGCCCACGTCGCCCCTGCACTACATCTTGCGCGCCGTCGTGGCCGTGCGGCTGTACAATGACACCGGGGACGTGAGTATCCGGCCGGTTACGCGAGTATCACACTGATGCGTTGGTATTGGTATTCATTCAATCAAAAGTAAACTTAATGCTGTACAGTTTTAAGGCGTGCAATTTTCAAACCGAAGGTCGCGGAACCCGACTCATACAGATAAGATTTTCGAAATGTATGTAGATCCGAAATATCATTTGATGTTCTCCTGTTTGTTCGGTGAAAGAAAACATCGCGAAGAAAATGGACTTATCCCAATGAGGTCTCCCCTCTGGGTTGGAAGGTTAGTCAGAGACGTCAGTTGTTTTTGTAAAACCCATACGCTTTTTTTATTTTGTTGGCCTGTGCCAGTTTTTGGTGGTTTTCGAGTCCAGTCTCCCTAAGTTATAATGACATAAATGTTTTTGTATTCCATTCAGGAGGAGCAGATGAAACTGGCCCAACAAAGCTACCACCTGGTGGGCAGCTCGGCGTCGGAGTGCGACACCATCCCCGGGCGGCAGTGCATGGCCTCCTCCTACTTCCTGGCGGCGCACTTCGAGGAGGTGCTGGTCTACCTCAACTCCATCAAGAGCTTCTTCGTCAATGATGACACCTTTAACTTTAACTATGCTCAGGTTAGTTTTTTGTTGTCGAGATTTGTACATGCCTCGAAGAAGAGTCATTCTTTCTTTTCCTGTGAGTTTTGTGGGAACAAGACCCTCTGTTATCTCAGTCTAGATCGCGAACCAGTAGAAATGTATCCTGTGGAAGCTCGAAGTCTACTAACCAGCAAACCAGGTGGGATATATGCGGAAACATCCCCAATCAACCTTTGGGAAAAGCAGATAACTCGTAGACGTTGCAACCCTATCAACTATCCTCTGGTGCTTCTGATAATTGTGTTACATTTAACAGTAATGGATCATTTGTTAATAGGCGAAGGTGGCAACGGGATTCTACCGGGAGGCCGAGGAGTGTCTCCTAGCCATCCAGGACGACGCCATGCGAAGCTCTTTCACGTACCTGGCGTGCTTGTGCCGCTGCCATATCATGAATAAGGACTCTCATCTTGCCTGGGACATCTGTGCTAAGGTGATATAACACGCAGGGACTCATGTCACGAGAGAAGACGCGATATAGTCACGTTGAATCTTTAGTGAGTTTTTCTTTTGCATGCGAATAGATATTCGGATAATTAGAGAAAGGGGCACTTCTTCTTCCTCGCGTTGTCCCGGCATTTTGCCACGGCTCATAGGAGCCTGGGGTCCGCTTGACAACTAATCCCAAGATGTGGCGTAGGCACTAGTTTTTACGAAAGCGACTACCATCTGACCTTCCAACCCAGAGGATAAACTAGGCCTTGTTGGGATTAGTCCGGTTTCCTCACGATGTTTTCCTTCACCGAAAAGCGACTGGTAAATATCAAATGATATTTCGTACATAAATTCCGAAAAACTCATTGGTACGAGCCGGGGTTTGAACCCGCGACCTCCGGATTGCAAGTCGCACGCTCTTACCGCTAGGCCACCAGCGCTTTTTTTAGAAATAATAATTTAGCGCTTTAATTAGAGAAAGGGGCACTATGGTCTAGAAATATCTGACAGAACAACTTCTGAAACAGACATTGTAGAACGTGTCATTGACGAAGACGCGTGCCTTGACTAGTATAAAAGGCTAGATTTGACAAATCTGCGGGTCATCGTGCATGTACTATCTAGCTATGTAAACCTGAAATCCATCCACCTTCGTGTGACAGGCGGCGGGCACTCCGGACAGCTTCGCCCTACTGCAGCTGGTGGCCAACGACAGCTACAGAATGGGGCAGTTCCTGGTCGCTGCCAAGGCCTTCCACATGCTTGACAAGTACGCCATCCTCTTATTCCTTCCTTTGTCTATAAACACGATTTTTAACCTTTCGTATTGTGATCAACGTGGATCCGTGCAGTAAGTATTGAATTCTGATTAGTTATTAACTAGAGTTTTATCGCGTTCCGGTGTATGAAGGGATATTTGACTACAAAATCAATCAACATGTACGTAGCAGTAGTGTATTTGTATTTATATTTTTTGTTTTGTATTTGTAGTGTTTATCAGTTACTAACTATCCTGACTCCCCCGCAGGAGTTAAATACTCGACACGCTGGGTTTTCATATTATTCAGGGTGCCTGCTTGTTCTAGTTCAGTCACTTAATTTACGTTATGAGAGTTACTCGTTTGAAATTCTTTAAAATTTGGGGGTACCTTAATTTTGTCTTTATGGTAGTTCTCAGGAGTAATGAAAAGATTAGGGAGGTCGATACTGATTTTTTTTAAAATTTGTTAAGGAGAACTGTTTTATCTTGTTTTAACACGATTTGGACTGACAGTCGTCTCGTTAGACATCTCGCTCGAACTATTGGTGTGTGTGAGAGGTATCTCATCTCATTAGGTATAATGACATCAATAACAAATTGTAAATTCAGAATCGGCCTCAGGATTTATTTCATATGGTGCCTGCAATACGACCACATCTCAAAATTTGTTATTAATTTGAGATAAGGTAGACCTTATTATAAAATATAAAGAATAGTATCCTTTAACCCATTAAACGCCACGCCTATTATATATAAGTTATATAAAGCGCCATCCTACACTTTATTGAGATACACGAAGTTTAATTAAACTGTAATGCAAGGGCGTCCGTTTTTAGGGTTCCGTAGCCAAATGGCAAAAAACGGAACCCTTATAGATTCGTCATGTCCGTCTGTCTGTCCGATTAATGCACAGCCACTTTTTTCCGAAACTATAAGAGCTATACTGTTCAAACTTGGTAAGTAGATGTATTATATGAACCGCATTAAGATTTTTACACAAAAATAGAAAAAAAAAGTTTTGGGGGTTCCCCATACTTAGAACTGAAACTCAAAAAATCTTTTTTCATCAAACCCATACGTGTGGGGGATAGGTCTTTAAAAATGATATTTAGGTTTCTAATATCATTTTTTTCTAAACTGAACAGTTTGCGCGAGAGACACTTCCAAAGTAAAAAAATGTGTCCCCCCCCCCCCCTGTAACTTCTAAAATAATAGAATAAAAATCTGAAAATTGGTTTGAACGAGATCTAGTAAGTAGTTTTTTTTTAATACGTCATAAATGGTACGGAACCCTTCATGGGCGAGTCCGACTCGCACTTGGCCGCTTTTTATCATTTGTGGTCAAAGGGTTAGCCTTTTATGTCTATTTATCCGTATTGCAGGCACCATACGATTTGCCTATTAATGTTATGATTGCACATTGAACTGGCCTCAGACTGGACGGCGGGCCGGAGATGTGGGAGGGGCTGCGCGGCGCGGTGTGCGGCGCGGCGCAGGCGGCGGCGGGCGCGCGCGCGGGCGCCGCCGCCGAGCTGCGCGACGCGCTGGCGCTGCTGCGCGGGACCAGGGCTCCGCGCGCGGACCACATCCTGCGCCCTATAGCGCGCTGGGCGCAGCAGAATAGGATACCTGTATAATAAATGTTTCTATACAACCTTTTTTTTAATTCATTTATTGATAAGCGTAAAATAATATTTTATACAATCGTGATATAATAAATAGCTTTTCAGGCGAGTTTCATGTTTAGGCAACGAAGCTTGCTGAGTTACCTAAGTAAGGTACAAAATTGAAAAGCTTGATTATATCACTATATACAATACTTTTTCTACGAGTCATCTAAAATAATACCTTTTTGTACATCAAAACCTAACCTAACAGGTCTCATTAAATGTAATTTATCATAACTTACTAATGAAGCATGTGACTTTGCCCAGTGGCCAACTATAATAATTTATTATAATCGAATGGGAGCCCATACATGAAAAGTACGCTATTATAGTTTGGTATACGAAATCTTAATTTAACCATTACAGTCGACGAGTGGAAAAGTACATATAAATATTACAAAACGCATTTAATTTGCCAACAAATTTGTTGGCAAATTAAATGCGTCCATTGTTGGCTGTGGATGCCGATGATAAGCTCGATTTCCAAATGCATCTTTTGATGAAACCTACAGTCAAAGTCAATTGAAGATTTTTTTAAATGAAATATAATTCTTTATTTGCATAAAATATGGTACAACAAGGTGACATTGGAAGATATTCCCATACAGTGTCATATTTTGCTGGTTAAGCATGCAAAAGTTCTCTTAAAGCTATACGTAGGAGGTCTAAATCTATTACATTATTTGCTTAACCCTTTTCCAGGCATAGTACGATATATCGACCACATACGCGCCATTAGAATTTCAACTTTAGCATTCCGATTTAAGGTTCAAATTAGATTACATTTTCAGGAAATGTTACTTGTCTTCAACTGAATCGTCACAGCTGGATTAATTGGAATATATTTGGATTTTTTGGGAAAACCTTGTAGATTGGTGCGGCGTGGAAAAGGGTTAAAAATATAATTTCTACTTAATATTATTATATTTGGAGGAACTCATTTAAAGAGTTAAACACCTGTTTTTTGAGCTATGTATATAATTGGGTTTTGAATGGATTTAGAGGTAGGGGTTTAATAATTTCAGGAAGGATATTCAATATATTCATACATAAATAATAACTATTTTTCATAAAAAGTGAACTATTCGGAATGAAATCTAGCACGAGTTTGTTAGGATATCTTGTGTTTCTATGGTAAACATCCATGGCATTTTTAAATAGATCTGGGTAAAACTACTGCCTCGAATATGTACATACATGGTAGTGTCCAAATTTCATGTTTTTCTAATAAAGGTTTACATGACTCCCATGGACCTATCCCACACATTGCCCTTTAACATTTTTAGGGTTCCGTAGCCAAATGGCAAAAAACGGAACCCTTATAGATTCGTCATGTCCGTCTGTCTGTCCGATTATGTCACAGCCACTTTTTAGGGTTCCGTAGCCAAATGGCAAAAAACGGAACCCTTATAGATTCGTCATGTCCGTCTGTCTGTCCGATTCTGTCACAGCCACTTTTTTCCGAAACTATAAGAGCTGTACTGTTCAAACTTGGTAAGTAGATGTATTCTATGAACCGCATTAGGATGTCTACACAAAAATAGAAAAAAAACAATAAATTTAGGGGGTTCCCCATACCACAGATCATATAATACTAGTACAGATACCCAATCCCATACTAAAAACGCGCACCGTCCTAAGTATCCAATACCTGTAGGCTATTTTTTAGTTCACAGTAACGAACTAGATGGCGCACGGAGCTAATAAAACTCTCACAACTAACATGCGTTGAAATGGCGTCGAAATACCTCTCTTGCGACATCTGTTGTAGCTTTCACGCACTAAACCTAGAGGTCACATATATTGTTAAGGTCAATTATTACTAGATGGCGTTTCAGATATCGATGACGAAATTAAAATTTATTTACAAATTAAGTCAATTTACAATTATGATGTCAATTATAATTTTATGTTACTTTTTTTTGTACTATAAATAGTAGTTTGATTTGGTACTTTAAGACATCAAAGTTTCGTTACAAATCACAAGTCGTGTTCTTATCGCTTACCTTGCTTCGGCGCGACGAGCATTCGAGTAAACCAACGTAACTATGTCTTTTAAATACACAATAACGCATAATCAAAGAGGACTCTTATGCTGGTTTCAAGGTATCTAGTACCTGGCGCTTCACGTTAGGGCAAAAAGAACACGGCATTAAGCGGTATGATTTGTTTTAATAACTCTTGGCGCTAAGCGTTGCATTGGTTGCTCGGCACGTGGCCTTGAGAGGCCCAAGGTTGCGCTTATACAAATGATTTAAAACGTTCGTCAAAATCGAAAGTAAAAAATATGTGCATATTCAATAAAAAAATATATTGGTACCTACCTAGAGATATATTAGGCAGTATTGTCTTAGATTTATTATAATATAAAAAAGAGCATGTATACAGGAAAGGAACGAGTATTTTTAAGGATGATCAATTGATAATTTTGTGTTAAAAATAAAGGCCACCACTTACAAAAAATAGGTACCTAAATATGGAAGTGTCTCGTTAGACAGTTTACGCACTTGCGATTTCCGTATGTGGCTATAGCGTGATAAGTGCTTAAGAGGAAAGAGGACGGCCGGTCCTCCATACAAACGTAGTCCCCATTTTATGTTGACATTTAGGATAATATTTTTAAGTAATTTGATGTATATTAAACATACCTTGTCTTTTGACTTTTTTCGATTTGTGTATTATTATAAAAATTAGGAGCGAAAAATAGAATTCAGATTTCATACAATTTTTTTAATGCTTTTTAACTCATATCGAAAAAAATCAAACGTAGAGGCATACTTGTGGTTGATATACAACAAATTGTGTCAAAATATTTTTAATAATGTTAATATCTAGAGAGAAAAATGTGGACTATGTTTGTATGAAAAGGTGATTTCGCGTGCGTCCTCCACTTTCTTCTTAAGAGGGAAGTGTACCACGTGATTGTCCATACAAAAAGAGAAAACGTTTTTCCATGATTTAGTTGTAGGTTATTAACACAATGACAAACTAGATTCATAGGTTTCCTATTTTAAATGTGCAAAACAAAAAAAAATGTTTTTTTTTTTTCAAAAAGCGAAACTTATAAACCTCTCTCTCTGATCTCGGAAACGGCTTTAACGATTTCGCTGAAATTTGGTATATGGGGGATTTTGGGGGTATACAATCTATCTAGATTAGTCTTATGTTTGGGAAAACGCGTGTTTTCGAGTTTTCATGCGTTTTTCTTTCGACGCAGAATATGGTCGCTTATTTCGTGTTGCCGGCCACTGTCCGTTTGGTCCAGCGGGTTAAGACGCGGACTGCTGAACGAGTGTTACGGGTTCGGGTTCGAATCTCGCTCGGTGATTAACTTTTGTTTTTTTTTTATATGTTCAAGTTTATATATAATTTTTTAATTTTTATTGTTTTAGACAAGTTTGATTTAGTAAAAAAATTACCTATGTAATAAGAGAAATTGACAATAGATGGCGTTACTCTGTGACAAGTGCTGTAAGGTTAAAATCGATTGTAAATAATAATAATTGTCAGTTCACATTTTACTTTTTAAGTTTATGTAGATTATTACCTATACACCGCCATATTACAATAAATAGTTATAACCGAGCAAAGCTCGGTCGCCCATGTACTATATCATAATATGCATTCCCATCGTTTCATTATCTGATTTGTGCACTACCTAGACGACAAGAGAGACGATTAGCGCAACTCGCGCTATTGAACACTGTGCGAGTTGTGCGGATGAACGAGCTTGATTCTGTACGGGTGTTGCTTTGCGTGTTTAACATTCTAACATTGCAATAAAAAAAGCGTGTAACGTTTTTTTCCATAATTTTAAATTAATAAATAAAATAATTTTATTTCGTATTTATTTTATTTAATTTTTTAACCACCAAAGTGTGTTTTGTAGCTTATTCAGTACGGCTACCATGAGTTGGCATTTGACGTTTACGCTAGCGACTGCTTGAACTTGATCGCAGTTTATCTCGCTCGCATTAAAGTAGGTATTGGTGCGATCGAGTTCACGCAGTCTGTGGCGTAAAAGTCAAATGTCAACTCATGGTAGCCATACTTGTCCTATCATGTAAATATTTTTTTATATTTTTTGATATATGATATAAACAGATTATTCAACATGTAAAAAAAAAAACATCAAATTAAAGTCACTGGAGCGCGTCAGCGGGTAGTCAGTCGCGCACCATGTATCCGAAAAAAAGAAAAAAAGAGGAGGGGAAATAATAAGGGTAGGTATGTTAATTTACATGCTCAAGGTGGTTTTCAATATGTAAGAGAGTAGCAGGGTCACAAAGTTACAAAAAAAACGTGACCTTGATTTACTCGAGCGCGGTCGGTCTTTTTTTTGTAAATGTAATGAAGATTTCTTATTAGAAAACAATCAACTTGTAACGTTCGAGTTCATTATTTTCAACTGACCGAAAAATATACGGGAATACCCTCAATACCTCTTTAACTCCATTAAATAAATAAAAATCTTTTTTTATTGTTCAGATTCTTGCCAATCAATTCAAACTATTAAAAGTTAACTTCATGTTAAAAATTTACATTGTCGTACAAAAGGCAGTTACACTTACACAATGCAAAAGGCAATTATGTTATAATTTCCGTATGAATATACAACGTAAGCAAAATAATAGATAATATTTTTTGACGTAAGTCGCAAGTATTAAGACGATTGTCGGTCCAATGCCCTTGAGCGTCGGGGCCTCGGAGCGAAGCTAAGCGCTCTGTCCCCGCGACAATCTCATGTCTCATGTCTTCAAAGAATAAGATGCAGTGCAGAGGCGCGCGGGTGGCGCTATACTCGTATTTGAGTATCATATTTGCAGACGTTTTGTTGTTTGATATGAGTAGATCACGCATTTGGTGAAGGTACCGTAGTAACCTCGCAGTAGGACACACATACAAAATACACCATACACCACGAATTATTTATGATTTTGTGGCACACTTCATATATCCGTATCGAGTGTGGTTTAATAAAAATAATAGTTTTTGGTTTCTATGAAAAAGACACGCAAATTAAAGTTGTAATTTTAAGATTTTGAAAATTGAGTTTTACGTGCATTTTTATGCTAATCTATGAATTTCAGACGATTAAACATGAAACGGCGCCCGGGGCATGTTACACCGATACTAACTTTTCATATTAAATTGGCGGCTTAGGCCCGTATTATAAAGCCGTTTGAGTAAATGTCCTGTTCATATCTCGACGACAAAAGCGATTGTCAGCCTTATAACTTACATTATTAGTTTCCAAAATAAAATTAATTTCGTAGAGTAGAGTATAATTTCGGAATTGCACCACGTTCGGAGGCATTCGAAACTAAGGTACATAACAGTGATTTTTTTATTTCTTATTGCGCAAATAAATATTTATGTTGCCGAGCGCCGATTTTCTACTCTTTTTTTTTACAATCCTAGAAAAAATTAACCACGTTTTAATAGGTAAAATACCTATTAAAACGTGGTTAATTTTATGGTTTCTGAATTTAATCGATTAATTATTTTTAAATTTAAAAAGAAACAACTATCTATATACAACGTAAATAGATAGCCTATGTTAATCAATTAATTATATTTTTTTGGGAATCGAAATTTATTACAAAACTCAACTTCGAATGCCTATATGTCCGCGCATGCTAGAAAACACTTATTATATATATATTTAAAAAAGCTTTCTCAAACACAACTGGAAATAGTGTCATTACGTTCATAACAATAAGCTGCGAAACACCATGTTTCGCGCGCTAAAGCGAGTCACAACCCTGCTTTCTGCAGTTATTTATTCTTTGGCCGCAATTACTCCGATATTATAGCACTTGGGAAATGCACAAGCATTCATAGTGCAAGGAAGGCACGGAACGACAAATGATACAGCCTCCTCGTCTAAAAGCTGGCACACGACTGACGTTCACGTCTTTTTCGAGCTGCATACGCACGACATGTCAAAAAATGATCGATTTCTTAAAAAAATATTAACTGATTAGCAAAAGCTGTGTTGTATTCGCAGAACCTGTTAAAAAATATTTTTTTAGTTTAAAAATAATTTAATCGATTAATTTAGTAGAAATGAGCAAAGTTACCCGCAAAATTGTCCGTGTCTTTTTGTATGTGTATTTTTTTGCCGTGAAACTATAAATGTTACGATAAAAGTCAAATGATGCTATTGTTGTACATAAAATGAACATTCATATATATCTTTTCCACAATTTTTTGTTAACCCGTTTAGAAGAAATAGCCTCTAGACTAGAAAGCGTTTTTCGACGAAAACGGCGCGTAGCGCCTTAATAAGGTTATGTCCTTCGCGCCACCGTGCACTGCTAATAATACCTAGTTGTATGGTAGTATGCTTACGCACACAGATGCACCTCGGTGGCCTTCAGGGGCTGCGTAAGGTTCGCCTACGCCTCTATGGTTCCTCCGATACGAACAATATGAAATCGAAAATGCGAACCTACAAATATAATACGTCGTATTGTCAATCTAAATTTGCAAACGCACACTGGTAAATAATAAATAATAATAAATAAATATTATAGGACATTATTACACAAATTGACTAAGTCCCACAGTAAGCTCAATAAGGCTTGTGTTGAGGGTACTTAGACAACAATATATATAATATATAAATATCTATAAATACTTAAATACATAGAAAACACCCATGACTCAGGAACAAATATCCATGCTCATCACACAAATACATGCCCTTACCAGGATTTGAACCCGGGACCATCAGCTTCGTAGGCAGGGCCACTACCCACTAGGCCAAACCGGTCGTCATAAATAAATATCAGTCTTCGTCTTTTGATTGATATTTTGTCAGATGATGATAGTTTATAGAGTTAGAGCAGCTTATTTAGATGCACCAGGTTTCTATTTTATCACCAATATAGTTGAGAAAGATGCATAATGAAGCCCTGTGAATGTCAGCTGCCGCGAATGAAGCAGTTCAAAGTTTAACTCATTTAAGTTTAACATCAAATAAGACTAATTATTGCTCTAAGCCTGTAAATTTAAATGACCAAGATGACCATAAATGTCACAAATGACCGGTCATTTATCAAAAACGAGGGTCTCTAAAAGTGAATATTTATGTTGCCGAGCGCCGCTTGACGGACGCTTTGCAACCCTACTTGTGTTGTGACATTGCTTTCAATGCTTACATTTGACCAGTTCAAGCACTTTTTAGGGCCACAAAGTTTGTGTCTAGAGTCATACTGTGTCGATATGTACTTCAAAAAATTGGCTATGTGCATTTTAAACCACGCATTATGGAGGGTTAAACCTTAATACGATTCTAAAAGACAAACGCAGCGCTTGCGCGGCATAGCGAAGCGAGGTCGAGGTATCGCTCGCTACCACTAGGTCGGCTACGATTGGCTCGCGCGCTCCGGCACGTCGACGGTCCAGCGCGCGTGGCTATGAATTTGGCGCCTTTTAAAATAGATTATACTATTATAATGCAAGCTATTCACAAAAATTTCTAACTTTCCTTAATATTTCCGTAACGCATATTAATTTTTAAGCAACTATCCCATTTTTCAAAATTTTTTGCTTTGTCTATTAACTTAAGAACTTAGAGGTATTGTCATGGATTTAATAACTTTAATTTAATGTCCACAAAACAAAAAGCTAATTTTAGTTAAACAAATTATCACATTAAAAAAATCTATATATTTGAAGCTTAAACTTTGCACTTTAATTCAATATTCAAAAACCATGTAATGATTAAGTAAATTTATCGTATTGTGAACTTTACGTCTTAGCGTTAAGGTTGCGAATTCCTTGTGACTTCCATGAATATGAAGGGTACAGTTGTAACTGATGAGCAATCTTCGTAACGGCATTAACTGTCACAATGGCTCACCGGAGATGCGTAGACTTTTAGCGAGCAGGAGGTCCGAGTATCGAACCCCGGCGAGAATTAACTTTTCTCCTAACTTTACTTGGTTTTAAAAATAACTGGTTTATTTGGTTTTTCAATTAATCTATAAATTCCCGTAATTGATTTCGAATTACCGAAATTTATAGTCATAAATCCGGGGATCCCACTTGTGAGAGATTATTTTTTTGTAATTAAAGTGCCCCACTATTTCACCAGAGCGTACCGACCGCTATGACCTTTTTGGATGGATGCACAACAGTGCACACACACTAGGTAGCCAAAGAAACCCCGTCAAACACCAGGCAAAATCCCTCATGGCGCCCACATAATTTTAATCTTGGTTTAATGAGGATAATAGATTAGGACCTGGGCGAAAGCTCGGTTATAACTATTTATTGTATTATGGTGGTGTATAGGTGATAATCTTAACTAATTTTTTTTACTAAATTAAACTTGTCTAAAACAATAAAAATTAAAAAATTATATATAAACTTGAACATATAAAAAAAAACAAAAGTTAGTCACCGGGCGAGATACGAACCCGTAACACTCGTTTAGCAGTCCGTGTCTTAACCCGCTGGACCAGACGGACAGTGGCCGGCAACACGAAATTAGCGACCATATTCTGCGTCGAAAGAAAACCGCATGAAAACTCGAAAACACGCGTTTTTCCAAACTTAAGACTAATCTAGATAGATTGTATACCCCCCAAAACCCCCATATACCAAATTTCAGCGAAATCGTTAGAGCCGTTTCCGAGATCACGGAAAAATATATATACAAGAATTGCTGAATTGCAAGAAAAAATATCACTTAGTATACTGAGAATTACATTATTTTCCCTCGACAACACATAACAATCATTAATAAAAGAATATATATACCTAATTTATATCTGACGCTCGTTCAACTTTTATATTACAAAATATGCTTAAAAATATGTCCCATGCCATATAAGCATAACTTTTCCATCTTTAGAATTATCATAACTTTTAGGGCAAAACTCTGGTCCCACTATTGAGCTAAGAAGTTACGCAATGCGACGAAATTAAAAACACATTTTAAGATCCCTGACAACATAATCTATAATTTGGTCGGGTTATGTGTAGGTACCACAAACTATACTAAATTCACGGTGGGAATAAAAAAATGTCCCCACATTTCAACATTATGTGACAAGGACAAACAATAATAACGCTTTATTTGCTACTCCTACTGAAAGATAAATAAGACTATCCCGTTCGGTCATTTCCCTCCACCGCTCATGGCTGATCCAGTTGAATACTCGATTCATGCGTAAAACGTACTAGAATCGTGGTGGCTCCATCTAGTGACGATATTCATTGTTACTTCGACAGCTAGATCCGTCGTGCGCTGTTGCCCATAACGTAGTCAGTCGCAAAACTCGCAAATCGCAATATAATTGTGGTATCAAATTTTGTAAATTAATGCATTGAATTCGTGTTGTTATTAATGTTTACATTTCATTTATAGTGTTTTTAATTTATGGCACGTTAAATATCTCTTAATATGAAGGATAACAATTTCGTAATGGCTGATTGTGACATTTGGCGCCATCTATTGATATCGATTTAGAAATAATTATAACTAGTTCGAGATGGGAGGGCATGCCCATACTTAGAACTGAAACTCAAAAAATCTTTTTTCATCAAACCCATACGTGTGGGGTATCTATGGATAGGTCTTCAAAAATGATATTGAGGTTTCTAATATCATTTTTTTCTAAAATGAATAGTTTGCGCGAGAGACACTTCCAAAGTGGTAAAATGTGTGTCCCCCCCCCCCCCGTAACTTCTAAAATAACAGAATGAAAAATCTAAAAAAAATATATGATATACATTGCCATGTAAACTTCCACCGAAAATTGGTTTGAACGAGATCTAGTAAGTAGTTTTTTTTTAATACGTCATGAAATTAAAATTTTTTTTTTTTTCATCATACCCATACGTGTGGGGTATCTATGGATAGGTCTTCAAAAATGATATTAATGTTTCTAATATATTTTTTTTCTAAACTGAATAGTTTGCGTGAGAGAACTTTCCAAAGTGAAAAAAAGTGTGTCCCCCCCCCCCTGTAACTTCTAAAATAACAGAATGAAAAATCTAAAAAAAATATATGATATACATTACCATGCAAACTTCCACCGAAAATTGTTTTGAACGAGATCTAGTGAGTAGTTTTTTTTTAATACGTCATGAAATTAAAAATTTTTTTTTTTTTCATCATACCCATACGTGTGGGGTATCTATGGATAGGTCTTCAAAAATGATATTAATGTTTCTAATATATTTTTTTTCTAAACTGAATAGTTTGCGTGAGAGAACTTTCCAAAGTGAAAAAAAGTGTGTCCCCCCCCCCTGTAACTTCTAAAATAACAGAATGAAAAATCTAAAAAAAATATATGATATACATTACCATGCAAACTTCCACCGAAAATTGTTTTGAACGAGATCTAGTGAGTAGTTTTTTTTTAATACGTCATAAAATTTAAAAAAAAAAATTTTTCATCAAACATATACGTGTAAGGTATCTATGGATAGGTCTTCAAAAATGATATTTAGGTTCCTAATATCATTTTTTTCTAAACTGAATAGTTTGCGCGAGAGACACTTCCAAAGTGGTAAAATGTGTGTCCAAAGTGGTAAAATGTTGAACAAGATCTAGTAAGAAGATTTTTTTTTAATACGTCTTAAATTGTACGGAACCCTTCATGCGCGAGTCCGACTCGCACTTGGCCGCTTTTTTGTGATATAAATGCCCTGTTTATATCACTGCAATTATTCCATAAAAGGAGGCCAGATATTTTGTAAAAACGGGTGTACAGTCAAGTGCAAAAATATGTATCGAACGAATCGTCTCATAAATATGGTACTACGCCCTTATTACACTGGAATAAGATGCTATGGGACATATTTTTGAGTAAGATGTGTACACCCATATTTTTACACTTGACTGTACAGTAAACGACCTTATTCTATTAGACAGTATCTCCACTTTCAGCCTATTACAGATATAAGTACAAAATAATCTTACAAGTTATTACTTCATTACCATATGGCTAAGTGTTCTGATTTACAGAATACATAATATACGATGAGGTTACTAAAGCTTACACTGGTTTATTTATTTATGGTTGTTTATTTAATAGAATGCTAGTTTTTTTTTTTACCTACATAGCTGTGCAATGTAATTAATAAGATTAGTTTTAAGTATAAGTACTTATAGTATAAGAATGAATTGCTGTGCCCTTACAGGGTCTGTATTCATTGTAATATATGAGCAATAAAGATGTTATGAGTTATTTACTTTTCACCTGACCAGAGTTATTGAAGTAAAAGTTGTGCCTCTACTTCACAGTTAATTTAGATGGCTGTCTTATTATCAACAACCCTTTTTAAACCCCTTTCAATTAATTTGAAAGTGTTGGGCAAGTAGGAATATTTAATTATGTATAGGAGTAAACGGCGGGCCGATAAAGCTTGGTGTAACGTAATGAATGACCGATAACATATCGGCAGGCGTGGGCCTGTCCGAGCAACATACGGGACCGATGCAGGCTATCGATAGATCCGTGAGGCTAGCCAACGTTTAACAAATGGGTCAGTATAGTTACGGACTTTAATCGTTGAGCTATTTAGGGTTTAAGTACTTAAATTGGATATTTCATACTGTTATTATTGACGAAGAAAATTTGAAATAAAGATGGATTGTCAAAGGAAACTTTGTAGCCACATTAAATTTACTGCCATCTTTCGACACATGATTAAAACTTTTAGAACGCCATTTGACTTTGATCCTTATTCCTTCATGGATATGTGTTAAATTTGTTAAATATTAAAAAGTGGCGGCATCTAATAGATCTAAGACCAAAGTTATGGCGGCATCGTTTCGAGCGATGGCGCTACAACCTTTAGCCGATGCCCGGGAAGATGGCGCCACTTTTTGATATTTAAGAAACTTGACAAATAGCATTGAAAGAATAAAGATCAAAGTCTAATGGCGCTCTAAAAGTTTTACCCCTGTGTCGAAAGATGGCAGTAAATTTACTGTGGCTACAAAAATTTCTTTGACAATCCACCTCTGTTTCAAATTCTCTTTTGTATTCTCAAACAAATTAGCTTAAACCCTAAATACTTACTTTATTCTTTGTCTAAAAAACATCAATGATTAAAGTCGTGACGGTACCTTCAACGGTAATTACAACTAGGTTCATTGTTCATTATTCTTGTGAGAATACCCAAACTTAAATGGGCTAAGCCTAGTTATCTCATTGAATCCTTGTCCCGCATAATGGGGTACGTAGCACTTGGAAAAACTAAATTTAGAGTCTTAAGGGTTTATTTTTCTAAAGATTTTGGCTTCACACACGACATCGGCAAAACGGGTTTATGCTTAACCCTTTACGCTTTATGTCTAGAACACAAACATCACTCAAACGCCAAGATCCCGGGCGCAAGGGAGCTAATATAAACCTTATTCCGTGTGAAGGTTACTATGACTGCGTCCGCCACGGTTGTCCTTGGCGCTGTGGGCACGATTAGTAACGACATTGGGTGTTCTTCGCGTTCAAAAGGTTAAAGGGGGAAACTTGGTGTCCCGTAAACATTATTTATTTAGGATTAGACAGAACTCCGCGTAAATAAGCACGTTGTTCTATTTAAATAAGCATATACATATAATATTTGGATAGTATACTATCTATAAATAGTATATAACTATAGATAATAATAAAAAATGCTACTGGAGATATATAATATTGAATAATCTCCAGTCAGAACTTTTTAAAAAAGTACCTAAGTATAAAAAAGTGTGTACCGCATCTACACAATACTGTCATCTCTCTAAGCACTAATCCTTGTGCCGGCGACAGGGCGCGGCAATATGAATTTAAGCACGCACCATGTGGCTTGCACCGGAATCGAATGTGACCCACTTCTATACAAACCCCACTACTAATATCTCGTATGTACATGTTTACCGAAACTGCACTTTATCAACAAGGATTAAAGTATATAACGACACAGGATCGGGTTTATTTCAATTGATACAGTTAGTAAGCTTGCGAAATTCTTTAGAACTATGTGGTGCAATTATATGCTGTGTTTTAACTAGTTAGCTAGTCTAAGCTTAATTTATGATATTGAAGGAAAAAGGAAAAGTGTCAATTTAACCCAATTTCACACAGTCCTCGTACAAAATGTTTTCTTTTAAGTCCAAGCAATTTAATTCAATCACACGTCCATGCTCTACATATGGGTCACCAGGTACCCACGCACTCTGATTAGTACACTATATTTCTGAATGCAAATAACTGTTTGAAGACTAGAAATTAGAATTCAAAAGAAAGGCCGATTAAAAATATATATCAAAATATATCTTTAATCAAGTTTGTGTGTGACCCATATATGGGGCACGGGCTTGTGGAGGCAGTTCGTCGAGACACATATGGAGCACAAGACTGTGAAGGTGTTATGCATAATAGGAATTTTAGTAAGTTACCGCGAATGTATTTGGGCCCGTTGCTTACTATGCCAAACCACAAGTATTAAAGTTACTTAGGACTAATTTACTTAGGAATACTACTGAAAACACCCAGACACAAACTACGAAAAATAGTAGGATTAATGACTGGACATAACACATTAAACAAACACCTACATAATACGGGTAAAACGGACAGCCCCATGTGCAGAGCGTGCATGGAAAAAGAGGATACAGCGAAACATATTCTCCTAGATTGTAAACAGGTAGAAGTACCTATACAGGAGCAAATACCTTGGGACTCCGTACACACTAAAGGAGGCAGTTAGCAACCTGAAAGCCTTGCTAGGCTTCGTGGAGGAGCTGGGGTGGCTAAAGTAGTGCTACCTCGTTTTCACGCAAAATAGACACAATGGTTCTCGACTTGCGGAAAATGCCCAGCATCACTAACTAGGACTTATTTGAGTTAAACTATCAGTACGTTTATTGCAATTGACATATATTACTTCACAAAGATGGGTCTTATGGGCCAATGTTGGCCGAAGCGTTAATGCAATTAACCATTTTTGGCCAATATCCATTTTAAATTGAACCGTTAACTGAAACCGTCCGTTAAGTTTTAAAGTTCAATTTATAATGGTTATTGGTTAATTCCAATTAACGTTCGGCCAACACTGTTACTGGCACTAAGAATGGCGCCAGCACAGCTGTGTCAGTGACATACGTGGATTCATTACGATCTTACACAAAAAAAAAACGTATTTTTGATATTTTTGTTTTAGTCTGCAAGTGCTAAGTATATTGTAGATTTATCAGTAGGTAATCTAGTAATCTGTGGACGATATTTTTGGTCTCACACTTTATTATTCTTTGTATTCTATTTCTGTGTTTAAACTGTTTTTTGTTCAAAATTATAGAGCAAATCGCTCACAAACAGTAATTTCCAAGCTCAACTACATTCTCACATGTTATAGACTTGTATTACTTACGAATATAGTCTTTTTAGATATCTATAACTCGCTTTTCTCAGTAAACATATAATACTACATATATGATTGGGCCCTCGGAACTGTGTGAGCGGCCTTCCCGCCGTAATTAGTGACAGAAACGCCCGGCATTTCGCTCCGGACCATGCCCGCATTACATACATACGTAAGTAAAACGTAAACTCACACCTGGGGCGGATACGAGTTATGAAATGTGTATCGATTCGATGACTTTTCACGACTCACGCGCACCATTATGCACGAGGGAAATGCGAGTAGGTAAAACTAGACAATTATCAATCTCAATAAGCTTCCAGTGGTAGCGAAAAACAATATATAAAAGCTTGTAAAATGTATTAAAACGGGTCACTCACGTAGTTTAAGTCGAAGATTGCTCGACATGTTTCGCTCCACAACGAGCAGCTTCAACGGAATCACGCGTTGGTGGGCCCAAGATACTTTAAAATTACTCACGAGTAACGCATTTCATTATGTGGCGTTCCACGCCTAAAGTATCCTTATGCTTATGGAAATACATCTATTTAAGGAGTAGGTATCCACAAATATTTATGTGACCAACTGTACATGCAACAATTGCGTAGGCCTTACAATATATTTGTCCCAAGACCATGTTACAGGGCGTAATGTTTTATTAAAGAGCCTTGCGAGTTGCGACTGTTCGTAGGTAATTTCGATCGTAAACTATGTAAATTGACCCGTATATGTTGGCCAGACCAAATAAACGCGCGGTGTCATGTAGTTAATGTTATGTGTAGTATATCCTGTCTAATATGTGGTTGTAGTGACCTAGTGACAGGGAACGCAATAGTTCGCAGATATTGTGTCAGATTTAGTTAATAATATTAATATACACGAGTATGTCTTTACCCATGGACTCAACGGGCATTAGTGATGAACTTTAAAGGGCTGTCAGAATAGATCACTGCTTGGTCGACGTGGCACTCAAAGGCCCACAAAATCCCAATACTATTAATAATAATGTCTTTACCCATTAAGATTTATGATTATGAATACGCAACAGTGGTATCTTGTATATTTGGGAGGTGTGCTCTGAACCGAAGTCAACACGTAGATACCCGTTTGTCACATTCGTGGGATATAATGGGTACACCAACCGAACGCTGCTCTTGCCATACACGAATGTTACTCGTATTATTAAAGGCGACATTGGTTTTGATGTGGAGAGGTATATCTAAATATTATTATACGACATTATAAATATAAATACATAAATAAATATTATAGGACATTATTACACAAATTGACTAAGTCCCACAGTAAGCTCAATAAGTCTTGTGTTGAGGGTACTTAGACAACGATATATATAATATATAAATACTTAAATACATAGAAAACATCCATGACTCAGGAACAAATATCCATTGCTCATCACACGAATAAATGCCCTTACCAGGATTTGAACCCGGGACCATCGGCTTCATAGGCAGGGTCACTACCCACTAGGCCAGACCGGTCGTCTAATCTCCACGAATAGCATAGATCGAATAGGTATAGAGTCAGACCGAGGTAAGTTGGCAACGATTTTGATGATGATATTTCATTTTTTTTTATACTACGTCGGTGGCAAACAAGCTTACGGCCCGCCCGATGGTAAGCAGTCTCCGTACCCTATGTACGCCTGCAACTCCAGAGGAATTACATGCGCGTTGCTGACCCCAACACTTCGCACCCTCGTTGAGCTTTGGCAATCTTCCTCACCGGCAGGAGCATAACACTATGAGTAGGATCTAGTGTTATTTGGCTGCGGTTTTCTGTAAGGAGGAAGTACTTCCCCAGTTAGGCTCTGCTCTATTATAGATCTGGAATGAAATCCGCTGTGCTGTGCCCTTCCACACAAAGCGAGATGAAATTCACAATGCCTATACCTCTCTTTTGGACGTAGTTTAAGTACGTACCCGGGTCCGTAGAAGTTTGACGTTTAAAATATCACTTGCACTGTCTGGGCTCTCAAAATCGCTGGCAACTTATCTTGGTCTGACTCTAATACCTCTCCAAATAACAATGATGTTACCCTTTATGTTTTATTTATAGGACCTTTGTTTTAAGTTTATTTATAGTTTGTATTATTATTTTTAAGTTTATAGTATGTTATTGTTACCCCTAAGGCATCTTAGATGTGGATCATCGAAGGAAAGTCATCGTGTACCGGAAACAAAATTGAATAGAAACCGTTTTATTAGGCACCCCGTCCAGCAGTGTTGGCCGAACGTTATTGCAATTAAACATTATAAATTGAACCGTAACCGCAAGAGACGGTTACAGTTTACGGTTCAATTTATAATGGTTAATGGCCAATAATTTTTAATTGCATTAACGTTTCGGCCACCAATGCCATCCGGTTTTTCATCCCATAGCCCAGTATTTAATCCATCGCTTTCACCCAAGATGGTCTTGTGTTGAATACGCATTATCGCCTTCTATTTACTGTTAATCGTTGTTATAAAACAAAGATATTGCTTTGCTAATCCGCGAAATAATAACGTGCTAGTCAATCAGTGCCAACCCGTTAAACTTGCGTTTGTTTACATGCAATTAATGTTCCCAGCCTCCAACCGCAAAAATAAATATACGCAAATTAATAGTAGAAACCACCACCCAACAGTACACTTGACACGTGTTTCGCCTCTCTACGAGGCATTTTCAGGAGAAGCAGGGTTTTAATTAGTATGAATTTCCGCAAAGTAACGCCTGATTCTATTAATCGTTGATTTGTCCTTTTCAAGATAAAATAAGATAAGATATAATTTATTGCATAATTATAGGTGTACAGGTTATAATAGATATTTTGGTAGTATCGCTATAATTTTTCTATCTTTCAGATTGTATCAACTCTCTATACCTATAGTCCTTACACAATACCTATAGTCTTCATACGAGGAGTAGACTCCGGTTGGAGCAAAAAGCTATGGAAACTTAGCAGGAGACAACTCCAAATTATAACAGGGGTGTTTACGGGCCATTATGGGGTCAAAGGGGTTTTGGCCAGGATGGGACACTGCGACAACACCGATTGTCGAATGTGTGGTGAAGAGGTAACACACCTAATGTGTGAATGTCACGCCCTCGCCAGAGAAAGAATGAAGGACTTCGGAGCAGGCTATCTGGAACCAAAGGAATTCAAAAGGCTACCCATAAGCTCCATCATCCGACACATGGAAATGGTCAAAAAAGCTCTTGAGTAGCTAATGGGTCTTTCCTTAGGGGGCAACTACACAAAAGATCCCTATGGGTCGAAGTGTATCCGCAAGGGCCCCCGGAAATTAGAAGATAAGATAAGATAAGATATTCCTTACACCCTGGCAGATGCTGCCTCTGCGTGCATCTCATGACACGGTCAAGAGCAGCATGCGTTCGGTATCTGTATCTTTTTTAGGGTTCCGTACCCAAAGGGGAGAACGGGACCCTATTACTAAGACTCCGTTGTCCGTCCGCCTGTATGTCTGTCCGGGCCCTATTACCAAGACTCCGCTGTCCGTCCATCTGGCATCTGTCTGTCTGTCCGTCTGTCACCAGGCTGTATATGTAACCGTGACAGTTAGACAGTTGATATTTTCACAGATCATGTATTTCTGTTGCCGCTATAACCACAAATACTAAAAAGTACGGAACCCTCGGTGGGCGAGTCCGACTCGCACTTGACCTGTTTTTTTATAATATAGGCAAACAAGCAAACGAATTGTCTGATGGTAAGTAATTATAGTAGCCCATGGACAAATAAATTAATGGGTTGCAAGTGCGTTACCGGCATTTAAGACGTAGTACGCTCTTTTCTTCAAGGTTTGATGGCTACATGGCATGTTTATTGCAGTTTAATAAAAATTAAAGTATATGTAGCTTACCGAAACCCCAAAATAAATAGCGGCGGCGCGCGCCGGAGCAGAGAGTACGCTCAGTACAAAGCGCCATTTTCGCCGCACGCACACAGACGTGACATTTACGCACACAGACGTTACATTTACAGGCGTTCTCGGGCACTCTCGGGCAGAGCTTAGTCGGGCTGTGCGCGCGTTGCTCACTTGATGTCCCCACCGCTACGTAGGTACTTACTGTCATGTACGTCAAAATGCAGTCTCTAAGGAATGTAAACACGATAAGATGTATAAACGAATCGATGTATGTATGTCTGTAAACTTATATTACCTACTCCTTTTTAAAATTCGAAATTAATACAGAAGCAACCCTAGTGAGTCGGGCAAGTTTAGGTATGTATTTTCAAGAACGGCGGGAACGGACCTTCTGTTTATTTTTTATTTTGTGCCGAAACCAACTCCTGTAAGTGTCTAAGTGTCAGGTATGTATGTAAATGTTTCAATTAAAATAAAATGTAGCAAATAGATGCAGATATTTGATTGCAAACCCAGAACTAGAGTCATGTGGTCAATCAGCGTCGAACATAACGAGTAACGGAGCCCGAGAAATGTCTCAATATTTTATAAAGTAAGGCACTCAGAATTTTATGGATGTATGTATTTGTGTCTTTTCATCGGAGAAAGGTCTTTATGCACATGAAGCATAGGGTTGCCATAATTATTCGGAACTGTTACGGGACAATGTAATTGGGGTAGTAATGGCGTTACGGGGGGATGCAAATACGTATTGTTATGTCCCTTTCTTTAGTTACAATAGGTAAACAAACTGGTTACACAGAGATGATTGTGACCATTTCTCTAGGTATTCTACAGCGGTATCGATATACGGGACAAAAACGGGACAGATACAAATACGGGACGCGATCCTGGAATACTGTGACAGCCCCGTATATATGGGTCGTATGGCAACCCTTAGCATAAGGACCCTTTAGCAATAGAACGCCACATATTATTTAGAGTCGCGCAAAAGAGATTTTGAAATAGAGGTGTATTTTCAAAGAAAATTTTGTAGCGACATTTTACTGCCATCTTTCGACACATGATTAAAACTTTTAGAACGCCATTTGACTTCGATCCTTATTCTTTCACTGATATGTGATAATTTGTTAAATATCAAAATGTGGCGCCTGATTGTTGCGCCTGTGAACGGGTTCCAGCAAGCGTTCTACATGACATTAAACCTCTCCAAAGAGCCTCTACGTGATGGATCTTATCCCAACGGAAGCCTGTCATAAGACCAGAATTTATAGGCCCGTGAAATCCAAAATGGAGATACAAACATTAATTCAGTTAACACAAACGGCACCGTACAGAGCCATCTTCTTCAGTTGTCAAACTCAGGGGAAATACTCACTTTTAAAGGGCCCACTGAATAACAATTTGCCGGACGGTATCGGCCTGTCAGTTGTTTGGAACTATCAACTTTTTGTTATAACTGACAGGCCGATAACGTCCGGGGGACTGTTAATCAGTGGACCCCGTTAGACTTTACGTGACTTTACGCATCATAACGTAACCAATCGAATATAAATCTTGCTGCACAAGTCACAGCTTAGTAGCACAATTAAGACAATGTAGACAGACATAGCACTAGTTGTAGGAATTAATGAATATCTAGTCCCACACGCCCCAAGTTCTGTCGCTGCCCAAAGCGGGTACCACAGTACTTAGAATAATACAGTAACTCAACTGATTTTCTGTTTTTATAGATATAGATATCGTCAAAATGATGAATCGACTGGCCAATTTTCTCACAGATTTACAATGACGCTTACGTGTGTAAAAGGGAAGCAATCATATTTCATGAGTGTGAGTGAAAGAGGCAAGCTACAAATGAAATAAGGTTTTGGCAAGAATTTAATTTTTGGTACAAGCTTTTATCGCTGACTATACTTTTCTTTCCACAGGCAATTACTACTCATTGAGACAATTCTAAACCCTAAACACAATTAGGTTGCGTTGTTTCATCACAGAGTTCCTATGGCCACCCTCTGTCTCTGTACTGCAGACAACATTCCTTTGGCTTTTCAGGGATAGGGGCTCTCTTGAAGGTTCCTCGTATGTGTATATTTCTGACCTTATCATGCCTAGTAACCCCTCCCGACCATCGAAGCATCTTCATTTTTGTCGTGTGAAGCTTTTATACGTCTGTCTTCTGCATTGGCCTGCAATCGGTTCCATACAACAATGCCGGTCTGACAGCAGTTTTGTAAACCTTTCCTTTTGTGCGGATTGGCATTTGAGGGTCGCAAAGCACTCCTGTTAGGCAACGCTACTTCTGCCAGCCGACACTTACTCTATGAGCTACTTCCGCTTCCATTTTGCCACTCTAATACAACGGAGCCAAAAGATATTTGAATTGGGATACTTTGAGTACCGGGTTTTGGTCAAGGTATTGAACAGTGGTAGGCTGACTGTTATCGCTAAACCGGCATTCTAAGTGTTCAGTTTTTGATGTACTGACTTTAAGCCCTGCTTTTTCCAAAGTATCAACCCATAGGCGCAATGTATCTTCTGTCTCTTTGATATATTAGATATTAGGAGGATATCATCCGCATATAGGAGGTTCCATGGGATCGGAGCTTCGATATCTTTGGTGATCAGATCCATGACAAGGTTAAAGCCTGATATGATGACGCGCCATATTGCGGAATTTCATTGGAACTAAATTTTTCATACTAAACTGAACTGTCACCCTATACATGAGAATAACAGCGCCCTCTTGACAATGATCATAATATATTTCTGTTAGGGCTTTAAATAGAAGAGGACTGAGGGCCGTGTTCTGATGAGCTCCAACGTCTACCTCTAATGCTTCGCAGTTCTTTTAACAGCCACTGCATACAATAAATTAAATAAAAAGATGATTGACACTATTCCATGAAAAAAAATGGCACAGATATTAAATTTCTTGACCGCGCACGTTTGGTTACTGCTTGAAGCTTTACACTGTGCACGTTGCGAAATATGTATCAAGTGCAACTCCCGCGCACATATATAGCATGCTTGCGCCGATCCGGCCACACGTGCTGTCTACCTCCACGCAAGATCATGATTGCTAAGGTACGATTACTGTATTATATTGTTTTGATATTTTTATCAAATATTATATTTGAGAGTAACTAAAAGAAAAGTGGTCAATAATTCTCTTTATTTATTTTTATTCGGGTCATTAATTATTATTAAATTTAATAATTATTTATTTTAAAAATGAAGGTGGGAGGTGGAATGGGGCATACGTTTTAGAAAATAATAATTAATCATTTATGAATATCTTCTGCACCAACATGTATGTCTCTGTTTGACCCAATGGTTGACTGGTAGAGAATGCTTTTTGGCATTAAGTCCGCCATTTGTACATTTTTCTTTGTTTGTGCGATAAAATTTAAATAAATAAATAAAATACGTAAAGATATTAAAAACCTATTTATTACGTCTAACCGAAGTGAATTTATTGGTCATAACCATACCGAACACTTTCACTGTAGAGCCAACCCTGAAATTAAGATATTTTCTAAAATCTATGAAGTCCTATTCCAGCTCCTCAGCTGATATTCTTTTTTGTCTTATTTTTAATGAGCTTGCAAGTTTTATTTATAGTACTAGCGAACATGGTGGGCAAAATGTTAAAGGCCTTTTCCTTATAACTATTAGAAAGTACAGGGTGGGCAAATAAGAAGTAGGTATACATTTTGTTTTTAAATTTTAACTATCGGCCCAAGTCGACGAATGAAATACGGAAAAGATAACGATAAGTTCTGGTTTAGATAAGTTCTCAATTAGATATTGTTTCTATGTCGTATAATTGTCAGAAGCGGCACGATTCGGGCAACCAATATCACTTTGACGTTAGAAATATCGTAAATAGATCTTATTGAGATCACAGCAGAATCGAAATAAATGTCAATTTTGACATATCGTTTAGTTCTCGATTTTTTCAATCTCTTTCCAAGATCTTAAGCATCTCTTAATCATTCTTCGAATCGGGGCCCTATATTATCTTCAAAGATTATTATTAAGTATTGTTTTAAAAATACATGTAAAAATACATTCAGGGTTGGCAAATACACGTGGAACATAACGTCAGACATATGTCCACTTCTAACAGCAGGCAAATGCAAGCCCTTATCATCGTAGTTATCTTAGTTTTGTATCGGATAGTCGCTTTTAACTTTATCATCAGCTTGTTAGCACAGACTCGTTATTTTAGATAGCTCCACAGAAATAAGTCAGGAGCTGCAAAATTTGGGGAATTTGGGTACCAATCACTGTCACTTTTCTCGAAATTAATCGAACAAACAACGTGTTTTAAACAACACAAATAATTGAGAAAAAATAGCTTGCTGCTAGAGGTAGATATTTGGCAGATCATCTTCCGCCTACAATTGCCAACCCAAAATAATATATTTATGATAAAATATTTAACAAATTTTCACTTAATATAATTAAAATTTAAAAACAAAGTGTATCACTCTTATTTGCCCATCCTGTATATTAGTCTATATGTATAATGTGTGTCTGAAAATAAATGGTACCCATTAGATTTAATTAATCGTGTTTGTGCAGTTGTTAGTGGCGGTGTGCGCGCTGGCGGCGGCGGCGGCGGTGCCGGTCTACGCGCCGCTAGGACACGGCCTCGCTCCCGCTATCGCTCCCGCGTATGCGCCCGCTTATGCGCCCGCCATCGCCCCCGCTTATGCGCCCGCCATTGCGCATGCACCGGTGAGTAAATGACTAAATTTTATTTTTTATATTTTTTTCTACTTGACTTTGTGTTTGAATCTAGGCTTACACCTAACTATAAGTTCTATTTTATACAATTTAAAAACTATTTTTTTATTTGGGAGTTTTTCTTACACCAAACTAGGGCCATTTTATTTAAGTTGAACATATTTTTTATTTGGTATTTTTTATGTTATTTCTACTCAGAATCACGTGCTCTTTCGATCAAGGAGTAAGTGTCCAAGAATCTCCATACATTTTTGTTTCCTTCATTTCGTTACCGTCCTATAAAGTCTTATGAAAAATGGGGACGAGGTGGAAATAAAAATCTTGGGACATTTTCGGAGGAGATGAAATGCTTCAGTACAGTAAACTAATATGAATTTAACCGATTTCGTGACGCCGACCCAGGGATAACCCAAACCGAGGAATAAAAGAAATCAACGAACGTTGAACTTTGTTTATTTAATTAGTCAGTTAAAGTATTGTATTGTATACCTATAATATTGACAATTTACATACTCGTATATATGTATGTAAGCCGCTGGTAGCCTAGCGGTAAGAGCATGCGACTTTCAAACCGGAGCTTGCGGGTTCAAATCTCCGCTCATACCCATGAGTTTCTCGGAACTTATTATATTTACCAATGCTTTTCACCACCACCACCCGTACATCTACTTTGTGAATTTGCAATAAAATATTGAGTATTTACCAGTCACTTCTCAATGAAGGAAAACATCGTGATGAAACCGGACTAATCCCAATAAGGCCTAGTTCCCCCTCCGGATTTGAAGGTCAGATGGCAGTCGCTTTCGTAAAAACTAGTGCCTATATCAAGCCATTTCCGTCACTAGAAAAGAGCGGCATATTAAAAAAAAAATGTAAAGAAAAATTGAATTTCGTGCCTTTTTCTACTGACAATGTTGTATGACAGACTATATTTGTAGTCTGCCTCTTTCACACTCATGAAATGTTCATATACCTTACGTGATGGCTTCGCTTTTATACACTTCAATTATCTTTAAGTAAGCGTCGTTCTAGATTTGTTAAAAATCCTGTCAAAATATGAAGCACTATCACATTTTATTTAATCCTCTTCATTGCACAACCTGAAAATAAATTTACAAGGAAACACAAATAATACATAAAGACAGAGGTAAACAAAAGGCGGTCTTATAGCTAAAAGAGCGATCTCTTCCAGACAACATGTAGGTAGAGAAATACATATATTTACTTATGTTAGGAATTATCCTGAGGGCCTGTTGCACAGTCCTGAATAAGCTACTTGCTACTTATCCGACGAATAAAGTCATCGTTGGCGTTTCACAATCTTCAAAGTGCTATGTTTTTAGCAAGTTTTATCTGGCAGTTAATTTCCTTGTTAATTAGCTATCCAATATTTTACTTGGACAGTGTGAAACAGCTTAAGTAGTGAGCGGTGTTACCCAACACGGGCATATTTTTGCTTACAGGGTGGCTCCATTCCTTGCATCATATTTCACCCATATTTTTTGTAATAAAGCATTTTGTATTTTTTGTATTTGTATTCATCCTAAATTCGTAATCAATTATTTTACCCAGATAATCCGCGCGGAGCCAGTAGACCCCAACCCAGCCTACAGCTTCTCGTACGGCGTGGCGGACCCGTCCACGGGCGACCAGAAGAACGCGGCCGAAACTTTGCAAAACGGAGTCGTCCACGGCTCCTACAGCCTCGTGGAGCCAGACGGACATGTCCGGAAAGTTACGTACACGGCCGACAAGGTTAATGGCTTCAATGCTGTTGTGGAGAGGACTGGAGCTGCTGCTCATGCGGTGAGTTACTCTGGCTATTATCAAGTTACTGGAAAAAGCGAACCTCCTCGAGGTGAAATGTGAAAAGAAAGCTCTTACTTTCGTTTAGTGTTATATTTGATAGCTAAAGATAGTTAAAAACCAACAAATGTATAGTTTGGCCTGGAATTATCGCATTTCAAACATAGATAAAAAGAACCATACTTTGTCTTACGGTAGTACCTACTACCACCCAAAAAAAGGGATGCGTATGGCTCTATATTTACTGATAAATTGGGTATGCCATACTATGCTTAACTGACTTTTTCTCCGGATATTGATAAGCATCAACTCTTTGATATTACGGTGTGTTCTCGAGCAAGCTGTAAGTAGTGGTCATCTTCTTGTGTGTATGGTTATAAGTAGCTTGGCTAAAACGTTGCAAAACGGCGTTGTCCACGGCTCGGACAGTCTCGCGGAGTTGGACGGAGATGTCCGGAAAGTTACATAACGTCCGATAAGGTTAATGGGTTCAATGCTATTGTGGAGAGTGGAGAGGACTGGAGCTTTTGCTCATGCGGTTACAGCTCTTAAATAAAACCAAAGCAGTAAGTTCAGTTAATGTGAGCGTTGGGGTCGGGACGAGGTCCACGAGGAGCCGACTGGTTTGCGGTCCTACGAATATGAAATGCGCTCAGACTCTGCTTGGTGGGAATCGTACTTTAATGGAGAAAGCGAACCTACTGCCAAAACCTTCAGTTTAAAACCAGAGCTCTTTCATCTGGAGAAAGCCTGATATAATTACAGGGTAAAATACCTGAAAGCTAAAAACAGTTGTCCAATAAATGATACTCAACAAGTTTTAGACATAGAGTAAAGATTTAGACTTATTCCATAGAGAAACAATTCTAGGTCCATGACTTATTCATTGCCTTTTTCTCTGGACTAATGATGATGAAAGCCGATGACGATGGAAGATGACAGCAAAAGTTAGTAGGCACAGAATTTAGTCATCATCTCGAATACCTCGCGTGCCAGCTGTGAGACTATCAGGCAATTCTTCAACCAAAAACTTCACTGACAGATCAGATCCATAACTAATCCAGATCTAATTCTTAACATGTTATTAAAGCCTGTATGCTTGCACTAAGGATCCAATCCCATTCATGTTCTCTATGTGAAAACCTGAGCATTTGTTCCCAGGCACCCGTAGCAGTGGCGCACGCCCCGGTGGCGCTGGCGCCCGCGCCGGTGGCCGTGGCCGCCCCCGCAGCCCGCTACACGCTCCCCGCCGTCGCCCACCCGTGGGGCTAACCGACCACCCGCCCTCGCATTGTTGACCAACACCCGCTCTAGTTATAGCAAAGGTTAAGCAAGGTTAGTCTGTGATATTTTGAAAATGAGACGTTTTTTCGACTGCGCAAAAATCAAGCGGCGTTTTTAGACAGTTTAAAGACACTTGTGTTTTGTTTGAAGTCGTAAAAACGTCTATGTTCTGTGAGAGCGAGCGCAGAATGGAAAGAAATGGAATGGTTTTTGAATTTCGTCGGTTAAGTTTAAAAGTATTATTAGTGGTTGTTGCTCAGCAATGCTCGCCCATGGACCGAACGACACGAATATTGTTTATTTATTAATGCTTTGACTGTTGCCTACGAACATGATCTTGACGCGTTTACGTATGTAAATATAATGTACCTATAGTTAATAAATAAATGCAAGTTTTGCACCGACTTATAATATTTTTCATTTTCCTATTACCGCAAATTTTAGCTTGTAAGGTATAAACCGAAATAATTGTTATATACAAAGGAAAGTGATCAAAGCCTCAAGGGCTCAGGGCTAGAATCGAACCAGCGTCCTCTGCGTTCACGACAGATGGCTAGACCGCTCGGCCACCCGGTCAGGTCGCAATTTTCCAAGTATATGCAACTTCTTGAGGGCTTATGCATTATGGGTCTATTCCAGGCCTGGGCATAGGAGGCCATGGTCATTTTTTTCTTTCGTATATGACATTTATTTCAGTTTTAGTGGTGTTTCTACGTGAAAATACAAATAAAATTATTTTCATAGAAAATTATTTAATTTCTTATAGGAGTATTGTAAGATATACCCTATTAGTTGCTATTAGCAAAGAGAATTTGAAATAGAGGAGAGTGTCAAAGAAAATTTTGTAGCCACAGTAAATTTACTGTCATCTTTAGACATATAATTAAAACTTTTAGAACGCTATTTGACTTTGATCCTTATTCTTACACTGATATGTGTAAAAGTTTTTAAATAGCAAAAAGTAGCGCCATCTTACCGAGCATAGGCTAAAAGTTATGACACCATCGCTCGAAACGATGCCGCCATACCTTTGGCCTTTGATCTATATTAAAGGCCCCACTTTTTGATATTCTTTTCTTTGCTGTTAGGTAAACTAATAGTACCATTAGTGTCCACTTAATTAAAAGATCCGAGTGTATCTGGTGACCTGAGTAACAGATGTAACCTACTAATAGTTGAATCACTCAAGGAAAACTAAATATTTGAACAAGATCCCTTCCAAGAGTGATAAATCAATCAAGATGTCGGAATCCTGACTAATTACAGCTTTAAACTGCTGTCAACTTGCCTGACTGACGTGGTTGACCTAAAAATTATCACAATTTTCTTCAACTTTGTCATTGCTTCTTAATTTGAGGTAGTAAAGTGCATTTGAAACTTGTTATTTGTAAAGCCGACGCTAAAGACAATATACCTAGATTTACACATTACACCCTACTCCTTTGTAATAAGGCGAAAAGTGTAAATATATGTATATTTTTCTACTCGTCGATAGTAATGGTTTAATTAAAATTTCGTATACCAGACTAAAATTGCGTACTTTTCATATATGGGCTCTTAACTCAACTATAAAATTCATTTCGATACGCTGTAGTCATCTATAAATGTATTTTGTACTACATTTTGTCTATTGAGATACTTTAGATGCTTACCAATTTTCATAAATTATTCAGGTTTTATAGTAAAAAAGTTAACGTTTTAGATGACTCGTAGAAAAAGTACCTTTTGCATAGAATAGTGATATAATCAAGTTTTTTAATCTCGTACCTTACTTAGGCAACTCAGCAAGCTTCGTGGCCTAAACACGGTACTCGACTGAAAACGAAATTATAACACGATTGTATAAAATAACTATATTACCTACATTATCTGTGTTTAGCAAATATGTATGTATCTATATGTGTATATGGCACACGTCGGTCAGTAGGCTGGGCGAAGTTTCCGTCGCCTAACGAGCTATTACCATGTGGTTAGGGCAAGACTTCCTAGCGTATGTTAATCGATGCAGCCCTATAAGGCAGGTAGATTACTACGCGGCTATTATCGGATATAGGTAAATGTTACAAAATAATTATAATATATGCAACGTTTCTCATAGTTCGAGTTCAATCAAATACGTGAAATGTACAAGTACCTACATTCTAAATAATAGAATTTTTAACTTAATCAATAATCATCGTTCTCTGCGATGTCTCATGTCTGCTAATTTTATTTCAACGTGAACTTGGGCCATGCATGCACAGGGTTGCAATAATAAAGTCATTAATAAACCTAGAATATATTCAATTAGTTGCTAGAATCCACTGAATACTCGATAAAGTTTTATCCGCAAAAAAACGCCTTCATTCAAGCGAGAAACAAGTTTACTAAAGTCTAAATACGCTTTGCTTTTTATTAAAAATTAGACCTTATACGTAAGTATTTATAGTTTACTCTATGCACAGTAAGCTTTATATAAAAGCGGGTTGAAAAAAAGTTCATGTCATTAAGGTAAAAACTTGCTCAGGCCATATAGTAATAGGCTATCGAAAGCCAGGTCAATTACAATCTTACACGAGCCGACTCGCAGGAAATGCGCGAACCAACTAGGCTTTGGAGGTACCTAATAAACTAAAACTATTTGCTATGTAAAAGTAATTTATTATAACTTAAACAATAACTTCCACCATAAATTACTTAAAACTTAAACATGAATTCATAGATAAAGAGGTAAAGCTAATAGTAAAGCTCCGTGGAGACCCAGTCGCTCATGTTGTTCCTAATGATGTACCTCCTCAGCTCATCGCCAAGTACCATCAGCACGCAGAACGGGATCGAGAGAAAGAAGTGGTGCGCGGGAAGAGCCTCCGTGCCAAACACTATGTTACATCCAGGCACGTACGTCACTATCAACGCCGCCAGCAAATCCACCACAATACTTGCGTTCAACACGTGGTTTCTCATGCCCTTCTTGACCAACGAAATCCGGCGTGTCTTGCAAATAATTACGTCAGCAATCTGCGCCCAGCAACAAGCCACGAAGTAAGCCGTCTGCGCACGTTTCTCTAATCTCTTCCTGTCATCAAAGTGCCAAATACGGCCGAGCGTATCTTCCACGGTACTGTCCTTCTTTTCCCAATTGTTGCGAATGAAAAAAAGTGTCGATGGGAAGAATCCGTTCTCAGCAAACACTATGAAATAACTAAATATACCGGCAAAAAATTGTATCAGTCCAATCTGGAAATAAGCCATATATATCAAGTATTTGTTAACTAGGTGATCCGAAAGCTTCCGGGGCGGTATGGACATAATGTCTTCCTCGGAAGTCTCGTAAGCCAGGCTGATAGCGGGGAGTAGGTCTGTACCCACGTTGATGATCAGGATAAGCATCAGCGTTAACGGTAAAGGTATCCCCAGGATCGCATACAGAACAAATGGTAGCATTTCTGGCGTATTTGACGTGAGCGTGTAAGCGATAGTTTTCTTCAAATTATCGAATATTCTCCTCCCCTCTTGTACGCCCAGCACAATGGATGAGAAATTGTCGTCCAAGAGTATCATGTCTGCAGCTTTTTTGGATACTTCAGTGCCAGTAATCCCCATCGCTATGCCGATATCGGCCTTCTTCAGGGCCGGCGAGTCATTCACGCCGTCTCCGGTCACCGCTACGCAGTACTTCAGCGATTGGAATGCTTCAACTATCATCAGCTTTTGTTGGGGACTCGTGCGGGCGAACGTGATCTCTTGGTATCTTGTTAAAGTATTCTTGAGATCTGATTCTCCCATTTTCCTGAGATCGTCGCCGGTGATGACAGCGGCGACGAACTGTCGGCGCACGTGCGGTGGCACGTCAGTCACTTCGATGTGGTGGTCGAAGGCGTAGTCGTAGGCGGTGGGCTGCGTGATGGTGCCGCACTTGCGCGAGATGGCCAGCGCTGTCACGGGGTGGTCACCAGTCACCATTACCACCCTGATCCCCGCCTGCCGACATATACCTATGTACAGGTCGATATCCTCCCTCGGGGGATCTATCATTGATATCGCACCGATAAATGTCAAGTTATCGAGAGGAAAGTTGCGCTGCTCCGTGTCAAATTTATAATCGGCAGGAAATTCTGACATTGGCAGCTGTATGTCGCAGTAGCCTATAACTCGTTCACCCATGTTGGCAAGTTTTATAAAATTTACTTTCAGATCCCTCTTGAGCTGCAAGCTCAACGGCACCCTTCCTTCGTCGGTGGCTATTTCCGAGCAGTGCTCCAGAATTATTTCGGGGGCACCTTTCATGATCAAAGTAAAGTAAGCTATACGCGGGTGCCCGGGCACTTCATGCAGGCGATGAATGGTCACTTGATATTTCCAAGCCGAGCTGAACGGTATTTCGGCGACTTTCGGGTTTTCCTGCTGCGTCAGGGTCGCCGAGCGGGCCTCCTCCATGTATCGCAATATGGCACATTCAGAAGCGTCTCCGATAATCTTCCTCTTTGCAATTGGTAACACGCGGGTCTCGTGAGCGAAATGAGCTCTAAGATTAAGGGATGCGTCTAAACATAATTCTGCATACGTAGGGTCAGACACGTGAGTGTGATCCGTATTCTCGTATATATGAAAGTTGCAGAACAGATGAGATACACTCATTCGGTTTTCAGTTAACGTTCCCGTCTTGTCAGAACAAATGACGGAGGTCGAGCCCAAGGTTTCTACAGCTTGCAGAGACTTGGCGAGACAATTTTTTTTTCTTTAACTGCTTGGCGGATAATGTCATGCAGACTGTCAGAGTGACGATGAGTCCTTCGGGTACGTTTGCCAGGATTATTCCAAGCATATACTGCAGGGCGCTGAGCCAATTTCTCTGCGCCACATATACCATGATGAAGAAGATAATTCCAAAACCGAACGCGACTATGCAAATTATTTTGATGAAACGAGTGATCTCTTTAGCGATGGGAGTTTCAACTTTCTCTAGACCGGTGACGAGGCCGGCAATTTTTCCTATCTGCGTGTTTTCTCCGGTGTCGACAACCATGGCCCTCGCACTACCTTCGACAATGGGACAAGTGAAGAAAGCCATGTTTTTCGATTCGAGCGGGTTGACGTTCGTGAACTCGGTGCGGTGGACGACCGGCTTCGACTCCCCGGTCATCGACGACATGTCGGTGGAGAAGTTGGCGCACGATAAGATGCGCACGTCGGCCGGGACCGTCTCCCCCGCCTTCATCTCGACGATGTCACCGATCACAATATTACTATTAGGTATTATTTTTATAATTCCGTCCCTGACGACTGTAGCGTTCGGTGGGATGAGGTTTTCGAATCCGCTCATGGTGGCCACGTTTTGGGCTTCTACGTAAAATCCAAACGCGCCAGTTCCTATGATGGTGACCGTGATAACGATGCCTAGGTAGAGGTATTCGTTCTTGTTGTGGCCGCCGCCGTGGCCCGAGCTGATGAGGTCGGCGGTGCCGAAGGCGATGAAGTTGAGGATGGCGCCGGCCCAGAGGACGCACTGAAACCAGCCGAAGAAGTTGTGGCGGAAGATCTTGCAGTAGCTGGTGCCGTGGAGGTCTTTGAGGGCGTTGGGACCGTGCAGCTGCAGCAGCTCGGCCGCTTTGCCCTCGGAGAGACCGTCCTTGAAAAAAAAGTAAAAACGTATAGACGTCGGCCCATTCTACTTACCTATAATAAAAGATTTCGGAACAGTTTCGTAAATTTCGAATACAATTTTTTACTCTATCGCTCACGCTGTCGGCTATACGCTCTCTACGACTTAGTAGAAAAATGTAGCTAATGTTACATGCACATTGTACAATCATAGTTCATAGCACATGCGAGTAGTGAACGTCGCAAGCTTTTTGTTCGCACATTTAGCCGGCGCCTCATATTTGCGCAAGCATGCGCCATGTGCAAGAGCCATAAGTGGGGAGCGGGGCGTAAGTGCTATACATTCCTTGCAGAGCGATGGCAGGTGGACCAAAATGTCGATATATTGGTGGCGTCCGTTAGCTCGTTGGGCAGACAGGGCGACGATATTCGTAAGATCGCGGGGCACATCTCAACGAGACTAGCTCAATTCCTGGTTACAAGCGTACACAAAGAGAGACCTTATGCTCAGCAGCGGGCGACAAGAGGCTGTAATAACGATGATGACCTTACCTGGCCGCGTAGCCAACGTTACAATCGTTAACGCTCCGTAGCGTAGCGTAGTCATCTCCCTCTACCACTCTTCCATATTAGTGCGACTGTGACAGTTGCGTTTCGTTCGCCACGGAGCGTAAACGATATGCACGTTGGCTATGTGGGCTGAGATCACCCCAAACGGTCATCGCATCGCGCACCCAGCGCGCTTCACGGCGAGCAACAGTACGCGGCGCGCGGCTACCGTGACCGTTGCTCATGCTTAAAAATTGAGACCTAGGCACTCCGAAACATTTCACGCGAGTGACTAGAACTATATAAGTTATACCGTCAAATCAGCTTAATATGAGGTTAGATACGGTAAGAGATACACTGGGACAAGCGCGGGGGGAAACATTTGTAGGAAATCTTCATTCTGTTTCTCTTGTCTCGAGCAGACAATGTTAATAATGGTATTTTTTTCATAGTTTCCATCATAAATCATTTTTTTAGTGTGAAAACAAAATAAAAAATTCTTTTTTAAGTTCAATTTGAGCTCTTTCAAATGATATCTCACTAGACTTGAAAATAGACTTAAATAGACTTTGAAAATTTCCCCCCTCTTTATATTAGGCATTTTCCATAATTGATAAATAACACTTTCAATGTGTCTGGGTTACCGTTGTTTATAACTATTCCAAATTTCACATCGATATCTTAAGTAGTTCTCGAGAGCAGTGACAGACGGACGGACAGTCGCACCATAAGCTTTATTGTAGCTTATTGGTACGGAACCCTAAAACACCCTGTTTCTCTTACTCCACATGATCGTACAGTCAGCGTCAAATACTTTGTAGCAACCAAAGTAGTCAAATAGTTCGGTACACCATATATTTAGTATGGTGTACCGAACTATTTGGCCACTTTGACTGCTACAGAGTATTTGACGCTGACTGTACATACCTTGATGCTGGTACAGTAGAGGGCCTCCAGCTGCTGCGGCGACAGACAATGGTCCCCATGGTGAGTCTCCTCGAGTGCGTGTGCTATATCAGTGCCATGCTGCACCGACGTCACGCTGCTCCGTTTTGGCTTCTTACTGTCCGGCATTTTGTACCAATTTACTATTCTAAATTCAGTACAATACAATACCCACTGATTGTGATCTGACAATGAAATCTGACAAAATCTGACATTATATTTTATAGCTTTCTAGAAATTATGGAAGGTAGAGGCAAGGAATAGAATCTCCATAGGCAGAACTGTTGCAAAAGTCTCCAGTAGAGTTGTGCCCGCTCGGTCTTTAAAAAGAGCGCTCCGATCTCGGTCAATCGGTCAAACGAACTAGTTCGCTCTTTTAGGTCCTTGAGTTCCTTTAGTTCAGGAGCAAATCTCGAGATCTGAATGAGGATGACTAGGTTATATCTTGCTCTCGCTCGCAAATAAACAGAGCGAGAGCGTGAGAGAGCGAATTTCTTGACCTTGACTCATTCCGATCATTCGCTCCCGACCGATTTGTTACTTGGTACTGAGGGCCTACCACGTTCGACGTGTTGCCTCTCTGTCGCACTTGTAAATTCGTACGTAAGTGTGACAGGAAGGCAACCCGTCGAACGTAGTTCGCGGTAGGCCCGCTGACATACCGACTACTGAACTAAAGGACCGAGACCGATTAAGAGCGCTTAAGATGAACTAGTTCCTTTCGGTCTGTGGTGGGATTTCATTCCTTTTAGTTCTTCGGTCCTGACCGACTCAAGCCTAGTCTCCAGCTGTCAGCTATAAATATTAGTTCCAAATCTCTCCAGAGTAGCGCTAGAGTAGCTAAGAACTTAGGCGTTATTGACGGAGGGAGTGCGCTGTCTATAATAACATTTTGTTCTCAAGTATTCTAGGTACTGTAGCGCCACATATTTATGGTTTTTTGTCGGACACATTTTGGTATATAGAGATTATATTCTTTACTCTACCTTCCATACTAGAAATTTTATGTTCGTGTCATAGTGATAAAGGTTTAAATAATTACTCTATGAGTAGAAAATAGTTATTTTTCTACTCATTCATTTATACCAAACTATAATTGCGTACTTTTCATATATGGGCTCTCACTCAACTATAATAGTACATTACGATACAAGTGCGAAAAATAGGAAATTCGACACGAGTTGCGAATTACCTATTCGCGCATGTATCGTACAACGTTTTACAGTACATATGGCCATTTAAATGATCGACACAGTAACGTAATATGCTAATTTTCGCACTAGTGCGGTAAAGTAGCACCATATGTACTGTAATAGTACATTACGATACAAGTGTGAAAAATAGGAAATTCGAAACGAGTGGCGATAAATTAAAACACGACCAAAGGAAGTGTTTTAAATCGACACGAGTTGCGAATTGCCGATTCGCACATGTATCGTACAACGTTTTATAGTACATATGGCCCTTTAAATGTTCGGCACAGTAACGTAATATGCTAATTTTCGTACTAGTGCGGTAAAGTAGCACCATATGTACTGTAAGATATATTTCGATACGCTGTAGTCAACTATGCAAAAAAATTACCAATCACGTCCCGACGCGCCCTCATAGAAAAGACTAAGGGCCTGTTTCACTATGTCCAAGCATTGGATAGCTAATTAACAAATAAATTAACTGCCAGATAAAACTTCCTGCAAAACTTAGCACTTTATCTACCAGTTACGCTTATTTGAAGATTGTGAAACGCCAACGATGACTTTATTCATCAGGTAAGTGGCAAATAGCTTATTCATGACTTACTTGGACATTGTGAAACAGGCCCTAAAAGTATTTTAGATGAATCGTAGAAAAAGTATTGTGTACAATAGTGATATAATCAAACTTTTCAATCTTGTACCTTACTTAGACAACGAAGCTTGCTGAGTTGCCTAAGTAAGGTACAGTCAGCGTCAAATACTTTGTAGCAGTCAAAGTGGCCAAATAGTTCAGTACACCATACTAAATATATGGTGTACCCAACTATTTGGCCACTTTGGTTGCTACAAAGTATTTGACGCTGACTGTACATAGGTAGGTAAACAGGATACTCGACTGAAAAGCATATCACAAAGCAAAGCTGTGGGATTTGGGCATTCCCTGGTATTTCTATTTTTTTACGACCGGTTTGGCCTAGTGGGCAGTGACCCTGCCTACGAAGCTGATGGTCCCGGGTTCAAATCCTGGTAAGGGCATTTATTCGTGTGATGAGCATGGATATTTGTTCCTGAGTCATGGGCATTTTCTATGTATTTAAGTATTTATATATTATATATATCGTTGTCTGAGTACCCACAACACAAGCCTTATTGAGCTTACTGTGTTAGTCAATTTGTGTAATTATGTCCTATAATATTTATTTATTTATTCTACTCAACGCTGAACGGTCACCGACTTAAATAGTTGACGTATTTAGGGTCACCAAACACTGACGTCTTTTCAGAGTCGGCGTCTAGTCAGTGCTATGGAAAATGGCGTCGTCATACATACACAGACATCGAAATTTTGGGGGCCTTTAATTGGCAGGTACCCGTTTCCATATCGATAAACGAAATTATCGATGTTCCTCACAATTCTAGAATCTCCTAAAATGAAAACGTAAACTTCGATTGTATGGGAGCGGGTTTTTGGAGAGAGGTGCGCAAAAGCCGGCAGCTTTGCGTCAGGTTTAATCTTTTTCGAGCTTGTGATTCGTTGTTTGTTTTACAAGGGGGCTAAGTTGTTGTTTGACCCCTTGTGCCAATATTGATAGCCGAGCAAGCGAAAGATTCCAAAATTAAACCATGAGCGTATCGAGTGGTTCGAAATGTGGAATTGTGAGCGTTGCGAGGGTTTCAATACAAGAGGGTTAGGTAAGCAAACTTTGCTAGCGAGTAAAACACAACTTTTTCCACCAAACCAAAGCGAGGAAAATACTAACAGTGAAACATTACAAATCAAATGAACATCACTCGAAAGTCAAATCTCACTCTACTGGCCAACATGGGGAACTCAAAATTTGTATCAGACTACTTTGTTACTCTTCTGAGCTGTTAGTAGTTCTTCTTCTTCTTCTTCTTCTTCCTGGCGTTGTCCCGGCATTTTGCCACGGCTCATGGAAGCCTGGGGTCCGCTTGACAACTAATCCCAAGATTTGGCGTAGGCACTAGTTTTTACGAAACTGCCATCTGACCTTCCAACCCAGAGGGTAAACTAGGCCTTGTTGGGATTAGTCCGGTTTCCTCGCGATGTATCAAATGATATTTCGTACATAAGTTCCGAAAAACTCATTGGCACGAACCGGGGTTTGAACCCGCGACCTCCGGATTGCAAGTCGCACGCTCTTCGCTAGACCACTAGCGCTTCAGCTTTTAGTAGTTGGTGTGGTCAAAAATAAGTTTTCTAAGAAATAAAACATCTATAAACTCTAAAAACATTTTATTCCAAAAAATACTATTTTTAGGATTACTGTGGCATAGGTATTTTTACATAGTTACAAACATACGTACATATAGACATGTCTTGTTATACACTGAAAATCATTCGATTTGCGAGCGCATGAAATAATTATTTTGGCAAGTGGGAATTTTTAATCTCAATAAAAATGGAAAAAGCTCGTGATCGTGAGTAGAAATAATATAAAAATTCCCAATTGTAACACAAATGTTAGAGAGACAACTATAGAAATGCCCACGTAGTTGATTCGCAAACTTGACACAAAATAAACATTCTAGGTATTCGATAAAGTTATTTGTACAGCTCCCAGCAAGGGCATCGCTAGCTGATCGGCTGTGGCAGTTCATATGACTGATGACTAAGGGGAGGGGGGCGTTCGAAATTTTATTCTCTAGGGGGGGGAGCTGTCCTACGTATGTATATCGTCTCCTAGTACCCAAGCTTTTTGGGCCTAGTTCGATTTGTGTAAGATCGTCCCCAAATATTTATTATTATTTATTTACTTCGATTGTATGGGAGCGGCTTTTTAGCGGCGGGTTCGTGTGACTTGAATATTTTAATATTACATTTTCAAACTACAAAAGATTCCTGACAGACCGCTTCTAGGTTCCAGGATTTTTAACCTTATTCTTATTAATTTATAATTTATTAACAATAAAATACATTCAGGTTTACCTTAAAACTAAAATCACTTACTGACATAGGTACTTTATTACGTAAATTAAAGTGTAGGAACAAACATAGATACATAGTTTAAAATGCTACTAACAATAAAAAAGTAAATTGTTCACAATATCACATTAAAAAAAAATCTACAGTGATGTGTATTGTATAAGAGACAATGTGTTTTGCTTTTTGTATCATGATACATGGACCAAAAACAACTTGTTATTAGTTTTACAAGAGGACAAAGTTACTGTTTAACCCTTTGTGCTAAAATTCAAAGGAAGAAGAAGTGCAAAAACAGAGTGAAACACAAAAATATCCACAACACAACGCGAGGAAAGTACTAACTGAAAACATAATATATCAATGAAATGTATTCAATATTTATCATTCATAATCATCACTTAAAAGTCATTTCTACCAGCCAATAAAAAGAAACAACTCAAAATTTGCATCAAATTACTTTACCAGTCTTGTAGATAAAATGCAACTTTCTCTTTGGTTTTTGAAGAATAAACAAAGTCTTTACCAGCTCGTGTGGTGAAAAAAATATTTTCACCACACGAGCTAGTAAAGGCCCTCTTGATTGGTCAAAACTGATGAGAAGGTAGCAATTTATCCACATAAATAAAAAATAAAATAAATAAATATTATAGGACATTATTACACAAATTGACTAAGTCCCACAGTAAGCTCAATAAGGCTTGTGTTGAGGGTACTTAGACAACGATATATATAATATATAAATATTTATAAATACTTAAATACATAGAAAACACCCATGACTCAGGAACAAATATCCATGCTCATCACACAAATACATGCCCTTACCAGGATTTGAACCCGGGACCATCAGCTTCGTAGGCAGGGTCACTACCCACTAGGCCAAACCGGTCGTCAGAAACATCTGATGCAAGTTTCGAGTTGTGTCCTTATGTTAGCTGGTAGACATGACTTTTAAATGCTGATTTTGAATAACGTTCATTTGGAATTGATTTGGTTTGACTTTTACACTGATATTGTACAGTTAGTATTTTCTTCGCGTTGGTGTGGTGAAGATTTCGGTGTTTCACTCGGTGGCAAAATTGATTTAACTTTAGTACCTTGCAACACTTGCTACACTCGTGGTTAAATTTTGGAATCTTTCACTCGCTCGGCTATCAATATTAGCACGAGCGGTTAAACAATAACTTTGCCCCCTTGTCAAACAAATAACTATTTCTGCGTCCTAACCCCACCCTGTTAAAATAAACTGACTGCTCAATAAAGTGTACCTATATAATAAGAACTAGGAAAGGACTCATTAAAATATAAATAAAATTATTAAACTTGACTTTGGTAACAAGATATTTGTACTTCTATATGTTTTACAGTAAAACTAGAATGCGGGGTGTTTTTCAACTTTTAGCCATATTTTCGAGATAAATTATAAATATGTAGGTCATACAAATCAAACACAAAACTACGTTCACGTCTTTCTCGTAGAAACCGTGTGTGGTCATCAAAAATAAACTTTTCTCTTCTGTAGACAGTAGTTAACAGCTTGTGGGCAAATGGGTAATGATTTCATCATCCTTATCCAAATAACACGAGTACCCTTTCAGGTGGATAAGGGCTAAATAAGAAAATTAACCTTTACGGGAATGAGCACTTTCCGTACATATGTCGAAACTTTAAAGAGCCATATGTACTGTAAAACGTAATACGATACACGTACTCGTACTCTCATACTCGTGTCGATTTCCCTTCCCCGTCGACCCCTTCCCTTCCTCCCCCCCCCCCTCCCCTTCACCCGATCCCCCTATCCGGTTCGATTGTCACTTCGGTCGTGTTTTAATTTATCACCACTCGTTGCGAATTTCCTATTTTCTGCACTTGTATCGTAAATAGCTATTATAGCCCTTAACTTTTGGGTATGTCTACAGGAAAGACGTGAACATAGTCCTGTTTTTGAGCCATATTAATCAGCAACTTTCACTATTGGACCAAAACACCCTGTATAGTGTAAGACGAAGAAAAACGAGTAAATGAGTCAAAAAACAAAGTAAACAGCTGCAAATTTTAACAGCTGCAGTAATCTATGACAATTATGACCCATTTTCGTTAATTTTTTTACAGTTTATTCAGCTTATTTAAATATTATTGGAAATACAAATATCGACCTAAGTTAGGTTTTTTTTATATACTACGTCGGTGGCAAACAAGCATACGGCCCGCCTGATTGTAAGCAGTCTCCGTAGCCTATATACGCCTACAACTCCAGAGGAGTTACATGCGCGTTGCCGATGTTGCGTTGGCGTTGCGTTGCGTTAAGGGAATACCACTAAAACTATATTACACAGTAAATGTAAATGTGTACATTATATATACTACTATATTTAACTAAAAATAATTATTTAATTATCAATGTGTACTATAAATGAATGTTTTTAATCATTCTTCTTTTCAAGATTTTGAGATCAATTACGCGATAAAAAATTAACATTTTACAAATCTCTTCACAAAACTGCTCATTCAACTTTTACCTTTCACAAGATCATGTGTATCACTATTTTGCGTATTATTTAAATTATAATTCATTATAGAGAAGGTAAACGATGTTGACGTGTTTAACTTTTGAAAAATAGGTAAGTCATAGCAAATATGTAACAATTATAAATCATACATGATTACTTACATTTTTTTATACCACGACGGTAGCAAACAAACATACGGTCCGCCTGATGGTAAGCAGTCACCGCAGCCTATGGACGCCTGCAACTCCAGAGGCGTCACATTCTTTTGCTTTCATAAGTAATATAAACTAATTTTTAAATGCGTTTTTCAATAAATTTCAATGAAAATACACGCAAAGATTGTTTACTTTTTTTCTAACGCAAAAAACACGAAATATAGTATCAGATAATAACATATACTAATGTATGGTATCAGGTATTCCGGCGATTTGCAACATTTTCCAGGTTTGATATTTACTCGACTGTACACCGTTAATACATCGAAGTTTCCATATAAATATAACTATTGTAATTTACATTAAAGCTCTGCATTTATTACTTCAAACACATCGCATTAATCCGCTAAAACGTAAGGGAGTATTATTTATACTTCGATAAACTCTTTATTTAACTTTTATAGGTGAATTATCGTTTTCTTGTCACTTGTTGCCATCGTTAGGGTATCTCGTGTTAGTCTTAAAACCCTGCTTTTATGATATTCAATAAAATGTAACATACAACTTTATGGCAGTTAGAAGCCCTATCCGTAATACTATTGTCGCCTGGCTGGCGGGACAGAATAACAAAAAAAAGTTGATCCACCCTTATATAAAATAGAAAACTGTATAGCTACAGTAATTTAATGCCATCTTTCGACACATGATTAAAACTTTTAGAACGCCATTTGACTTTGATCCTTATTCGTTGACTGATATGTGTCAAATATCAAAAAGTGGCGCCATCTAATAGATCAAAGGCTAAAAGTATGGTGACATTGTTTGGAGCGATGGCGCCATAACCTTTAGGTAGTGGCCGGTAAGATGGCGCCACTTTTTGATATTTAACAAATTAACCACATAACAGTGAAAGAATAGGGAGCGTGCATGAACTGTAGGAGGCAGCACAGGAGCCGTCAGATTTTTGGCGCGAGGCGTAAATGTGATGTTTATTGTTCCGATGTAGCCCACAAGATGGCAGAACCTACTATGCACAAGAAATCACGTGACGTGTACATGTGCATGTTTATGGTTCCGATTCAGGCCACAAGATGGCAGACCCTCCAACGCGCACGGTCCCTTTAAGGATTAAAGTAAAATAGCGTTCTAAAAGTTTTAACCATGTGTCGAAAGTTGACAGTAACCTCTATTTCAAAATCTCTTTGATCGTCTCCATCTACTTGTCTCATATTCCAGATTCCTCTATATAACGACGCCTCAAATGCATTTATCCCCAGTAGAACAAATTCACCTTGTAATGTTCATGTACGCATGTAACAAAAAACGCATGTGGAAAAACCCTACTATTGAGAAATGCGTTCGAATATGCATAGTGCCTCAATAATTGTTAAATGCGTTCAAGCAACTGTCCAACTGTCTCTGCCCAACAGAAACAATCTATTAAGTGACAGTATCGACAAAAAATTAAGGATCCCTTTGTTTGACATAATTATTGAAAGTCATACATAATGTAATGATTGGCAGACTATCATTAGTCATAATTCTGAAAACGGTAAATTCTCAGGATTTTCGTGAGGTCATCCTATAGATAATTTAGGCTAGGTTAGGTTTAAGGTAAAAGTTACGCGTTTCTGAGAAAAAAAAAGACTAACGAGAATGCGGACAAACAATACATTATGACTTAAAACTTTCTTCTTCTTCTTCCTCGCGTTGTCCCGGCATTTTTCCACGGCTCATGGGAGCCTGGGGTCCGCTTGACAACTAATCCCAAGATTTGGCGTAGGCACTAATTTTTACGAAAGCGACTGCCATTTGACCTTTCAACCCAGAGGGTAAACTAGGCCTTGTTAGAATTAGTCCGGTTTCCTCACGATGTTTTCCTTCACCGAAAAGCGACCGGTAAATATCAAATGATATTTCGTATTTAAGTTCCGAAAAACTCATTGGTACGAGCCGGGGTTTGAACCCGCGACCTCCGGATTGCAAGTCGCACGCTCTTACCGCTAGGCCACCAGCGCTTTTTACTTATGACTTAAAACTTTATGGTTAACAATAGACCCGGTCGAGGAACTTGTAAAAGTTAAATACTAAAGAAAATATCAACAAAAAGATTTATCAGCACAGCAGACTTATGGTACCATTATCACTTCCTAACAAAAGCAGCCTATTAAGTGGGAGTACTGACATACAAGTAAGAACACCTCGGAAGGTGTCGGAGCGCAGCTTGGTGCTGGAGAAGCTGGCGTCCTGGGCGAGCGACGTGTGCACGCCGATGCGGTTGTTGGTGGTGCCGGAGACCAGCTCGTTGTAGAACACGGATAGGCAGTGGACGGGTTCCGTGGTCCCTCTGACGGAAAATAATTCAAACATTTACTTCCCAATGTAGATTTTCTTGAAGATCAGTAATGAATTAAGATCAGTAACAGAGCGCAACAAATCAACCAAGAATATTCCCAAATACCTGAATAAAAATAATTCCACATGTCAAACCAAAACTTCTTCAGTCAGCCTCTCAATTCTGTTGAAGACCAGGTTCCTCCGAGGCTTCTATTCCTCGCCAAGCGTATGGCCTCGTGCAGTTTTAATTGCATAGGTGCAGTGATTTGAGCACACTATCCAGTAGGAGGGCCCTGAGGTCTGTTGCCTTCAACTTTGCCCGTCATAATAACTCTCTCTAGGCTATACGGGGAGCGGCGTGAGATTTTTTACTAGGTGATCGTTAAATTTTTCAGGCAACTAGTGGCCCATAAATAAATACCTTAAAACGAACATACATATTATAACAATATATCTTAAAAGTAGAGGTTGCGATGCATTACGCAACCCCGCAGTGTCAGGAAGCCGGCCTCGGAACCGCCGAAACTTGACACCCTTCGGCCAAAACTCCTCCCTGTTGAGGGTTATTGCTGAGTCCATCGTCGACCTCCACAGCGCGGTGATCAGGGTGCATATCATTATGCCAATCGTTAACGCTCCGTAGCGAACTAAACGTAACTGTCTCTATCGCACTAATATGGAAGAGTGATAGATAACTACGCTACGCTAGGGAGCGTGAACGATTGACATCTTGTCTACGCACCCTGGTCCAGCCCCGACGTGGCACTCGTGGCAGTCTCTTGCATTATGAACCTTGTGCTACAGACAACAAGGTGTAAACTCACTTGAGGTGCGCGATGAGCTCTCCGTCGTCCACCTTCCACAGCGCGGTGACCTGATCCAGGCCCGACGTCAGTAGTCTGTTGCTGTCAACGGCCGCCAGTCGTAATACCTGCATTTTTTTCTTATTTAATTCAATATTACACAATATGTAAACATTTAGTCTCATTCGTGCCGCCTAACGAATATTACAATGTTTATTACACTAAAATAAATCTAAAAAAAAAAACAAATTAGGTACCGTTTTTGTTATTTAGTAAAATATTCGAACAAATGAAATTCAACACAATTAAGTATACAACTAGAAGCTTCCTTAGCTACAATTTTGTATGGTGGGCGAACGACGAAGAAAAGCAACGGGGGTGAGTAATCTGGGCAGATTTTCCTATTTGTTTGTTTTTACAAAGTGTATGTGTGCAAAATAATACCTCCCCATCGTGAGCACGCCCACCACGTGCCCGGACGCGAGCCCGCACGCCACCCAGCACGAGTGCACGCACAGGCAGCGCACGAACGTGCCGGCCGGCGCTGTAGTAACATACCTCCCCGTCGTGAGCACGCCAGTGTGCCCTGGGCGTGCCGGCGCGCGCGTCCAGCACCACCACGTGCCCGGACGCGAGCCCGCACGCCACCCAGCACGAGTGCACGCACAGGCAGCGCACGAACGTGCCGGCCGGCGCTGTAGTAACATACCTCCCCGTCGTGAGCACGCCAGTGTGCCCTGGGCGTGCCGGCGCGCGCGTCCAGCACCACCACGTGCCCGGACGCGAGCCCGCACGCCACCCAGCACGAGTGCACGCACAGGCAGCGCACGAACGTGCCGGCCGGCGCTGTAGTAACATACCTCCCCGTCGTGAGCACGCCAGTGTGCCCTGGGCGTGCCGGCGCGCGCGTCCAGCACCACCACGTGCCCGGACGCGAGCCCGCACGCCACCCAGCACGAGTGCACGCACAGGCAGCGCACGAACGTGCCGGCCGGCGCTGTAGTAACATACCTCCCCGTCGTGAGCACGCCAGTGTGCCCTGGGCGTGCCGGCGCGCGCGTCCAGCACCACCACGTGCCCGGACGCGAGCCCGCACGCCACCCAGCACGAGTGCACGCACAGGCAGCGCACGAACGTGCCGGCCGGCGCTGTAGTAACATACCTCCCCGTCGTGAGCACGCCAGTGTGCCCTGGGCGTGCCGGCGCGCGCGTCCAGCACCACCACGTGCCCGGACGCGAGCCCGCACGCCACCCAGCACGAGTGCACGCACAGGCAGCGCACGAACGTGCCGGCCGGCGCTGTAGTAACATACCTCCCCGTCGTGAGCACGCCAGTGTGCCCTGGGCGTGCCGGCGCGCGCGTCCAGCACCACCACGTGCCCGGACGCGAGCCCGCACGCCACCCAGCACGAGTGCACGCACAGGCAGCGCACGAACGTGCCGGCCGGCGCTGTAGTAACATACCTCCCCGTCGTGAGCACGCCAGTGTGCCCTGGGCGTGCCGGCGCGCGCGTCCAGCACCACCACGTGCCCGGACGCGAGCCCGCACGCCACCCAGCACGAGTGCACGCACAGGCAGCGCACGAACGTGCCGGCCGGCGCTGTAGTAACATACCTCCCCGTCGTGAGCACGCCAGTGTGCCCTGGGCGTGCCGGCGCGCGCGTCCAGCACCACCACGTGCCCGGACGCGAGCCCGCACGCCACCCAGCACGAGTGCACGCACAGGCAGCGCACGAACGTGCCGGCCGGCGCTGTAGTAACATACCTCCCCGTCGTGAGCACGCCAGTGTGCCCTGGGCGTGCCGGCGCGCGCGTCCAGCACCACCACGTGCCCGGACGCGAGCCCGCACGCCACCCAGCACGAGTGCACGCACAGGCAGCGCACGAACGTGCCGGCCGGCGCTGTAGTAACATACCTCCCCGTCGTGAGCACGCCAGTGTGCCCTGGGCGTGCCGGCGCGCGCGTCCAGCACCACCACGTGCCCGGACGCGAGCCCGCACGCCACCCAGCACGAGTGCACGCACAGGCAGCGCACGAACGTGCTGGCCGTCGCCGGTAACTGTAAAAACATGTTTTAAAATGAGATTGAAGAGTCCGGAAGAAAACGAAAAGGTGAGGCGAGCTGCTGTTCACAGGGAGGGGAGGAGCAAACTACATCAGGGCTAGAAGCGGAGTGAATACATATCGGACGCATCTATCGGACGGACAACTGATGTTGCTCTCTCAAGATCTCGGGCGTAGAACGGACCACATAATATAAAGCCTTCTGCATTTTTTAGATCAATATGTTATGTTCCAGTAGTAAAGATTAATTGCTTGTATAAGAAAAAAATCTTGAACCTAGTTTGACAGCAGAAAAAGATAGCGCTGTACATTTGTTTGATAGTGCAGAAACGTATGAAATCTGCACTTATCATTCAGGCGACAACGTTTGGCATGATCGTTCTTTAGGCCAAAATTGGCGGATCTAATGCCCTCCTACCAAAACGGTAGAGGGATAAGACGCTTCGGGCGGTCCACTTCACAATTTCATTTATGAAATGGATTAACCCTTAAAGATGGATTTCTATAAATAATACAGGCATGCAATAATTTACGAGGTGTATATTTAGATCATACTGTGCAACTTTTACTATGGGACCAACCCCGAAACCGCAAAAAAATTAGATGTTTCATACAATTTGGCTGTTTGACCTTGACTATTTCTGAGGGAGAGAAAATATTTTTTTCGCAATTTCGGGGTTGGTCCCATAATAAAGGTTGCTCAGTAGGACCTATATATTCACCCAGTAAATTATCACAGATAACTAAATAAACACCCTGTATTTAATGATAACCTTGAAAACCGGAAGACACTAATTACTTAAACCCTTTTATATCCTACATACTAAAAAACTCCATTGCCTCAATTTCTCCAACTTATTCGTCATTTTAGTAACTGTAGCAGAGTGTAAAGCCACCTTAATATATAGAGTGTGACGCCGCCTTAACAAAATAGTCACTGACAGCTATGACATTTAGCCCGCTCACTTTCGCAATTGACAGCTACACGTACTGCATCTCGCTCCTTTCCTAAAATATGATACTATTTTTAAGTAAAGGATTTATATAAAATACACCACCATTGAAGACTCTAGACGTTGTTTTATTCAAGAATAATACAGTAACTACAGTTTAAGTAGATTCCATGTAAACTACGCACCAATTTAGCAAAAGTCAGATTGTGAAAGCGTCCCCATAACCGCCCCTATAAATGAATGACTGATTGATTGGATTTCTTAATGAATGAACATCTTGCCTATAGTCATAAAGATAATATCCTCGTAAGGCCCAAGGTCCTACCTATAGGACTTATTCAGTTCGATGAAATTTAAATCATATTCAATTAGGACAGAGTTGCATTTGTTTTGTTTCGTGCAATTTTCAAACAAAATAAAATCTACTGTATTCCGTGCACTATAGGTTCAAATTCAAGTGGCAAATTTTGGATTTTTCATTTCTATGGCTGGGCCTTAAGAGGATATAACAGCGAGAATGAATCTTCCTCACCTTCAACTCGCTGGTGTAATTACAAGCTCTAGCATCGATGACCTTGAGCGTGGCATCCGTAGTAGCGGCTATGATCACATTAGAGGGCCCCGGGAACGTCCTCACGATGCTCACGGGCGACTTTATATTGTCCAACTGGGACACCACATTCTCCATGAAAGGGTCCCAGATGTGAACGACGCTGTCGGTGGACACGGCCAGGCGGAGGGACTCGAGGAACGTGAGCGATAAAACGCCCTTTTTGTGGCCCGTGTACGTCCAGTTGCATTGGCTCGTGGCGTTGCCGTCGCCCTGGAAAAACATTAAATTACAAAAGAGCGGTTTAAATGCCATACGGCATAAGATGAAACTATGCTCGTTATCCAGACAGTGTATGGACTTGACGGAGTGTGTGTGGCCGGCGAATGTCTGCAACTATATCTGCTGTCTGTAACCAACCTGGTTCCTGAGAGACCACAGCCGTACTGTCTTGTCCTTACTGCCGCTAATGAAGCTATGCTCGTTATCCAGACAGTGTATGGACTCGAAGGAGTATGTGTGGCCGGCGAATGTCTGCAACTATATCTGCTGTCTGTAACCAACCTGGTTCCTGAGAGACCACAGCCGTACTGTCTTGTCCTTACTGCCGCTAATGAAGCTATGCTCGTTATCCAGACAGTGTATGGACTCGAAGGAGTATGTGTGGCCGGCGAATGTCTGCAACTATATCTGCTGTCTGTAACCAACCTGGTTCCTGAGAGACCACAGCCGTACTGTCTTGTCCTTACTGCCGCTAATGAAGCTATGCTCGTTATCCAGACAGTGTATGGACTCGAAGGAGTGTGTGGCTGGCGAATGTCTGCAACTATATCTGCTGTAAGTAACTAACCTGGTTCCTGAGAGACCACAGCCGTACAGTCTTGTCCTTACTCCCACTCATGAAGCTATGCTCGTTATCCAGACAGTGTATGGACTTGACGGAATGCGTGTGGCCGGCAAATGTCTGCAACTTTATCTGCTTCAGGTTGAAACGGGATTCTTTGTCTGGACGCCCGATTTCGTGCTCCCAGTATATGAGCCAGTCGCCGCGGAGATGCCTGCGGACAATATGATAATTTTTTAATTTTTTTACCACCATGTAAAGTGGTAAACAAGCTTACGATTCGCCAGATAGAAAGCGGTCACCTTTGAAATTTTTTAAACTGTGTTCATGATATGAATTATTCCTAAGCGTAATGCGACTATTGTTCAAAAATATGATCATATGAAACTTTCATTGGTTTAAGGTTAGACTAGAAGCTTTTTTTTTTTGGTAGCTCTGACGATTTGTCTTTTTTTATCTTAAATCTTAGTCATAATTAATTAATTAAACTCTGGAGAATGGAAGCAGCAGATCGGGCTGCTTGGAGATTTGGATAGGCGTTTGCCCAACAGTGGGCGTATACTCGCTTAGGCAGAAGAGAATTAACACTTCGGAACCCAGGCATTTATTTACCGAGATAGTAAATGAAGTCACTGGGTACTAACAGATTAAAATATTAGGGAATGTTTCTCAGGACCATTCGCGTAGCAGCTCATGATCTGGTAGCTACCTTCACTAGCCCAATTTGTCCTGTAAAGGCTTGGCATGGTGATTACTGTTACCAACCGACCTGTTAGTCTTGACGCCGTTGTCCATCTTGTACGCCACCACGTCGTGCTGCGAGGACTGCGCTCTGGCGTCTTCGACGGCGGCTACGTCGCTCCTGTTCCTCTCTAACGACGAACGCTGTTGACAACCGACCTGTTAGTCTTGACGCCGTTGTCCATCTTGTACGCCACCACGTCGTGCTGCGACGACTGCGTTCTGGCGTCTTCGACGGCGGCTACGTCGCTCCTGTTCCTCTCTAACGACGAACGCTGTTGACAACCGACCTGTTAGTCTTGACGCCGTTGTCCATCTTGTACGCCACCACGTCGTGCTGCGACGACTGCGTTCTGGCGTCTTCGACGGCGGCTACGTCGCTCCTGTTCCTCTCTAACGACGAACGCTGTTGACAACCGACCTGTTAGTCTTGACGCCGTTGTCCATCTTGTACGCCACCACGTCGTGCTGCGACGACTGCGTTCTGGCGTCTTCGACGGCGGCTACGTCGCTCCTGTTCCTCTCTAACGACGAACGCTGTTGACAACCGACCTGTTAGTCTTGACGCCGTTGTCCATCTTGTACGCCACCACGTCGTGCTGCGAGGACTGCGCTCTGGCGTCTTCGACGGCGGCTACATCGCTCCTGTTCCTCTCTAACGACGAACGCTGTTGACAACCGACCTGTTAGTCTTGACGCCGTTGTCCATCTTGTACGCCACCACGTCGTGCTGCGACGACTGCGTTCTGGCGTCTTCGACGGCGGCTACGTCGCTCCTGTTCCTCTCTAACGACGAACGCTGTTGACAACCGACCTGTTAGTCTTGACGCCGTTGTCCATCTTGTACGCCACCACGTCGTGCTGCGACGACTGCGCTCTGGCGTCTTCGACGGCGGCTACGTCAATCCTGTTCCAAACGGAAGTGTTTAGCCACCAAGTGGAGCAGTCAATGCTCTTTCTATGATTGTTTCTTTATGTTAGATATTTAGAATTATTTACCATGAAACCAGTTGTTTCAAGAAATCGCTATTGGAAAAAATCTCAGAAAGATAACCAAACCTATGCTTGAAGAAGAAGTGTACTATGTAAATATTACACAAATTGACTAAGTCCCACAGTAAGCTCAATAAGGCTTGTGTTGAGGGTACTTAGACAACGATATATATAATATATAAATATTTATAAATACTTAAATAGATAGAAAACACCCATGACTCAAGAACAAATATTCATGCTCATCACACGAATAAATGCCCTTACCAGGATTTGAACCCGGGACCATCAGCTTCGTAGGCAGGGTCACTACCCACTAGGCCAAACCGGTCGTCAAAGTAATATTTTTACTAAGTGTAATATTTTTTTTGTTAACAGGAGCTGTACCAAAGCCACACCACATTACAAGCTTTTTTATTGTATGTATAGCGTCTTAACATCATGTTCAGTTAACAATTGGGTACTTGACACATGTTGAATATTATAACAAAATTTAGCTAAATGGATAGAAACGGAGCCATCCATTATAAAAAAATTAAATTTAAAACGACATTGATATTATAAGATTTTTTTTTTTACATTTAAAAAGAGCAACGTAAATGATACCATTCGATTCCTTACATTTTATTAAAAAATAAATTGTACATTGGCATACAACAACTATATACATAAACGCAATATTTCACGATCAAAATAGCATTTTTTTTGATCTTTCATACATTTAGGACAGACTAATGTAATGGGACGTCACATTACGATATCATTTTGTTAGTGGCGTTTCAATCGTCGAGTGCGAGCGTCAGACTTTAACTCTCATTTCTGACCTTTGTGTTGCTTAAATGCCATGAGTCCTATATAGACATTTGATCCTCAGGAAAATCAAGATTGATTCACATTATTTACAAAAAAACTGTCAAGTAGCCAATTTAGTCATCTTGTATAATCTACTTGGCTATTCTCCATGTAAATTTTTTGCGTTTAATCTTTCTGTTTTACTGTGACGTGAATTTTCGCCAGATGGATTCACCTGAAGATCAGCGCTGGCCAACATTACGCTAAGGTGACACCATTTCGTGACACTTATCTTTTTTTTAATATACCTTTATTCACAGTTAATGTCATAAAAGTTGGTATATTAGTAATTTTTGTAAAATAACTTGTGCTACTGAATAAATCATTTTTTTTTTTTTTTTTTATTATAAATAAATACCTGTTGCCGACTAGAGTGACATTCGAGCCGAAGCTGTTGGAACTTGACATGTGTTCGAGTTCAGGCCGCGGAGGAATGTCTATCTTGCGGCTGATTGGCTCGTCGCTCAACGAGGACTGGACGCGGCTGCGGAGTGGCGAGCTGAAATCAAAGAGCAGATAAGACGTATGTACAGTAGTACACACTTGATAAGGCGCGTCGATGTACCTGCGCAGAAGATGAGTTTTAAAAGCGCGCGAAATGGTGTTGGCCAATCATCAATTCATCACGCTCCACGCAGCGCGCGTCTTTTTCCGGGTTTGCTATTGGTCACTAGCCGTCGCCATGTTGGCGCGCACCGCATCGCATGTTAGTCAGCCGCCATATTGTAATTGCAGAGAGACGTGGCTCGTGCGAGTGAGACGGAACTAACACCTGTAGTGTACTATAGACCTTGCGCTGTGATCTTACGGTTGATTGTAAGTTTTAAGTTTTCTTTCGTTAATTTTCGGAGCCGTATTTTCTTTCTGCGCGAACGAAGATTCACGACGCGCCTTATCAAGTGTGTACTACTGTAATATAAATTTATTGCTAAACAGACAAAGACTTGCCCCCTTATTCATAAACGTCTACTAAAGTTCACAAAGCGAGTTCGAGTTGGGTGTATTGAGGCTGGGGTGGGAGGAGGTTAACCAAGCTGCCCTGGACCGGAGTCAATGGAAGAAAATGGTTCGAGCCCTACATCCCAGCAGGGGGTAACAGGATGGAAAGAAGAAGAAGAAAGTTCACAAACCGCTAATAATCGTTTGTCCGTTTCCGACGTGTTGGTATGATGGAAAGGGACAAACGATTATTAGCGGCTTGTCAACTTTAGTAGACGTTTATCAATAAGGGGGTTGGTCTTTGACAAAGGTTCAAAAAACCAAACTCAAGGTTTGTCAGCGAGCCATGGAGCGTAGTATTCTGAGCGTGAAGATGACCGATCGCATTAAAAATAAAATACTACGCTCCAAAACTAGAATAACTGACGTAGGTGAAACTGCTGCCAAGCTTAAATGAGACTGGACAGGACACGTCTGCCGTGTGCTGGATGATGTGGGCCAAAACAGCCACCTGTTGGGTCCCACAGGTTGTAAGGCGTCACGGTAGACCTCGTCGGAGATAGCGGGTCGAGTTTGACGCCTGTGACAAAGACTGGTGGGAGACTTCCGAGGATCGAGGGACACGTGGAATATAGAGGGACGAGTGCTCCAGAGAATCCGTCAGGGTCTCCGTCTCCGGCGTGTGTTCGTCGGTCGGAGTGGACCCCAAGGAGAACCGCAGGACTCTCAGCTCTGGCTTGCCTTCATTGGCTGTCCAGAGAGAAGAGCTAAATGCTCCAGGGGTGGAAGTGAAAACTTGCATAAGACGCGAGTTGGCACAGTGGCTGTTATCAGCCACTGGGTAGGGCGCGGCGTACACCTCTCGACACCCCTGAGCCGCTCACACCGGTGTTGCTCCTGGTCGTCTTCACGACGGCATTTTCAGGGGCCCATCTAGTGGGCGGCGAGTCACCGCCTGCCTCGATAACATTTAAAACATTGTTATGGCAGGTGTCCGGACCTCTTTGCAATATCCCAGTCTCATTCTCCTCCCAAACTTCAATCCATATACCGTTATACCACTCCTATGAACCATGCGAACGTACTGTACGCCTGGTACGCCAACTCGTCGTTGAAGTATTACAAGTTCTTCATCACCACTTACCAAACTTGAAGTGATGGTGACATTCTTACCTGACTGTGAGCGAAGCGCTTCGCTCGTACTTCCTGCAGAGCGCTCGAATGGTGTCGCAATTCTTCAAACACCGATCGTATGAACCGTGTATAAGTACTGTAGGCCTGGTACGCCAACTCTTCGTTGAAGTATTACAAGTTCTTCATCACAACTTACCATGGTAACATTCTTACCTGACTGTGAGCGAAGCGCTTCGCTCGTACTTCCTGCAGAGCGCTCGAATGGTGTCGCTGTTCTTCAGACACCGCTCGATGGTCTCGGCTCCTATGAACCGTGCGAACGTACTGTACGCCTGGTACGCCAACTCTTCGTTGAACACTATTAGTAGTTCTTCTTGGGCCTGGGACAGAATATTAGATATTACAATACAATACTATTTATTGCACACTTCACACAGTTTAAATACAGGTAATACAACTCTCTTTATTGCACAACTCATTACATTTTATATGTAACCTATATCATTAAAAAAATACAAAAAGTAATATCTGCATACTCGCCCGGGGATCGAACTATATAGGAACACTATAGGATATACGTAAATCGAGAAATTTAGGATACATATTCTCGAGAAAGAATTTAAACATTGTTCAAAGTGCCTCGCAGAAGACAACGTATGTGTCGCAAAAGGGAGCTGTTCGCAATACCTAAAACTAGAACCAATTATGCACATAATAATTATGTTAGGCGTGCTTGCAAGTTATTTAATAACTGTCTGAAGTCGATATATTTAATTGCTCGATATATGATGTTAAGAAAGCATTCAAACAACAATAATTAGGATGTTATCCCTGTGATGCGATGATTGTATGTTTGATTGCAGCATACTTTTTTATTATTATTATTACTTTATGGTACAGCGAAGGCATTAAATAATTAAATTACTACTGATAATGTAATTTTGCGACCTTGACTGTACCCGGATAAAGGTCTTAGCACATTGTTACAACTCAACAGCCACTCGACTCAAAATTAAATATTGAAATTAAAGCCTTATCTTGTATGTCCTATAGTACAATGTTTAAAATTTAGGTAACTGTCGGGTGGTCTACGCGTCGTCCACTCGTCGTCCACTAAGGTGAACCAAAAGTGAGTTGAGTTGGTGTGGAATTGGTGTAGTGTGCGAAGACCTTAAATACATTCAGTTACAACTCAGATCTGTTTGTTTAAATAAATTTATTTGGATTATCTTGCTATTATTTCAATTTATTTCTGACGATCACAATATAGATTCTTAAAAATTGACAATAATGTAATTTGTACTGTAATTAAATTATTAAAAACTAAAGAAAACAAACCTTAAAATATAATAAAAAACTTAAAACTAAAATTAATTATACGCTTAGCCTATAAAATAACCCCCCCCCCCCCCCTGCATTGCACCTGGCCCAAAGGTCCCCATAATGCCTGCAGCATTCCCCCGCTGAACTGCTATGGAGACCTGTTGGACCAAGTACGACCCAGAACGAGGATCACCAACCCTGTCCCGCAAACGCCGGCCTAATTCTCTAAATAATTGGCGGGCTTCCATACCCCACGGCCCCGCGGTCTCTACGGCCACCGGCACAAAGTCGTACGCCGATGCCAGTGTGGAGTATTTAGCGTGTTTCTGCTTAGCAGCAGCCTCTGCCGCTGCACCAGCACGACGCACGGTCTGCCCCAAATGGGATGCAGCGAAGGTACTCACGCAAGTCGCATCCCACAAAAGGCAACGCCCTCTCCGCCACGGCACCAACGTCAGGCCGTCCGGCCTCTTCCCATCCGTGCGGCTGAGACCCGGTGGCTCCAAAACACAGGGCACGTTCGCACAAACCATGGCCCTCCGCACAATCTCATTGATAGAGTGGTGCCTCGGAAATCGACCAGCGCATCGCCGACAACTCAGGCCATGATGTCCGTTCTCCGCCACCCATGCCCCGCAGCTACAGCGGTGAGGCTCACATACTTTTGCCCCCAATCTGAGTGCCACAGCTATCCTCAGCGAGTCATTATCTAGCATGGTACCCAGCTGAGGTGAGGGCAAAGCATGGAGCCACGCCCCTGATTCTGGCTCCGCGATGGCTTTGAGACGCGCTAAATCCGCTCCTAAGGCACCAGACACCAAAGAACTGTACACGTGCTTACTCCACACGTCGTCCCATTCCCGTTGTACAGCAGGGTTGTGAGGCCGCAGATTGCCCGGGACTGTTACCGACCATCTTGTCAGCGCCTCGGTTACGAAAGGTACCGGGGAATTGTCACCGTTCAAAGAATAAATGCGAGTGATTAGACCCTCAGTTCCATATGAAGACGCCAGAAACGCCACTAGTCCCATATCCTCCACGCGACGACGAATCCCCAAGCCACCATACCGAACAGGGAGTGCCGCCTGAACCCACTGAGTTCCACTGAGCTCCACATTTAAAACTAGCTCCAAGGTCAACTTCAACTGCCTATCCAACTCCCTTGCTTCGTTGACAAACAGCCATGACGGAGATGTCCTTAAAACGTATGTCATCCGCGGCGTGGCAAAACAATTACGCAACAAAGTTAAGGCAACATGTGACGACAGGTTTCCTAAGTGACCTCGTACTGCCTCAAGGGCCTCTCTCTTAGTTTGCAGAGCTGCACAGACACCATCCGGAAATATTGGCGCCCCCAACAAAGATAAAGAAGCTTTATCTACCTTCTTAATACCAGGTAGCAACTCTTCCAAAGACCTTAAAGTGGAATCTGGTATGAGACCACAAGAGTAAAGCTCACATTTTGTTGGGTTAAATTATTATAAATTATAATTGTTTAAATTATTTATAAATGTAATTAGCTATTGTATCTTTAATTAAGGAAACTGTAGGTTTAATTTAATATTACCATATATTTCTGTTCAATTGTATATGTATGCAACCGTTTGTTTCTTAGTAAACAATAAACAAAAGAGGGCCGTGACGGAAAAATGTACCATTTTTTTCACCCCCATCCGCGAACTGCCCGATAAGAAACTTCGTTCCAAAAAACACTAAATACATTTGCGCAGAGGTAACAACAGCAGGTGTTATCACAAAAAAGAGATCTCTTCCAGACAACCTCTGGTAGCGAGGGCACTAAAATACTAACTTGAACTTCAAACATGGTTGTAACAACATTAACTATTGCCGTTAACGACTCAAGAGCACTGTTTTCGCTGAGTGTGTTTTAAGTGGGTTAGCCGAAACAAAATACTATACAACTAACTAACGAGCCAAGGTCGGGAGGAGTATAAGGTAGGTTGAGTATATAGGGCAACACGGCCGTTGCGGTCGATATCTACTCACGTCGGGTGGTCGGACAGCCAGGTCGGGAGGAGTATAAGGTAGGTTGAGTATATAGGGCAACACGGCCGTTGCGGTCGATATCTACTCACGTCGGGTGGTCGGTCAGCCAGGTCGGGAGGAGTATAAGGTAGGTTGAGTATATAGGGCAACACGGCCGTTGCGGTCGATATCTACTCACGTCGGGTGGTCGGTCAGCCAGGTCGGCAGGAGTATAAGGTAGGTTGAGTATATAGGGCAACACGGCCGTTGCGGTCAATATCTACTCACGTCGGGTGGTCGGTCAGCCAGGTCGGCAGGAGTATATGGTAGGTTGAGTATATAGGGCAACACGGCCGTTGCGGTCGATATCTACTCACGTCGGGTGGTCGGTCAGCCAGGTCGGGAGGAGTATAAGGTAGGTTGAGTATATAGGGCAACACGGCCGTTGCGGTCGATATCTACTCACGTCGGGTGGTCGGTCAGCCAGGTCGGCAGGAGTATAAGGTAGGTTGAGTATATAGGGCAACACGGCCGTTGCGGTCGATATCTACTCACGTCGGGTGGTCGGTCAGCCAGGTCGGCAGGAGTATAAGGTAGGTTGAGTATATAGGGCAACACGGCCGTTGCGGTCGATATCTACTCACGTCGGGTGGTCGGTCAGCCAGGTCGGCAGGAGTATAAGGTAGGTTGAGTATATAGGGCAACACGGCCGTTGCGGTCGATATCTACTCACGTCGGGTGGTCGGTCGGCCAGGTCGGGGGGAGTGCAGGCTAAGTCGGGCAGGTCGGCGCGGAGGACGCGGCCGTCGCGGACGGTCCACTCGGCCGTGGTGCCGTCGCGGCAGATCTCTAGGAAGCCCTCTTTGCTTTCAGGGGCTTCGGTTTCAGCCTTAAACAAATTATACTTATCAACTTTCGGGAAATTTGATTCATTAAAATTAATTTGAAGAATTTGAAGTTACAAGGTGACACAACATTTTTGTACCAAAATACTTCTGATACATCAGTATCCTTCCTGCCTAGTAAATTTCTCCCCCTTTTCACCCCCTTAAGGAATTCTTTTCCGGTATAAAAATCCTATTTCCTTTCTCGGGACTCAAACTATCCCCATCTAAATCAGTTCAGCGGGTTAGGCGAGAAGAGATAACAGACAAACAGATAGACATTTCTAATATTAGTAGGGATTGTGTTGTGAGTAGCCTACCTTTTCCACAGTCGACTCGTCCTGTTTCGGCCAGTTGTCCAACTTGCCCGTCGCTTTGTCAAAAGCTAAGAAAAATCTGAAACAAATATTAACTGATAATGATATAGATAGTGTGTGGAAAACAGTATGTTAAAATTTCGGGTCGAATTTTATATCTTCATGTCAACATTTTAGTGAAATATATATATATTCATATTAGTGAAAATCTTCATTAATGTTGAGTGGAACATTAGTGCTCCCCCTCTACGTATGTGAGCCATACACAAGTATTTTGTATAATTTATAAAAATCTTAGTAAAAATGAAATTAGTACATTTCGCTCTACATATGGCTCACCTTTTTTTGCAAAGCACCTGTTTTTATCTTTGTGTATTTATTTTTTAATCGAAAAACTTGTGATCTTATATTACCTCTGCAGCGCGGGCACGCACAGATGCCTCCTCGTCATCTCGGGCCCGACCCGCAGCGCGAGCGCGTGCAGCGCGTCCAGCAGCTTGCGCGCCAGCGCGCGCCGCGCGCCCGCCCCGCTCGGGCACGCCGTGCGGGTCGTCGACGCCAGGCGCAGCGCCGGCTGCAGGATCATCTTCAGGAACGTGTCCTGAAATAACACAATACATAAATAAAAACGAGTCTCGCACCTCTCGCTCTCTGTTGAGACAAAAATTAGCTATTTGTTTTACAAGGGGGCAAAGGGAGCAAGCGAATGTTTCCAAAAATGAACCACGAGCGTAGCGAGTGGTTCGAGAAGTGGAATCTTGAGCGTTGCGATGGTTTCAAGGCACGAGGGTTAATCAAACTTTTCCACCGAGTGAAACACAATATTTTTCACCACACCAACGCAAGGAAAATACCAACTATGAAATAACAAATAAATGAAACGAAATCAAATCCAATTGAACGTTATAAAAATCAAAATCATGATTTAAAAATCAATTCTGCCAGCTAACATAAGGAAACAACTCAACATTTGCATCTGATTACTTTGCCCCACATGTGGATACAATGCAACTTTCTCATTAGTTTTTGAAAAATCAAGAGGGCCTTTACCATTTGGTTTGATGAAAAAATAGTGCTATAAACTTATAAGATAGTCAAGCGTAAGTCAGTCTGAATACATAACTTAAAAAAAATGTATTGCGCGTTTGAACGCCACGCCTACCGTGTGCGGCGCGCTTTGTGAACCTTCTCGGAATACACGAAGGTTGGAAGGGATTGGACTGTAACCGCGCGTGTGATCCGACGATTTTGACGGTCAAAGGGTTGATCTTGATTGGTTGACTTGACAAGTTGTAGGCAAACTACAGTGCCCTCTAGCGCCGAAAGCCTTCGACATGAAACTAAAATACACAAGAGACTTGTTTTTAAATTAGCTTATCTGCAATTGTTCCATGAACTTAGCATCGCACATGTAAGGCACCAAGTAATTGACAAGTTATACTCGTAGACAGGCTACAGCGCCCTCTAGCGGCGCAGACAGTCATCTTCGTTATGAAGCTATGATCTTAATACACACAACAATAGACTTGTTTCTAAGTTATCTTACCTGCAACCGCTCCATGACCTTAGCGTGGCACATGTCACCTATCCACTTGCGTTCACATCGTGTAAATTCATAAGTATAATAACTACGTGACATATTTTTCTTGCAAATATTTACAGTACCTACATACATACAGTACAAATATATGTAACATGCATAAGTATATATTTAAACATATAAGTACATTGACTAGTGCTGCACTGGTCGTTTATTAGTGTAGGTTTTAAGGTTCTGACGGAAGATCAGCGCTGTGGTCTCCGCAGCATTTATGCTGAGTCAGCGCCTATTCTTTACCACAACACATGACCCTCTACTAATATCTCTATTAATCTAAAAATAAGACACGTAATACATTTGATTGTTGACGTAATTATTGATATTAGTGTCAAACTGTATGTTACTTTTTCTTTGTCTCTTGTCAATTTTCTTTCTCTCTTGTTATTTGTTTGTGTCACAAAGCATGTAAGTTGTGGTTGAATAAAGATTTTATCTATCTATCTATCTATCTATGTAAGGCACCAAGTACTTGACAAGTTGTAGGCAGACCACAACACCGCCCTCTTACGGCGACAGACTTCGACATAAAGCTATAAACTTAATACAAACAACGGTAGACTAGTTTCTAATTTATCTCTGCTCCATGACCTTAGCATCGCACGTGTAAGGCACAAAGTACTTAACAAGTTGGAGGCAGGCTACAGCGTCGCCCTCTAGCGGCAACAGACTTTAACATGAAGCTATGAAAATACACACAAGAGTAGACTTGTTTCTAAGTTATCTTTTGCTGCAACTGCTCCATTCATCTTTGTGTTACCGATTAGAGTTTATTTGGATCTGAATTAAATACAATATCAATCCACAGCGCAGACTTCGTCATACCTTACCATCGCACATGTAAGGCACCGAGAACTTGACGAGTTGGAGACAAGCTACAGCGCCCTCTAGCGACGCAGACATTCAGCTTCGATATGAAGCTATGAACTTAATACACACAACAGTAGACTTGTTTCTAAATTCACTTGACAAGTTGGAGACAGGCTACAGCGCTCTCTAGCGACGCAGACATTCATCTTCGATATGAAACTATGAACTTAATACACACAACAGTAGACTTGTTTCTAAATTCACTTGACAAGTTGGAGACAGGCTACAGCGCTCTCTAGCGACGCAGACATTCATCTTCGATATGAAGCTATGAACTTAATACACACAACAGTAGACTTATTTCTAAATTCACTTGCCTGTAACTGCTCCATGACCTTGGCATCGCACATGTAAGGCACCAAGTACTTGACGAGTTGTAGACAGGCCACAGCGCCGCCCTCTAGTGGCGCGGACAGTCTTCTTCGACATGAGGCTATCAGCTCCCCCATGTGAGGCAGGTATTGGAAGATGATTAGTTGTTCGCCGTACATGGCTGAAATAATAATTTTGCTAGAAACGCACAAAATAAGTGTTTAGGAATTGTCGAGAACGAATACAACTTTGCGTTTTAGTTTCGAACCTATGTCCGACCATGTGGCCGGCACAATTTGGATAATTGGATAAGCTGGTTCACTGGTGGATAACTCTTCAATAAAACGTTGGATTTAACACAATAGTCTTTTATTTCGACTTTCACATTTTTGAAGCACAATATTTGTGCACTAAAACTAATTTTATTATTTTTAACACAGAGTTATGGACTTACGCGTGCAGCCATTTTTGATAGAGAGAGCGAGAGCGATGAAAGAATTGACACTATCTATGGGCGTGTGGCGCCGTTTGAGATACCAAAAAAAACTATGTTGACAATAAATCGCAATTACTTATAACGCTTAAACATTCCGCCCGCCAAGAACAGTATGTTCTTCCTACCGCCCGCCATGACATCATACAACAGTACATACATAACAAGGTTTAGGAACTGAACATTACTAACGTACTAAACTAACATGAAAACGAGTTAACATGACATCAATAGATAACTTTGCACTCCATCTAAATTTTTTAAACATAAACAATACAAATACACTGTTCACCAGTCTATAAGGCAGAGATCATGAACAACTTTGATTACAATCTATAGAGATAGAGAAAACAGGCTGACTAAGACAAGTAACATTGTATGCTAACTTTAGCATGTTAACTAACATTTACTAACATACCCGTAAAAGTGAGTATCCAGAAATCACCTGAAGGTTAAAAACCCTTTAATTACTACATAACACATAAATGTAATTTAGAAAAAATAAAAACTTATAAGTATACCTATTACAATATTTATACAATTAGTACTCTTTCCTATCAGTCATTTTGAATAAGTACACTTGTATAGTTTTACATACTAGTAGAATTTAGAAGTATTAATAGAGACTTCAGTAACAACCTTGTAGGAACTTCATTACGAGTAAGAACCTAAAGTTATACAGTAACAGTATCAACCATATGAATTTTACAGTACCATTTGGGTACCTACAACTAAATTTAACACATATTAATAACATACTCTTAGTCTTGCTCTGACTGGTAGCAAAATAAGAATACAGGAAACTATAACTTTAACTACATGACAAATAATACTAGTTGGCAACAGGCAACACTATTAATTTGGAAACAGGTCTCATAAGTTTGGAATGTTTACATTTTAAGGTAACGACTCTAGTGACATTGTCTGGACCAGGGTGCTTTTCTTGTACTAACCCATATAACCACATCGAGGGCGGGAGATCATCCTCCTTGACTAACACTACGTCACCTACCTGTGGCTCTGGGGTCACCTTAGTCCATTTGTACCTCTGATAGAGCGTTGTTAGGTACTCCTGAGACCACTTTCGCCAGAACTGCTGCATAATCTTCTGGGTGAGCTGCCATCTATGTAAAGGGCTGATTTTAGAATCTTCATAGTTGCGATCTGGCGCGGTTACCAGAGCTTCGCCAACTAGAAAGTGTCCCGGGGTGAGTGGACTCGTGTCCACTTCATTTGATGGCAGCTGGTACATGGGCCTACTGTTTAGACAAGCCTCAGCCTGTGCTAAAACCGTTGATAACTCCTCAAACGTGAGAGTGGTGCCATCTAGGACCCGTTTCAAATGATATTTAGTAGAGGCGACACCCGCCTCCCAGAGTCCACCGAAATTGGGAGCCCGGGGTGGAATAAAATGCCATTCAGTACCTTCATTAGCTAAGGCCTCAGCAACCTCTTTCATGACAGAAGCCTCGCCCTGCTGGAAGAGGATGCGCAGTTCCTTGGATGCACCGACAAAGTTGGACCCATTGTCGCTCCAAATCTCCTTACAGGGTCCTCGACGTGCCACGAACCGTCTATAAGCAGCTAGAAACCCTTCAGTGGTAAGTGAACTTACTGCCTCCAGGTGGATACAACGGGTTACCATACATACAAACAGTGCTATATAGCCCTTATAGCTCTTGCATCCTCTACCTTTGGATATTCTGATATTTATAGGGCCTGCATAGTCGCACCCGGTGCGGTGGAACGGTCGAGCAACAGTCACCCTGCTACTGGGTAAATCAGCCATGAAGGGTTGAGTTTTGGTGACTTTGTACTTTATACATCTCACACATTTACTTAAAATATGTCTAATCAAGCTTTTGGCATTAATAATTAGAAACTTGGATCTTACATAATTTAGGGTGAGTTGGGGGCCTCCGTGGAGAGTCCTTGAGTGAGCGTCGCTCACAATCAGCTTTGACAAGTGATGGTCATGAGGCATTATGATAGGATGCTTTACATTATAAGAATGATCGCTATGCTCAATCCTACCTCGCGTTCTCATAATGCCATCCTCGTCCAAGAAGGGACACAATGATAAGATAATGCTTCTCCGGGGAAGTGGATTAGAGTTATTCAGGTTAGTTAACTCCCGGGGAAAGGCTGACAATTGACTTGCTTTAATACCTACCTTCAAGGCATTATCAAGCTCTCTTGCGGTCAGATAGGATGGAAAAGATTCTCCTTTCAGTTTTTTACAAAATCTGAGACAGTAAGCTACTACTCTTACTGCCTTTGTTAAAGATGAGTATTTAGTCCAAGCACTCAACTCTTCGGATGGCTGAGCAGGGGATAAAACTGTACATACCTGGACTTTCATGGGCTTTGCTTCTAGCTCAGTGGATACGGGCTCGGATGTTGGATGCTGGTAGTTAGGGTCATGTAGCCAAGCTGGGCCATGGACCCACAACTCGAATTGGATGAAATCAGATGGTGACATTCCTCGACTTGCACAGTCTGCCGGGTTGCTGGTGGATTCTACATGCGCCCACTGATCATGGTTTAGTATGGATAGGATCTCAGTGACGCGATTGGCAACAAACGTTGTCCAACGGTTCGGCTCACCTTGAAGCCATGCGAGGACTATGGTTGAGTCTGTCCAAGCCCTGCAATGACTGACTGGCATGGATAAGACAGTGGATACTTCTGCCAGCAGTTTGGATAAGAGTACTGCTCCGGAAAGTTCAAGTCGGGGTGTGGAAATTTGGCGGATTGGACAGACCTTCGTTCTGGCTGCGACTAAATGGACAGTAACATTACCTTCATGATCCACTACCCTCAGGTATACGACTGCTGCGTAAGCGTCGTTGGAGGCGTCGCAGTACCCATGCAGCTGGATATCACTCGCGTCTTGCCTGACGCCAACCCATCTTGGCATGATGAAGTCGTTGAGAACCGGGAGCTGCTCACGGAACTCATTCCACTCTGTCAGCAAGTTGGAAGTCACTTCCTCGTCCCACGAGTGACCTGAAACCCACAGTTTTTGCATGTATATCTTGGCTCGGATAATGACTGGGGAAATCCATCCCAGTGGATCAAAGAGACGTGATATGTCAGACAAGATGTTCCGCTTGGTGACGGGGGTTGGCTGTGGAGGTAAGTTAACCTTATAGTGAAATGAGTCAGTCTGATGATTCCAAGACAAGCCTAGGATTTTGATCATGTCATCCAGTTTTATGTCTTTGTCAGAGCTGGTAACCGGGTGTGGATAAATTGTTTCCATTAATCTTTGACTATTGCTTGCCCATTTTTGTAATTCAAACCCAGCTTTACTTAGCAAACTAACTATTTCCGAATAGATTTGGATGGCTTGATCATCTGTCTCACACCCACTCATGAAATCATCCATATAGAAATTTGTCAGCACCCTTTCTGCAGCCAATGGATAATCTTTACCATCATCTTTAGCCACTTGCTGTAAACTTTTGACTGCAAGATAAGGAGCTGACGAGACCCCGAAAGTTACACGTAACATCCTGTAATCCTTTACAATGTCATCAGAACTCTCACGCCACAGCAAGCGTTGGAAATCAGTGTGTTTGTCCACGACTTTAACCTGCCTGTACATTTTTATAATATCTGCTATAAAGCAAATTGGATGAATACGCCATTTCATGATGATATGACGCAGTTCTGGTTGTAGTCGTGGACCAACCAAGAGATCATCATTCAAGGACCTGCCATTAACACCTTTAGAAGAGCAGTCAAAAACCATGCGAAACTTGGTTGTGGATTTGTCGCTGCGAATCACGGCATGGTAAGGCATGTACACACAGCCAGGTCTCGCAGCGTCCCGCTGGTCTTGGATAAGTTCCATGTGATTTAGTGATAAATATTCATTTATCACTTTGGTATATTCCTGCTTTAGGAGTGGATTGCTATCCATCTTTTTCTCCAATGAGAGAAATCTCCTTAAAGCCACTTTCCGTGATTCGCCATACTGACATGATGGATCTTCATCACGAAATGGGAGACTAACAACATAGCGACCTGTACAGTCTCTAGTTGTAGTGGATGCATAATGCTCCTCACACACTTGGTCCTCCTTAGACAACAAGTTGCGAGGCTGATCAGTTTCTATTTCCCAGAATTTACGGAGAGTGTCATTAATGGAGTTATCCAGAATATGAGCAGTTATAAAGCTATTAGAATGGTTACTCACTTGTGTTCTTCCTGACAGGATCCAGCCCAAAGCGGTGTTCTGTGCTGTCAGCGTGGACGTCGGATTACGTACAATACCCTCTGTCAGGGTCAGTCCATACACCTCAGCACCCAGCAACATGTCCACATGGCCTGGAGTGTCATATCCTGGATCTGCCATCTTTAATTTCTTCAACTCCTGCCAATCATGAATCTCAACTTTCTGTGAAGGAATGGGATTAGTTACCTGACTTACCACATATGCTTGAACAACGCAACTAAAAGAGCTACAAATGGATTGTATTTTGAATTGAACTTTGTGTTTAATTGGGACTGACAAGGGGATTTTTTCTCCGCCCAGCCCTGAGGGATCAACACTAACATTAACAGGTATCTTGTGTAACTGAAGCAATTGTACAGCACGCTCAGTCACGAATGATAATTGTGCACCCTGGTCAAGAAATGCCCTAAGTATATGACAGTTTCCTTTATTTTCTACCTTAACTAATGCCGTTGTTAATATTATCTCACTATTCGATGAACCTGAACTTTCGGCAGCGTGAGCCACAATGTTACCAGGCCCAGGTTCCTTCTGCTCCGACTTCTCATGGGTACTCGGCTGTTGGTTGTGGATCTTCACCCCTTCAACGGCTCGGCTTGGTTGCGCTGAAGGTGGTTGCTCGCTGTCCAGATGCAATAGGGAGTGGTGACGGCGGCCGCAGCGCCTACATGTTGTGTCTCGCTTGCAGTGTGTTGCAGAATGCTTTGCTCCAAAGCAATTGAAGCACAACGCCTTACTTTTGACAAAGTCCCTCCGTTGTTGTACAGAGTCCTGGCTAAACCGCTTACATTGGTACAACAAGTGAGCCTCTGCACAAAATGGGCAGGATACTGATGATGCTGATGAGGTAATGCTGAACACTTTAGGTCGCTCTGTTTCTTTTAATCTTGTTTCTTTCTTAGTACTTGGCTCTAAGAACTCCAATGCTCTAAATCTGGATTCTAGGAATGTTGAAAATTCACTAAACGTTGGTAGTTTATCTGAGTAATCACTTATCTTGTGTTCCCATTCTTTCCGGGATTCCTGGTCAAGCTTCTGTATGATCAGGTGGATGATGATAAGATCCCATGTTGAAACATCAATATTCATGTTGGTCAGAGCACTTAAACATTCATTTGTTGTGTCTAATATTTGTTTGACACCATAAGAAGATGCTGCGGTTAAAGTCTTTTGGCTTATTAAGCGGTTAAGTATGCACGATGAGATGTAGCGAGTGTTGCTGTAACGTTTCTTCAATAATGTCCAACATTGTTCATAATTTGCATCCGTTATAGGTGTGTGTCGTATTAACTGCTCTGCTTCACCCGTCAGATGACCCTTTAAGTAGTGGAGCTTTTGTACAGGTGCTAAAGTCTGGTTGTTATTGATCACAGATTCGAATAGGTCGTGAAAAGTAGGCCACTCCGCATACTTGCCAGAAAATACGGGGATTATAATTCTAGGTAGCTTCACTGCACTTGATGGATTTGATTCACTCTGTAGATTATTATGTGTGTGAGTTGAGGATGTTGACATTGTTGATTTGATTTTTTCCAAGGCCTCTTTTAACTGACACTTATAATCAATATATTTTTCTTCGACTCTGTCATAGGTTTCATTTGTGAAGTACGTATTGCTTGGATCCTTAGATTCTAACAAAATCGTTTGATGGTTGCTCTCGAAAGATTTCCAATTTCCTTCGAGAAGATCTAACCTTGCTTGTAAGTACGTGTTGGTCATACGCGATTTCGGTGATTTTTTGAGGTTAGAAGCGGCCTTGTCAATTATCTCTTCTATATTTTGCTGTAATTTTATATATTCCATGGTGATAATCTTGTAATTTCGTTCTTATTCGGTTCGATTGGACCAATGTCCGACCATGTGGCCGGCACAATTTGGATAATTGGATAAGCTGGTTCACTGGTGGATAACTCTTCAATAAAACGTTGGATTTAACACAATAGTCTTTTATTTCGACTTTCACATTTTTGAAGCACAATATTTGTGCACTAAAACTAATTTTATTATTTTTAACACAGAGTTATGGACTTACGCGTGCAGCCATTTTTGATAGAGAGAGCGAGAGCGATGAAAGAATTGACACTATCTATGGGCGTGTGGCGCCGTTTGAGATACCAAAAAAAACTATGTTGACAATAAATCGCAATTACTTATAACGCTTAAACACCTACGACAGTACACGTTTAGCGAAAACTTATTTTAAGTACCTGGGCGACCGAACTTAGCTCGGTTATAACTATTTATTGTAATATGGTGGTGTATAGGTGATAATCTTAACTACATTTTTTACTAAATTAAACTTGTCTAAAACAATAAAAATTAAAAAAATTATATATAAACTTGAACATATAAAAAAAAAAAAAAAGTTAGTCACCGGGCGAGATTCGAACCCGTAACACCCGTTTAGCAGTCCGCGTCTTAACCCGCTGGACCAGACGGACAGTGGCCGGCAACACGAAATTAGCGACCATATTCTGCGTCGAAAGAAAAACGCATGAAAACTCGAAAACACGCGTTTTCCCAAACATAAGACTAATCTAGATCGATTGTTTACCCCCAAAAACCCCCATATACCAAATTTCAGCAAAATCGTTAGAGGCGTTTCCGAGATCCCGGAATTCTTGTATATATATATATATGCTCGTTTAAAGGTATAAGATTTATGTCGAAAATTATAAATAATTAACCGTTCCATGTTTTTTTCCCCAAAATGCCCCAGTATAGTTTTTTTTTCTTTAATATTGACTGAGCGAGCGTGACGCACGAGGAGAACTGACGTACAATTTGCTCAGCTTGAGCTTAAGCAAATCGTCCGACTGTTCTCCTCTACAAGCATTTTTTAACAGATACTATTAAAGATTTTTTGGTTGAGTTGGGTAATCATTATTTTTTTCAACTCAGTTCTTGAATTTATTTTTTCAGAATGTCGGTTAGGTTCGGTAAATAATGTTTTTTTTTTCAATTCAGTTCTTGTTTTTTTTTTATGTGGAGTAAATGCTGGTTCACATGATCTACAGCTCACAGAGCCACTAGTTTCATTTTAATTTATATATTAAGATGCCGAAATGTTACTGTATCATGTAAATGCTTCATTACCTTAGTTAAGAGCTACTATGCTAGCTATTTTTTCGAGACAATCAACTATTTTCAATGGTTTAGAATGTTTTGGTTCATACTCACCAACGATGGTAGTGAGGCACTTTATCACCTTCGCAGCGTTCCTGTCCCCCACCACCTTGCTGTTCGCTATCGATATCTCATCGAACTCATCCTGACCATCACCTTCCCAAGGCGCCAAGTTATCCTTCCCGATATAGCAGAGCGTCAACATCTTCAGCAAGTTTCGAGTTATGTACCTACAAGTCAATACTGGACCTAACCTATGCGCCAACCAGATCAAACTCTCTGAACTCATGTCGGAAATCTTACACACATTCTGTTCATCTTCTTGAGAATCCTCCCCTATGCTTTTCGGTGACGCATCTTGTCTATTCAAATCTAAACTCTTTATCCTTCTGCCGTGAGCATCATTTCCCTTGTCATCATCAGCGAAGTGTAAGTAGCTTGTGAACATCTTCTTAGGGATATCTATCGTAGGCGACATTGGCCCTCTGGTTGGCGTTTCTTGCGTTGGAGTTTCGTCTTTAGTTATTAGGACATTAAGTTCTTTTTGGGGTCTACTAGTGGAAGGACTGAAGTCCTTTGCGAATACTTCTGCTGAGGGTGACGGTGTGTGCATGTTACTATCATGGTTAACATTCAAAGTGTATGAATCCATGGAATCTGCAGGAGATTTACTCCTGCTGCTGCGACTTGGTAATCTTTCCTTATCTGTTTCAAAGTGAAATAAATCATTCTCGCTTCTGTTATCAGCGTCTTTCTCTTTAGAATCATTCATCTCCATCTTATCAACGCTAGGAGTCATCACGTGTTCAGAACCGTATGAAGTGTCCGGAGAGAATATGTCTGTATTCGAAAGCGCGCTTTTTAGGTTGTCGTCGGAATACCTAGGTTTTTTATTAGCCATGGATCGGTGATGGCATAAATGTCCTGGAGAGCCGACTTCTGTCGTTACATCTTTGTATCCTCCGACGGCTTCTACTAGATGCTGAGTGAAGTTATCGAGGAAACATTGCAGGCCTAGTCTGACCATGAGTTGGAGAAGGAAGATATGATGGTACAGCTTGACAAACTTCTGCTTACTGGCAAGTCCTGATGTGGAAACTGGGTCGGAGTCGGTCAGTTTGTGTTGGTCTGGCTTGTCAACGACAAATTCATCGTCCTCGTAAAGATTCAGTATATGTTTGAGGAGTTTGCTCCTTGTCTCTGCCGGGCCTAGAGCTTTGCTCATCGTGTCAAACAGATACCAGGCCGCGAGCACTGAAGTATCCTTATTCTGAAGCAACTCTATGTAGTGCGTCAAGAAGATATCCAGGACATCGAACTGGTTGTTACAAGTCACTTGGTTAAGCAGCACGTCTAAATGCGTCGCGCACGCTTGGACTTTCCCTTCAGCTATTCTTTGGCTGAAATACATCTTAGTTTTGTCGACATTCTGATATTTCTCGCACTGTATGCCGTCACAATCGTACATGTACAGGATGTTTAAGTCGTTGGCCGCAAGTTCGTATTCGTGAAGAGTGCTTAGGAGCTTATAGAGGGTGTTGAAGGATGGTGGGAAGGGGATTAAATGTTGCGATAAGAGTGGCTGCAACAGTTGAGATGGCGTCGGTGGGGGCAGACCTTTGTCTGTCACTATGATCTTCTTTAACGGTTCGTCTTTCTTCGCGCTCATTTCGTTCTTGAAACTCAAGCTTGGTGGCGATACATTTAAAAGCAAAGAGGCCACATAGCTAACGCACTTTGGCAATGCGCCAAAATTATGCTTTAAGACCGTTCTGCAGCTGTTATAGCGCTCTATAAAATTCCCGCTATTCGTCCTCAAAGGTCGCATGTAGACATGCATAAATATCTCGACTATGAGACAGCCTAAGACCAGCATGTCTTGTCTCCTGCTTTCCGTCACAAACTGCTTATAAACTGCCGCATCGGTGGTGTATCGAGTGTTAAAACTCCTATTCTTTCTTTCCTTCAAAACATCTAAGTGTCCATCGTTGAACTTCGTTGTATAACCCTGATCGTACAAGAACATGTGGTTCGTGAAGGCAGTATCGTCATCTTTGGAAGTGACCGTTTCACTTCTGTCAACAGCGACCAAGTTTAAAGTGTTGACATTTTTATGACGCTCTTTCTCTTCGGCTTTTGAGAAGAAGGAGTTGGTTCTGAAGTTGTCGAGGGCCTCAAGGGCCTGTATGGACGCGACCGGGTTGAATTCTTTAGGGAGGTAGATGACGCCTTTGCCTAGCTCTGATCTTTGGACCCGGTAGTGCTTGGAATGTGCGGACCTAAAATAGAAATAATTGTGGTCAGAATTAACATTAACCGTGTGCCCGAATTGTAAATTGAGTTTAAGAGTATTTGTTGGGTAGTGGTATCTCCCTGCCTGTGTTTGTATTGAAGCGGAGATAGCCTGCCTTATTATAGTTATTTTCAATGTATAATGTCTTATGGCATACTTATATGGGGCAAAGCTACTGACACACACTGTTTTCTTTTCGCTAATAAAATGTAAACCGAGAAATTATGTCCATGTGTGTTGTATGATGATGATTTGAATATGTTAGCTGTATATTACTATAGCTATTTTCACCAAATCCTGCCTTATGGCCTACTCAACTGGGGTAAAGGTACGAACAATAAAACGTTAATTCTAAAGATTGGTGTTGGCGTTGAAACTCTAGATCTATGGGGTCACAGTGAGCTTTTTGCAGAAATCGCGAAGCGTCTGGTTTACTTAACTGGTAACAGAAGAGCTGGCAGCTTCCTCGCACAACGTATCAACATTGCGATACGAGGAAAAGCCGCCAGCATACGTGGTACAATGCTTCAAGGGCCTATTTTCGATTTAAGCTATAACTCTGTATCTATTATATAAATAACGATTATATTCTAAAGATTACGTCTTACTATTTTGAAGATACATGTCAATGAAACTGGAGTGTTATTCGCCGCTTTTGCTGTGTTATTGTGTGTGTGCTTCGAGTCGGACTGTCCAAATATGGACCTGGATTCTTTAGCCTCATCTAAAGAATCCAGGTCCATTTGAAGGTACCTGTCAATGCTGCTGGAATGTTCCTCGCCCTTGCTGTGCTATTGTGTGTGTGCTTCAAGTCGGACTGTCCAAGTATGGACTTGGGTTCCAGGTTCATTTGAAGGTACCTGTCGATGCTGCTGGACTGTTCCTCGCCCTTGCTGTGCGAGCGCGCGCGGCTCGTGCTCTGGTGCCGGCGCACGCGCGCGGGCACGCTGAGGCGGGACACGTGCTGCGGGAGGTGCTGGGATTCCTCTTCGTCGTCAGACGCTTCGTCTGAACTGTCAGCCTTTATGGATTTTCCTGGAAAGGTCATTCTGGAAGTAGCTTTTGAATTTTGTATTGCGCTAAATACAATTACAATTCTGAAAATGTCGTCGATGTTTTAAGATCTAGGTCTAGTCTACAAATTTTCTACGATGTGTAGTCTAAGAAAAATCATGCCTAATCATTAAAATAATAATACTTAATTGGAATTGCCGATATCGTTGAAAATAAAATTGCCAAATATGTGACATCACACATGGCTCCCAGATTTTGCCAAATATGACTAGGTAAGACAAGGACGGGGAAGAACCCAACCATCTTGTAATTCGTGTAACTTAATTTACGAATGATCCCCAGTCAATGAATCTTTGCTAATACTTACGGCTGGTCCAATGTAAAGCGGGAGGGGAGGGTCGGGCAGAACGGGCCGCGCGCGGCGGGTGCGGCGCCGACAGTACTTGGACCCCCGCGCCCCGTCGCAACGTCGTATGGCCGTCCACTAGCGACAACCATACATTTTTCGCCTTTACTGATGCTGGTCCGGACATCCTACATAAAAAATCTAAATTCAATAAATTATTCTGCAAATGAAGATAGTTTATTTTCCAAGTAGACATATTACAATGCGTTTATTAACGTCAAATAAAGCTACGCCGGCTCTAACCCTACACCTCTGACCCGAGAAGATTTAAATCCCTCCTAAATTGTAGGAGGGTGTCCCAATATGGGACCGGCAAGAAACTCGGCGGGACACAAATAGAGTCCGTCTAAATCAGGATTTCTTAGGGGTCCGTAGCATGTTTATCAGGGGTCCGCCATAGGTCAGTTACTGTAAACATACTTATAAGGAAATCTTATAGTACTGACCTAAACTTGATGAGACCTAAGTGTAATTCTTTTTCTTAAATAATTTTTGACAGGGTTCCCTGAGTTTGTTTACATTTTGAAAGTGATCTGTGACTGCAAAAAGTTAAGAAAACTGGTCTAAACTAACTTTGCACCAAATTAAATATGTATAAATATTAATTTATATTAACATTATTTTTACCTCTTTTAATTTACATTTTTTTACAAAATTTACAGTTGATAGGGGGGAGGGAGACAGACGCCGCAGAGGGGCATACATTGTATGCCCTCCCGTCGGTACCTGTCTACGCCCATGTAAGGCAGCGGAGCGGTGTAGAATACTACTTATTTCCGTATGAATATTACTTGTTTTGTGGTTAAGATAGAACTTACTTGTATCCAAAAGTGATGTCGATCCAGTGATGAAGGTTCTCGGAGACGTGTGCGCTCTCCAAGGCCTCTCTATGCTTGGTGATAAAGTCCTCAGCACAGGTGGCCCACGAGGGTAAGCCAAGGTCCTGCCAACAATGTTCTCAGTGTACATGATTCCTTATAGCTTGGTAACCTTTGAGCTCAAAATATGAGATTTTTTATAGCACTAGTAGCAGAAGTACAAAGGCGGACTTATCCCTTTGAGGGATCTCTTCCAGTTAACCTTTGTACGGCTTGAGATGCGCAAAACGCTTCACTGAGTTAAAAAGATTGTTTCATATATATATATATTGGTAGGTTTATCAGTGTTAGTTATTGTACTAATCGTGGGTAGGCATGCGTAGATATTTCATCACAAAAGAGCGGCCTGACACAATTTTTTTTTTTATACTACGTCGATGGCAAACAAGCATACGGCCTGCCGGATGGTAAGCAGTCTCCGTAGCCTATGTACACCTGCAACTCCAGAGGCGTTACTTATAAAACGTAATATCATAATAATAAGGTTTATGGTCAACGCCGTCAAGAGATGAAGTAGGTACACATGCTACCTGTACAGTAATAAAAACCTATCTTGTTGAACAATTGATGTATTCACGCAAATTTTGTTTAATCTTAACCTAAGTATACTATACGCAGTTTGTTCTGTACTGTGTAGGTACCTAATATAAGGCACAGAGTATTACTTATAATAATAATTGAGAGCGCACTATTCGCCAACAAATTGTCTTCAGTTTGGCGAAGCTTTTGTATGTATATAGTCATAAGTATTTCTTGAAATAAATTAAATTAAATATATTATATATCACTTATTTAGTCATTCGCTCAGTGGATCCTGTAGACTATATTGCTCAAGAGTGAGTAGAAGCGAGTAGCGAATCACGCGATACGATCCCGCCATTTTTTCCGACACCCTCCGAATTCTTCCGAACTGGTCCGAAACTGTTGCATCGCATATTTCTCATCCCTCATCTCCCCGGCTCATTCGAATCATGAGAGGGGAGAGAGCGAGCAAGTAACACTGAGATAGATAAGTTATAAATATATACTAAGCGAGTTAAATCTACAGTGAGTTGAAGAATGAGTAAGTTCTATCAAAAGTTTCATTTAAAACACTCACTCGTGAACGACACCTGTGTACGGCTCTGATGGACAGTGACCGTAGATAGACTACAGACGTCAGGAAATAAAGAGGGCACAAGATGACAATCGTTAAACGTTTACGCCATACGAAAAGTAAAAAATATATAGAAATTTGGCAGACTGGTTCGTGGTTTTATTGCTTGGATATAAAATAGTACTTTGTGCAACAGGTACTTAAAATTCAAGGGCCGATGTTAGGTAAAAAACCATGTTGTCAGCAAACACCTAAAATGATAAATGAAATCGAAGTACCATACAAGATCTTTGTCTAGAAGTTAGGATTTAAAAAACAACTATTTTGTTTTTATTAGTCTAATGTATTGTATTAATATTCATTAGATGACTGTTAAGCAGTTATGATCCTATAGACGAGCGCCGGCTCGCCTCACGCCCAGTCATTCAATAGGTTTGTTTCCATCTACAAATCTTAGGGCAGAATTGTATCCCAATAAATTCTTTGGGATTATAAGAACATGTTAAACTACTTTTAGGGGACCTGTAATGACCATATTTTTGTAAATATTGAATTTAAAATATCTTTTGGCACACGTCACGTGACCAAGCTCGAAACGTCATTGAAGATTCTGATGACGTCACTAGGCAATAAACAACAAATGACAAATGTCAGTTGACAGTTCGTATCTTCTACGTGTGTATGTAGTTATGTGTCAAACCGTAAACTGTGACGTCACACAATTTTCAAAGAGCGTTTTGGGCGCGAAAAAGCATCTGTCAAAATATTTTTTGTTTATTTAACATATTTAAAGCCGTTTTTAGTATAAAAGTTGAATTTTAGAGCAACTTTTAGTTAATATAGAACGTAATACAGGCGTTTAAAAAAATTGGAAACAACCCTATTGAGAAATAGAAGTGCTGGAATAGAAAAATACATATTAACGACATTAACGTACTGGTAAATCCTCATGTATGCTTCGAAACACAGCAGGGTCCGTGTAGAACTCGGGAATGCATTCATCCGGCGTCCACTCCTGCATACGCTGGATGGATCCTGGATACTCCGCTGGAACCCATTTGTTGCGGACGTGCTTGCAGAGAATCTCTTTTGGGGTTCTGTGAACAAACACAAGTAGGTAAAGGATCGACCACACGGCTGGTCAAAATACGGTGAGGGTACGGAACGGAATCACAGTGACGTCACAGAATAGTTTAGTACAGTCTATAAACTACCTTAAAGTACAGGCAATAAGGTCGTGTATACATTTTTTTGGCACTTTGTCCTTGTCGATAATTAATACCTTGACTGTACTACCGTACGGAAAAACAACTTCATACAAAACCGAAGTTTGACAGCGATTCAGGGTCGAATCATGCTGTCCCTTTTTAATGTATGGCACTATATCCCGTTCGGCTATTTAGGGTTGTCTAAATTCAAGTCCTTACACGTCCACACACGAGAACATTGCCTCGCGTGTATGCTAGCTCTGTGTGGACCCGCCTATTATCTTATCTGTGGTTGTGCACGCAAAAGGCCGTCAGGTTGTGCCAACCCTAATAATGCAATGCTGAGCCGAACGGAGCCTAGAATCCCCGACAAATTTTTAAATGCTCTTAACTCTTATAATGGTTAAAAATTAAAAAAAAATCAAACGTACGGGCATAGCCGTAGTTGATATACAACATATTGTGTCAAAATATTTTCAATAATATTAATTACCAGAGAAGCGCTGGTGGCCTAGCGGTAAGAGCGTGCGACTTTCAATCCGGAGGTCACGGGTTCAAACCCCGGTTCGTACCAATGAGTTTTTAAAGAACTAATGTACGAAATATCATTTGATATTTACCAGTCGCTTTTCGGTGAAGGAAAACATCGTGAGGAAACCGGACTAATCCCAATAAGGCCTAGTTTACCCTCTGGGTTGGAAGGTCAGATGGCAGTCGCTTTCGTAAAAACTAGTGCCTACGCCAATTCTAGGGATTAGTTGTCTAGCGGACCCCAGGCTCCCATGAGCCAGCTCAAAAATGCCGGGATAACGCGAGGAACAAGAAGGATTAATAACCAGAAAGGAAAATGAGGACTACGTTTGTATGTAAAGGAGAGTCTTTTAAGGTTATCACACTGCTGTGTAACAGATCGCGAGCGGAACAGAGGCCAAACCGCTACCGCCAGCATTGAAACATCGAAAATGGTTATCTGCCTCTCAATAACTCATGCATATTCGAGCGCATTTACAGCCCCTCTGGTCTTGCGGGTGTCCCCGGGCAACGGTATCGCTTACCATCAGGCGATACATTATACATCCATCGACATTCATGCATTATCTAAAACCACGCTATAGTTAATTCATATTAACCATATTGCTTATTATTTTAATCTATCAATAAAATAACCTTGACATTTAATATTTACCATCATTATTTTATTAATTTCATAAACGAACTTGACATTTTATATCTTACATTACATAAACTTCGATAAAATATAACATTATAAATATAGATTTCGTTGTCATAAGTATTAAATGCATGTACAGTCAGCATCAATAGTAGCCGATGAAACATGAAAAGTATCTGATATTCTGGATAACTTATCCAAATATAGATAAATCTCTAAAATTTACATTCAAAAGTATATCTTTTACCGTCTTAATTGTTCTACATATGAACCATCACATTTTGTTAAGCTGTTACAGAATGGTAGATACATTTGAAACCTTATTTGTTCCGCTACTTTTGATGCTGACTGTATCTACCTACCCAGACTTAAGAAATATTGAGTGCGCTTACAGGGTGTCATGTATCTACCATCTTCAAATTGTAACACCTAATGTATCTACACAAAAGATCCCTATGGGTCGAAGTGTATCCGCAAGGGCCCCCGGAAATTAGAAGATAAGATAACAGCTAATGTATCATGGGCATGACTGCAATACAATAAAGAATACATCTGCTCGTTTGCCTCTTATGCCTCTGCCTCTTATGTTATCATACAAAAGGTCACGATTTTAGATATTGGCGGTAAGCTCTCAGACGCGAGCCGTTGTGTTTCGTGTCATGGTGGATGAGTAAATCATGCTCGGTCGCATGCGGACGACCAGGTCCCCATCATGCGGACGACCAGGTCCCCATCATGCGGACGACCAGGTCCCCGTCACGCGTCCTGGTATTAGAAAGCAGCGCTGTGATAGCTGATCTACCCGTAGATTTCCCATAAAAATGTCTTGAAGTTTTCAACCTAGCCTGTCGGATATCCGCACCGTAGGTCAAACGCCGAAGACGGATTAATCCGTCACAGATCACAGAGAAACATAGACCTACGCGCATATACATAAAGCTCAATTTCAATTTCGACACTTCGGTGACGTACCTTTCGTGTTTGACACGGCGTCGAAAAACTTAATCTTTATTTTCCTAGAGAAATTACCAGCGGAAATGTGAAGATGGTACTGATTACAAACCTCCTCGCTAGGTAGACGTAGCAGGTGATGTCAGATAGGGCATCTGTCACATGATGGGGTGTCTGCTCGGCGCAGGTGACGTCATACGTCAGATCTAGCTGCCGATCGCCTTTGTTCAGTCGGTACTTTGACTTGCTGAGGTCGCGCCAATTCTTGCCTGTAGACATGAACATACTTCATGTCAATTATTTAATTATACCTGGTTGTGTACAAAGTTCCAAATACTTCAGATTGGCAGGTAGATTCGAAAATGTACTCTAATATGATGAAACTATGGCTGCTTTTTGGAATTTAGAAAAAACCAATACTATAATATTTGTACCTACTACAAGTTGCGAACACATATAAAGATCTCTTTTAGAGTAGAAACATGAGAATAAAAATAGCTGTACAGTCAGCATCAATACTAGCGGATGAAACAATGTGCCAAAAGTATCTGATATTCCGAATAACTTTTCCAAATATGGATAAATCCCTTAAATTTATGTTCAAAAGTATATCTCGTAGTCTTAATTGTTCTAGATATAGAACCATTAATTTTTTTAAGCTATTACAGAATGGTAGATACTTTTGAAGCATTGTTTGATCCGCTACTTTTGATGCTGACTGTACCACAATGTGCTATTTTCATTAAATACTAGCCCTTAAATGTCAGCTTTTTTTGTATAATTTTGATACTATTTAAAGATGCTAAGTCTGCCTGTTGTACTTTTTTGTGCAATCAAGTTTAAAACAAATACTATATCAATTTATTTTGTAACTGAGCATAGTTTGATTATTTCACATATATTTTATTCATACTTTTACTAGCTAGTATAAGTAAAGGCTATAATCAATTACCACATCTAGACGAGAAATCTGTGACCCATGGCACCATAAAGTGTGCCTGTGGGTCATTGGCCGATCTCCCGGCCAGGGTGTTCAAGTGCAGCAGATAGTCCAGGTTCGATATCCGGCCCCGCACCCACAGCATGCACAGCTTCTCAAACTGCACCACCTCATTTCTCCCCCACTCTTCCCCCCACTTCCCCTGACTTGTAGCAGGTGTAACCTGCTTTCTGTTCTGTTCATAGATTAAAGAAGCATCCAGATTGTGAATGTTATTTGTAACAGCCGGCAGTATCTGTAGCCACATATTCTCGGTCAAATAAATATCTTGCAATGACAGCGTACCCAGACTCAGCCCTCGGTCGCTCATAGCTTTAAAAACATTCAGCAGTTGATACACTACGAACATTCCCCGCCCATAATTCATGTCTATAAGATTTGGGCTAAAATTTAAACAGTCTAATAAGTGGTTTTCATAGTGGCCTCTGTATACTATGTAGTAGTTATTATCAGTCTCTAATATGAACATAGCTGCTAGTAAATTGACATGGGTTTCATAAGATTTGGAAACATGTTTGTTAGGAATGATTTCTTTGTACTCTGTGATCTTGCCGGAGCCGTCACTCTTTATCCTAATTATGTTACAGCCATACAGCCGCAGCAGCACCTCCGACAGTAGTTGGTCATGCTCCAGTAAGTTCACTATAGCACTCTCTTTTAAATTCTCATTATTCTGATAATATTTCTTATATGCCTCCTTCCATAAATTTCTGTGGTTGTTCTGTGAGACATATTGGAGTAGCTGCGAGAAAGTTAGGGGAGTTTCTGGGTTGGTTTCGTGAAGTTTGTAACGAGGAAGGGGCAGTACCTTGGACACCTTTTTATTTAATACCTACAAAAGAAAGAAGTTAATCATTACTCATTCTGTAGTTTGTTGCGTTACTTTTAATTATGAAAAGTTACGTACCCTAATGAATATCGTTCGCCAGGGATAAGGAACACTTTCACCAGCTTGTAGTGCGAAATCTACATTGTTCACTGTGTTATCTACTTCTAAGTTCTTCAGCCATTTCTTAAGCCAACTGCTGTGCACGACAACGCTGAACAAATTTGCTGAGGCAGTAGTGAATATGTTCTTATTGCTTATGCCTAATTCCTTAACAATATTATCCATCTCTAAAAGCTATAATCTTTTGTTTTGTTTTCTTTAGGGAGGTTAACAAATTTGACATTTCACATTTGTTTTTGACAGATCGATTAGATTTATTGATATAGCAACATTCCATATCTCCCATGCGAAAAAATGGAAATTGCAAGGAACCTCGTTTTGTGCATTGCAAATTAAAAAATCCAAGTATTGAACTGTTTGAATCGAATATAACTATTATATTATTTACTATTTGAATATAATCCAATATGAGTAAATCGTGGCAAATATAATTAACAAAATATCATGGAGCTGTTACTATTGAACTAGATGGCGCTGATGTTATTTATCTAAGCGCCTCCCTACCGCGAAGCGAAACATATCATCTGCCTCTCTATCGGTCGAATATTAAAGAGTGATAGGCAGATAACGATATCGCGTGTTTCTCGGTAGGCCCTCTGAAATAATAAACTTGTAAAATGAACTTTTGATTTTTTAACATATTTAACTGACCATTATAAAGGTAGTTTGAGATCCCCAAGCCCAAAGAGACCTATTTGCTTATGACTTTCAGAATTGCATTTTATAACGCTAAAATTTCACGGTTTGCTTCACTTTCTAACAACTTTATTTATTAGAAAGAATGGGAGACAGCAAACGTTCCAGGAACTTTTTTTATGTTAGGGATCAATGGTTAACACTAATACACAAATAATAAATACACTAATTTAATTTTATAATAGAAAACATTATCCATACTATCAAAACTATCAAAGGTCTACTTAATCTTAGAAACAATCTACAAATATACTGTTAAAAACGTAGGAATGTATACATTGAAATGTATAGTTAATGGCAATGAATAGCACCAAATCGGAAGGAACTATTATCACAGCTAACTTGTTTAGAATGTGGTCAACAAATAATTCTTTATCTTTAATACTTAATTATTATAATATTATACATAATATAATTATGCAGATTCTTAGAGTTAGACCAAGATGGCAGCAATTTTGATAGCACAGACTGTAGAAGTGTTATTTTAAACGTCATAATTATCAAAATTGCTGCCAACTTAGCATGGTCTAACTCTAACATGGTTAATATAGTCTAGTCACACATTATTGTCACCAAAATTCAAAATATCTGTGGATGCCGATCAATTCTGCGTCTCAACTCTATTTGCCACCTTTTTTGTTGGCAACACGAAAATGTTTGGGTAGGCTCAATAAGTTTTACTCCATTTTCCCAGAGATTCTCTTCATATAACACTTCCAAAGAGCATCTTTATAAACAATAGCCTGTGTTTCCGGACTCTTCGCTGCCACAATGCCTCTGCCCACCACTGCTATATCCGCACCCTTCTCCAGAATAACCTTCTCTGGAGTATTGTAAATCTGGCCCAGGCTGTCCCCTGACGTTTCCAGCTGTACTCCAGGTGTCAGCTGGATTAGACCTGGATCTTTGAAAGTGTTTTTGTTTTGACAAACAAAGCCGGTGATCAGGTCTGGGTACTTTGCTGACATTTCTACTGTTGCTTTGGTGTAGTCTGGTGTGATCAGGTTGCCCTGAAAAAGTATTTATGATAAAATTTCTAAGTATTACTTCTAAATAAAAAAGCTAAATATTCAATTCTAAATTTCTACTGCAGCAATCTCTGACCAAAACGATCCTCTATATTGCTTAAGGCACAGGGCTATAACCGCGAAAATCGAAATTCGTCAATTGCGGGCATTTTTCTCTGTCACTCTAATTACGTCTTAGTGAGAGTAAAAGAGAAAGATCCCCGCAATTTGCGAATTTCGATTTTCGCGGCAGGCCCCCAGAATAAGTAATAGTACGTACAGAAAATAAACTTTCTACAAAACCGAAGTTTGACAGCTATTCAAGGACGAATCATGCTGTCCCTTTCTAATGTATGGCACTATCCCTTTCGCCTATATAGGGTTGTCAGAATTCAAGTCATTATCTTATCTATGGTTGTGCACGCAAGGGACGTTAAATTGTGCCTACCCTAATAATTGCTCGGAGCAATGCTGAGCCGAACGGAGCCGAGAATGCCCGAAAGGATCAGTTTAGCCCTCCTACTTAAGGGTCCCCAGCAAGCTCGGTTCTCCATACAAACGTAGTTACGCTCTCGTTTTAAACATCTACCTAGATTGCTCTGAAATTTTGTACTTACAATAGTATAAGGTATATCTAGTCCTGTAATTAGTTTATGTAGATTCAGATACCACACTTAAAAAATACAGTAAATAAAAAAAAATTGATACAAAACTTGTTTTTGCTCTATTTCGTTTGTTTTATAAACTGGAGCTATCTATATAATCTAATTACAGGCCTAGATATACCGCATGTCATTGTATGTGCAAAGTTTCATTACAATCCAAATCCATCACACAGTTTTAAAATAAGAACGAAACTCTGTGTGGGAGGCGAAATGCCGAGCTTGCCGGGGACTCTGCATCTTTATACTGTAAGGCAAGACTATTATAGCAGCATCCAATATTTACCTCACTGCTCATCTCGGCCAATAAAAAGACACCTCTACTGACTCCATTTGTGGACCCATTCAAAGCTTTCAAAATACCTTCCCCAGGCAAGGAATGTACTGTCACACAATCCGCCCACTCCCCAATTTTGTACAGCCCTTTCAAGTACTGGAGAGCCACAGTGTTGCCAATATCTGCATATTTCCTGTCCTCCAAAATTAAAAAGTTAAATCTCTGAGCCAGCTGCTTGATTTGCGTTACAAAATCGGAATTAAAATCTTCAATGATGTCTACATGTGTTTTGACTAAGCACACATGTGCTCCAACTTTTTCAAGCAAATCTAGGATTTTTGTAGTAGATGTCAAATCCACTGAGATGCAGAGGTTGGTTTTCTTCTGTGCTATTATTTGGAACAGCTGTTTTGAAATCTGGTTTGTAGCAAGCTCTGCTCGCTTCTCATAAGGCAGTGCAGTCCTATCTACAGGCTCTTCTGAAAATATAATAAAATTTAACTTTACTACTTTAATATTATCAATATATCTTTATCACCTTCCTCGCACTGTCCTGGCATTTTTACCATTGCTCATTAGAGCCTGGGGTCCGCTTGGCAATGAATGCCAAGAATTGGTATAGGCACTACCTAGTTTTTAGGAAAACAACTACCCTCTGACCTACCTAGAGGGTAAACTAGGCCTTATTGGGATTATTACGGTTTCTTCACGATGTTTTCCTTCACCGAAAAGTCACTGGTAAATATCAAATGATAGATAGAATTAACATTATGAAAAACGAATACTAAATATAGATCCGGATAAGCAAAAGAAATTCAAAGCAAAATTTAGTTATATCTGAAGTCTCAAATAAAGGAAATTAAGCCTGCAGTTCCACCACAGATGTGTGAAGATGTATAGCTAGGGATGTGTTTGCTAAGAACCAATAGAATCACTTCATTTGTTTTCCTCGCTTAGCATTCAGTTATTCTGTTGGTTCTTAAAAACACATCCCTCGCTTCACATCCTCGCAAATCTCTTGTGTAAACGCAAGCTTCGAAAAAATTATAAAAATACATACTAGTAGCTGGTGCTTTAGTAGTTCTGAAATATTCCTTAACATTCTCAGCAGTTTCAGCAGTGATTTTTTTGTGTTTTGCCAGAATATCAATAAATTGCGTCATAGTAAATAATGCTTTCATTTGAACACCATTCGACTCAAGATTTTGTCGGCCACCCTGCTCCCGGTCCAATATAATGACAGCCTCTTCTGCTTTAAGACCTTCTTTATTCAAATCTTTAACTGTTTCCAGTACGCTGGAGCCGGAAGTCACTACGTCTTCAATAATAAGACAGGTTTCTCCAGCCTTATAATGCCCTTCAATCATTTTCTTTGTTCCATACCCTTTTGCTTCCTTACGCCGCATGAGCATAGGCTTTTTAGCTTGGATACTGAGCAACGTAGCTACTGGCAGAGCTGTATACGGGACGCCGCATAAATGATTACAATTACTACTCTTTACAGCAAAGTCGTACAGTAGAGTTGATATCAATTCCTGTAAAATGCAATAAAATATTACAGGGTACAATTAGGAAGATATGTAGATTGAGATAAGGTCTGATATGTCATTGGTTAGGGTCAAAACAAGTTTAATTACCATTACATCGGGATAACTGACTATAACCCTCAAGTCAAAGTACACCGGTGTTTTTATGCCACTTTTGGTCATAAAGTCCCCAAACTTTACAGCATCGATAGCAAACAGTTTCATGGCTAATTCTTCTAGTTTATTTTCAAAACTCATGTTTGGTGTTGTTATTAAAGTTTTATTTAAACAAAATTATTTGTGAAAAGCCACAACACGTGAACTTGGCAGTTGACTTGACAAATGAATTGACTGACAGTGACAGCCAGTGCTGCCAGGTGAGCGGAAGAGAATTACAGAGAATTATCAAATTTTAGTGTCCAAATTTACGTACCGATAAAAAAATATCGTATGGCTATCAAAAAGACATTTCTCCAAAAATTACTTGCAATATTAGCCAACATTAATATAATTAAAGAAAACGCAATTGTCGTCTAAATTGCGCAAAAATCACTTTTATAATTGTGTATTTTTGTGACTCATTATTCCAACGGTTTACAGGAAATTTCGATATTTTTGACGTAAACCAAGGAGCCGAACACTCCACAGGTGCTAATTATAGCCTAGTTCTGATGCTGATAGTTATGATATCTATGATAATGTACCATTATGTTCTTGTGAATAAACTTTCATTCATTCATTCAAAGTATTATATTTTGCTTTAAAAAAATTACTTATTGGGTTACTTCCTCCTTCCTCCGAAGGCTGAAATTATCGTATCTTTGCGTACGATAATGCTCTTTGGAACTTACATCGTACTGGAGCCCAAATTATCGTATGTGTACAGTAATTATCATACGCCTGGCAACAATGTGGGACACGACAATTTTAGTGAATGAGTGAGTCATGAAAAAGAGTTAACTCCATTTCCATTCCATATTCCATTCATTCCATTCCGTTCCATATCATGTCATGTTATGTCAGTTCACTTGTTTTGTTGTGAGTGAAAGGTGTTGTCGTGTTTGTGCTATTGTGTTATTTTATTTTATTATCCAGTAATTACTATAAAAAACTGGCATATGCTGGATTTATAATAGCCACGGTGAGACTTCCAATTTATCATAATCACCTATTTCAATATAAGTATAATTTATTAATTTGATTTGAGGCATATAAAAATCGTGAACTTTTTCGCGCCGAAAAAATGAAATTGCCCTTTTAAAACTCTTCTAAAGTCCTAAAATATCTTCTACGGTATTATTATTACTTCACAACATCGCGTCCGTATTTAGAAACCCAGGTAGATTTTGAATCAATGTAAGGGTAAGGTTTGCCCACCCTCCCCGTCGGTCCGAAGTGGGGAGGGTCCCCTCCAATAGGGGAAGCTAGGGACAAAGGGTAGTCACCCCTATACTGAGGGGAGCTGTGGCGACGTTGGTAGGAATTAGAGGGGGAGCACCATTTCATGTTCTTTTTTTGAGTCGACGTAACAACTTGACGCAAGAAAGTTTTTACTTTTGAAAGTAGTTTCAAGGTTTTTCGTGTTTTTAGGAGTTCTGGGATTCACCGATTTTGGCGCAATGGCGCAAATTGAAGGTAAAAACTAGTTTTGTTATAAATTTTGTTCTGTTTTAAATTTAATGTACATTATATTTATGTATCCTATTACATGTAGTATTATTAAAACAGCTCTTTACAATGTAGTACAATTAAAAACAATTTATATAAGTAAATAAATTAAGATTATGCGTCAGTATTTTATAATAGCCCAAGCTATGAAAATACATAGTTCCACAGTATGCTCTATAAGTTTTGTTACTGAGTACTGGATGACCATATTATTAAACATTCATGCATGTCATACTTATAGTACATTATAGACATGTAAATAATGCTGAAAATCTTATACAGTGTATATTATAACCATTTCTTCTTTCATTTTTAAGAAAACTTTAAAATATAAAGAACTGAAGTAAGACCAAGATAACTGCAGAATTTTTTATAGCACAGGCATGCAAGTGTTATTTAAATGTCATAATTATTAGGGGATTGACATTTAAAATAACACTTGCATGTCTGTGCTATAAAAATCACAGTAGATTTTCTTGGTCTGGTTCTAAACCTCATTTAATAAATAAATTTTCTTACCAGATGGTGACCGGTCTGCCCTAGTGGGCAGTGACCTTGCCTATGAAGCTGATGGTCCTGGGTTCGAATCCCGTAAGGGCATTTTTGTGTGATGAGCACAGATATTTGTTCCCGAGTCGTAGATGTTTTCTATGTATTTAAGTATTTGTATATTATATATATACCATTGTCATACCCATGACACAAGCTTTCTGGAGCTTACTGTGGGACTTAGTCAATTTGTGTAAAAATGTCTGAATAATATTTTTTATATATTTAAATGATAGTTTTTTCTTACTGAAAGATGCTGAAATCAGTGTTTTTACAATTCCAAATATTAAAAAAAACACAAAGTATCAAAACAATTATAAAAATAATTCATACAGATCCCGAATTCATGAACACTGGAGAGACCATGGTGAAACGCAGCCTCCTGGCAAAGAGCAAGAGGGCCATAATAGTCCGCAGCCCGGCCGGCATCACGGAGTACCGCTGCGTGGAGTGCCCCATGGGCTTCAACGACAAAGCTGATATGGAACAGCACTTGACTGTCCATAACCAGGAGTACAGGTTTCTTTGCGGAATCTGTGGGACTGCGTAAGTTGCTTAAAATTCTTATCTGCATATAGGCATAATATGTATTTACTTATTTATAAAAAAGTACAAATAGCAGAAATATCTGATCCTAACTAACAAAATGAATATAATATATACTTACTTTATACACCATGGGCCATTGTATTGTATACGGGCTATGTTCCGCAACTCGACGACTGGCGCCTATTTTACGTGACATGTGCGAGTGGGCTAGTCCTGCCAGCCCGGCTCCTCGAGGAATCCTATCAAGGTAGGACCTCGGGGATCCGGGCCAATCACAATTTTAACCACGCATTCCTTTGGTTAAGTTGTTGGTCCTAGGATTAAGTTATAAAACTTACTCATAGCAATAAGCATCAGGGAGAATCAACTTTTTAGCGTAACTCGTTGCCATGGTTACGATTAGTTGTCCAGGGGACAAAAGTTCATTGAAATACTGATTTTATGGCACTTAAATGTATTAAACTTGCGTTTTTGTGGTTGTTATAACCAATGTCCATAATGGGCCCCCTACTAAGCATGTTAATAGAACGGCATACAACGTCTCTTCAAACAAACTGTGCCACTGTTGTCCCTTGGACAACGGGACAGGATAACAAAACAAAAAAAAGTTGATTCACCCATCAAGTTAGATAACTAATTGTATCATTTTCAAAATTAAAATATCTTTAAGCGAACTGCTACGGACCCTAAAACTAAAACCATGTTAATATTTTTTCATTTTTGTAATGCTCCAGGCATTTCTGACTTGAAACTTCTTTTAGTCTAAAACGCAAGGAGCACTTAGACCGACATACCCTGGAACACAAGGAAGTGCGGCCTCACATCTGCCCGGACTGCGGCAAGGGCTTCAAGAGGAAGGAACACCTTAACATACACCGCACCATACATAGCGGGGAGAAGAATCACATATGCCCACTATGTGACAAATGTAAGTTAACATCATTTTGTACCCATAGACAGTTAACTGACATATCAAACTATAATAGCAACAACAACAACATATCAAACTATAATAGCAACAACAACAACATATCAAACTATAATAGCGTACTTTTCATGTATGGGCTCCCAACTCAACTATAAGATTCATGTTGATACGCCTGTCGTCAGAAAATTGATATACAAAAAATTTACCAATCACGTGCCGCCGCGCCCATAGAAAAGACTAACAGGGCGCGGGGTCGCGCGGAGTCTTTTGTACTACATTTTTAACTACTGAGATATTTACCAATTTTCATTAATTATTTTGGTTTTATAATAAAAAAAAGTATTATAAATGAGTATATAAGTATTTTAAATGACTCGTAGAAAAAGCATTGTATACAGTAATACAATATACGATATAATCAATTTCTTACCTTACTTAGGCAACTCAGCAAGTTTCGTTGCCAAAAAACGGTACTCGACTGAAAAGCTCTCTATTATATCACGATTGTATAAAATACTAATTAAACAATTGAGTTAATTATTGTATGTCGTTTTTTTAGGGTTCCGTACCCAAAGGGTCAAACGGGACCCTATTACTGAGACTTCGCTGTCCATCCGTTCGTCCGTCCGTCTGTCACCAGGCTGTATCTCATGAACCGTGATAGCTAGACAGTTGAAATTTTCACAGATGATGTATTTCTGTTGCCGCTATAACAACAAATACTAAAAGCAGATTAAAATAAATATTTAAGGGGGGCTCCCATACAACAAACATTATTTTTTTGCCGTTTTTATAAATAATGGTACGGAACCCTTCGTGCGTGAGTCCGACTCGCACTTGCCCGGTTTTTTTTTATGAAATAGGAGGTAAACACTTGTTAGCTGTTTATATCAGAGATGCTGTAATGGCAGTTCGATTGGCCAATGTACTAACTACCCAATCACCCTGCTTCTTGCACTAAAATGACAGATCGGCTGGACAAATTGAGACAGCAACTGTCATTTTAGGATCTGGGTTTTAAAGCAAGGTTTAAACATGTGTAACGTTAGGGACACAGGCAGGTGGGGGGTTGACAATTATAGGGTGGATTTGTGTTATACACGTATTTGGTGAATGGCCCCTAAGGGCTTTGAATCTTTAATTGGGTTGACACACATATAGGTGAAAGACTTAGGTAATAGGTAGTTAGGTACGGTACCGTCTGAAAATATCGATACGGACAAAGTGCCTAAAATATGTATACACTACCCTAATATATGGACCATAAAGTCGTGTATACATATTTATGGCACTTCGATCGTGTCGGTGTTTTCATACGTGACTGTACTCTTGCTTGTGTGAGTGAAGGTCGGATAGACGTTCCTTATTTGAATTTTTTTGTACGGTTTTATTTAAATGACGTAAGTTTTGTGCGAACTCATTAGCATTATTTACTTAGGTAAGAATTTTATTTTTCACATCACCTATTAGGAAAAGGGTTTTTCTTCCCTGCTAGGAGAGATCAAAATGGCACTTTTCTGTTCTATGACACTATTTTTTTTACTTTTTTACATACTATTTTTTTTAGCTTAAATAATATTTTGAAACTATAATTTCTTCGTATGTGATGTGTCACATGATAGCAAAATTATTCTCACCTTGGGCGTAAAAACTTGAATCCCTGAGGATTCAATGTATGGCCACGCAATATGTAATTTTGCTCCCTTGTGATCCAATCTACTATTTCACGGAGATTAAGAAATAGTAAATGATATTCCTTTATACTAAAACCTTTTTCTTTTTCAGCATTCTACAGAAAAGACCACCTCCAAAAGCACTTACAGACCCACAATAAAATGTTCATCGAACATAACATTCACCCCGTGAGTGACCAGGAGCTACTCGGCATTAAACAAGAGGTCACTGACGAGGAACAGGCGGACGACGATATGACAGAGGTAAGTAAAAACAGAAATTACCTCCATAGTGTTGGTTAAGAGGGAAATGTACCACGTGATTATCCATACAGTCAAAAAGAGATCATTTTTTGGCAAATATTTCATTTTTGGTACAAGCTTTTATCGCTGACTGTACTTTTTTTTCCACAGGCAACTAATACTCATCGAGACAATTCTAAAAACCCCAAACACATTTAGGTTGCGTTGTTTTATCACAGAGTTCCTATGGCTACCTCCTGTCTCCATCATCAGATCAGCTTGATGGTACCATCATATTGCATTGTCACCCGACTTACATATGTATGCAAATTTTCAGCTTCATCGGAAACCGGGAAGTGGGTCAAATTTAACTTGCAAGATTTGTCCCATACATACTAACAGGGCAAGTTAAATAAAAGTTTGTAAAATCGTTTCTCCACTTCTAAATATTTTCCATTCTCAATGATTTTTAGTATGTTATTGACACAATGAAAAACTACGTTTATAGATTGTAAACATCAGTCCGTAGATTACTGTCACCCTAGCAGAGCCAACCAGTGTTGCTCCAAGCCAAGTTATTACACTCGTATGACTGGAAGTTGAAATAGTTGTTTTTCAAGAGGCCAAAGTTGTTGTTTAACCGCTCGTGCTAATATTGACACCCGAGCAAGCGAAAGATTCTAAAATTAAACCACGAACGTAGCGAGTGGTTCGAGAAGTGGAATCTTGAGCGTTGTGAGGGTTAACAAACGGCCTCCGAGTGAGACACAACATTTTTCACCACACTAACGCGAGGACACTACTATGAAATACCAAAAAAAAATCAAATCCAAATAAACTTAATAAAAATAAATTACATTCAAAAGTCAATTCTACTAGCTAACATAAGGAAACAACTCAAAATTTGCATCTGATTACTTTGCCCCACATGTGAGTAAAATGCCAGTTGGTGTGGTGAAAAATCTTTTAATCAATTAAAGTGATTTGAAGAGCCGCCTTTTGCGGACCCCTAAGTCAATGTAACGGGACCCTAAAAACGCGCAACTTAAACTATTGATACTCAATTCAAACTGGACTTACCAATACCGATTTTTTACCTACTAGTTGTAGCTAGCCCCCAATTTCTTTTTTCGTCCGCCCTCCCTATAGATAGGGGGAATAAACTCCCCTCATACCGTCGACGCTGTTTACTGGCAATGTTTAAACCTTACTGAAAAGACTTAAGGTCTAAAAATGGTCAGAATATAAGCTTACCATTTTAATATAAAAGGTCGTATCTTCATGTAAGATTTACCGTCACATACAACGTTTTTGCATAGGAATAATACATGCTAAAGTGGATCTATTGGGTTAGTGACACAATATTTTTGACTGTCTTGTTATCTACGTTTCGATTTGAGATTTAAGATTGGGGTACCTATATGACTATGAGTACACGGTGTTTTTTTTTAATTATAAAGGTGCATTGTTGAGCTTAAATAACGTTACTTTCTCAAAGACACCGGTATTCTAATTAACTCCATTTTGGAGATAATCAAAAAAATATTTTTAATTAATAAGACCCATTAATTAAGATTGCTTGATTAAGCAGTGGTGGCCGAGTGGATATGACGTCCGACTTTCAATCCGGAGGTCGCGGGTTCAAATCCTGGCTCGTACCAATGAGTTTTTCGGAACTTATGTACGAAATATCATTTGATATTTACCACTAGCTTTTCGGTGATGGAAAACATCGTGAGGAAACCTGCAATACATCTGCGAAAAAATTCAAAGGTGTATGTGAAGTCCCCAATCCGCATCGGGCTAGCGTGGGGACTATAGCCCGAGCCCTCTCGCACATGAGAGGAGGCCTGTGCCCAGCAGTGGGACGTATATAGGCTGAATTATTATTATTTATAATAAGACCCCTATGAACGTGTATACGTGCATTAGGGCTTGTTTACATATTTATTAGTATTTGGTATGAGTTTATGCATTTGCTACACTTGTATATTATGTATGTAATAACTTTTTAGACCTTCTTGCAAGCCAATTTTAATATTTAACCTACTTCTAATTGTCTTATGCATGTGAAACTGTACTGGACCCGACTGTAAATAATTTGGTACAGTCAAATGCAAATATATATATCGAAAGAATCGTCTCATAAATATGGTACTACGCTCTTATTACACTGGAATAAGATGCTATGGGACATATTTTTACACTTGATTGTTCAGAAACGAATGAGAAAAATGCAACTTTCTCATTCGTTTCTGAACAATCAAGTGTAAACACATGGGGTAAAGTAATCAGATTAAAATTTTCAGTTGTTTCTGCATGTTAGCTGGTAGAACTTAAATGATTTTGAATGATATTTTTTTATTACGTTCATTAGATTTTATTTGTTTTGATTTTTTCCTTGCGTTGGTGTGGTGAAAAATTTTGTGTTTCACTCGGAGGCAAAGTTTGTTTAACCCTCGTGCCTTGAAACCCATGCAACGCTTAAAATTGTGTTTAAAGAACTTTATTTCTCAAAAGAAATTTTACATTTCACTTAATGAGAATATATACTAAATCAAAAGTAAATCAGCGAGCATCGCAAGTTATACAAAACAAACAAAAACAATAACTAATTAGACTAAGACGTTTTTGTCACAATAATGAATAGTAGCACACTGCAGGTAGCACTATAAAAGTCCAGAGACTTACACTTAAAATACAGAACAAGTTCATTTTAGAGAATAAGTAACACAAATACATATTAAAAACAGAACGATCCTAATTATTCCACTACGATAATAAAATTCCACTTCTCTAACCACTCGCTACGCTCGTGGTTCAATTTTGAAATCTTTCGCTTGCTCGAGCATCAAAATTAGCACGAGGGGTTAAACAATAATTTTGATCCCTTATAAATGAAATAACTATTTTCAACACCAGTTATAGGTTTAGGGTAAGAAGACGACCAACTCCTTTGTGAAAAATTCTCGGAACGCCTTACATTTTGTACGCTAACGTCAGGCATAAATATATAAAAAACGGGCCCAAAGTCCCCTACCGCGGTGATGTCATCCCCCATTTAAGACAAAACGTCGCAAGTCAGTATGGGACTTTGTGGATATACGACCTTTTGTGTTGGTGCGCTCGTTAATACTCCAAGGAGGGGTGGCGTGAGCTCGTGGATGTGTGTTATACCATATTTGTTTATTATAAGCTAAGATGAAAGTCTCTTACCTGTATATTTTTTTGCCACGTCAAACAAGCATACGGTCCGCCTGATGGTAAGCAGTTACCATAGCCTATGGACGGATGGGTGTTTATTAAGTCACCTGCAATAATTTACGGGGTGAATATATAGGTTATACTGGGGTTGGTCCCGTAGTAAAAGTGGCTCAGTATAACCTATATATTCAGCCCGTAAATTACTGCTGGTGACTAATAAAACATCCTGTATGTAAATGTACCATGTCGAATTAAGTAGTTATATCTTTCCTTTGTCTTGAAATGTAGCAAAAACAATACAATAAACTGATGGCAGTATATATAACGTCGTATACTACGTAAACACTTATATTAAAAAATACCATCGCCGTATGTGTTCATACTCATCATCATCATATCGGCCGAAAGACATCCACTGCTGAACACAGGCCTAATCCAGGAACCCCACAACGAGCGCGCTGCCTTAATTGCCTTATCCTCTTTGCTCACTGCCATCCTAACCAGCTCGTCGGACCAACTAGAAGTTGTGTACCTTTTCCTGCTGCTTAGTCAGGTCCGGTTATGTTTTTACAAGCTTTTATTTAACTTGGCCGGTTAGTATGTATGGGACAAATCTTGCAAGTTAAATTTGACCCATTTCCCGGTTTCCGATGAAGCCAAAAACTTATTAAATTGTTATTCTGGATCTTAAATTAAAACTTTAAAACAAAATATTGTCTTAGATACCTGACGCGGGCCTTCTCAAGCCAGCGGACCCGGAGCGGCCCCACATTTGTTCCATCTGCCACAAGGGCTTCAAGCGGAAAGACCACCTCAAGCTGCACGGTGTGAGCCACCTGGCGAGGGACAAGCTCTGCCCACACTGCGGGAAAGGTAAGCTTAAGACAAGATAAGACTTGTTCATACGAGTCACTAGTGTTACTTCATAGATAACCGACACGGGCCTGGGCAAGCCAGCGGACCCGGAGCGGCCCCTCATCCCCATCTGCCTCAAGGGGTTCAAGCGGAAACACCACCTCAAGCTGCACGGCTTGAGCCACCTGGCGATGGACAAGCCCTGCCCACACTGTGGGAAAGGTAACATAAGATAAGTCACTGTGTTACAGAATAAGCGGTATTTCATTTAGAAAACTCTGTTGCGAAAAGAATTATCTCACTTCGCGGAACCATATTAACTTCACATTTGAATGATTTTCAATTCCATTTCAATTCAATTGTAAAGTATTTCTAATTTTCAACTGACTGCCCTAGGGAAGGACAAACACATGAATACGTTTACAGATATGTCGTTCGTACACCCAGCTTTAAAACTTTATTAAATCCTTGAATAAAAAGGCTAAAAAGGATGACCGTACTCTTGTCTGCCCTATGCTTATACAGGGTGATTTCTGGGTCCTGATCCAGAACCACTTTTTCTGGATCTATTAATGATTTACATTATCATACGGTAGTATTTGATTGAAAGATGATAAGTTTGATCTTTATTATTTTTCAAGTAAAATTAATCTTATACGAAGTAATCATGGTCACCCTATGACTTTTGACATACGCTGTATGGAAAGCGACAAGACGTCACATTGAGTAGGGTGACCAAACTGTATGCAAACATGTTTTTTTCTACTTGTCATCTGAAAAATTATCATAATTATTGGTGATAATAAATAATGAGCAACATCATTTGATTCATCTTTGAATTCTGTGTGATGTCTTGTTCTCTTGCTCCACGACCCCGCAATCACCCTGTATAACAGATTACAATTACACTTAAAGTAGGGATGTCACGAATTCGCATTCGTATATACGAATATTCGCATCATTTTAAACATTCGCATTCGCATTAAATGAAGCGAATGTTTTGCGAATGCGAATGTGCGCAGGTAGTATCCTGTCTCGTTGACTCACGTTTGGGTAGTGCGCGCAAACTGATTTCAAGTAATGCATTTTGAGCAGTAGACAGCATTTTTTAACATTTTATAACATCCCGTTCTAAGGTAACATATGTTTTATGCCCTCCGGTCGACTTTGGCCACTTCCGAATCCACTCCAACATTGTCCTTTTGCTAAGTTGTCACTTTATAGATTCCCTAGTTGACTACTTCCTAAACAGTCATTTCCCTATTCGTATTTAAATCTGTAGTAAAACATATCCTTCACAACTTAACCAGCACTCAACGCAAGCAACGTTAGCGGCAGCATGACATGACCACCGTCGGCATGATCGCTAAATCCTCTACCCATAGGAAACTATGTTTTCGCCCGTAGATATTTACCACTGAGTACCACTGAGTGAGATTTCACCATGGATACCTAGCGAATGGAAGAGTTGTACTTTATTTTGTGATAAGATAATGTACATGACTCAATTTCCTAGTCCACAAAACCCCCAACATTCTTTACAGCCTTATACCTCTAGTACTCTATAGAATGTACAAGTTACTGTTCCACCTACCTTTTTTCCGAAATCGCTCCATCAATACCATCCTAATAAGCTCAAACTTTTTGATCACACTTGCTCGAAAAATATCTTATTTCATGCAGGTGTACTGAAGGACAAAGGCCTATATTGTACCCGCGGGAGTGGATTTAAAAAAAATGTAGGGAGTTAAATAATAATAAAATTATAAGTAAAATACTTGTTTAAAGTCAAGGTATGAATGATTTAATATTTTGCAGCTGTCATGAATTAACACCCTCGTTTGCAATATTTCACTTACCTCCCCTCGTTGCACTATGTTGTACTATTAACTGCAAGATTAAGTTTTTTCGTCGAGGAGTTCCTAATCCAGGAATAACCGTGATGCAGGCATCATCAGATCAGATCAGATCAAAATTGTATTTCTTAGGTATATTTTTACGAACGTGACTTCTGTTCTACGTTTCAATTCTCACCCATGAGCGAAACGAAGACTTATTGGGCTTGGTTAGGTTTCCATACGATGTTTTTCTTCACCGAAAAGCAACTGGTTAACGTTAAATAATATTTCATTCGCAGAAGTTCCAAAAAAAACTCATTGGCTCGCGCTAAATTTGCATAGAATACGGAATGTAAAAATATATCAAGCGTCCGTATCCATTTTATTTATATCCTTGGTTCAACTTGAACATATTAGGAGCCCCCAAAAGGGTTCCTCCGAACAAGGGGATAAGTCGACCCTCCTCGTACTGAAGGATGGGGGGGATCTAAGCTTGCCTACATAGCTACTTTATAATAGGAATATTCGTGAAAGATACATTATTGTGTCCGTAACAAACACTTTAACAAGCAAATAATGAAAACTGTGAATTATTTCGGACATCAAAAACCCGCAAGTAAATAAATAAATCACCATAACATATAAAGAATCCGGAAATATTTAGAGATGCCACGACTATTCGGCAACTATTCGGTATTCGGCCATTTTGACGGATCTTCGGATGTGTGTGCGGAGTTGCGTGTCGGACTGTTGACAGTAATTGGCTACTTGACTGTTTTTGTAAATAATGTCAATCGATCTTGATTTTCCTGAGGATCAAATGTCTATATAGGGCTCATGGCATTTAAGCAACACAAAGGTCAGAAATGAGAGTTAAAGTCTGACGCTCGCACTCGACGATTGAAACGCCTCTAACAAAATGATATTGTAATGTGACGTCACATTACATTAGTCAGTCCTAAATGTATGAAAGATCAAGGTAGTTGCTATTTTGACCCTGAAATATTGCGTTTGTGTCAAATACCCAATTAACACATGTGTGGTAGGTGGTTTGAAATTGTGATGCCTATCCCAAACTTTTTCATATACTTTTGCTCGGGTACACAAATCTCTATTTTGACATTTCGCTGGGACCTCAGTTATCCGCGACCACGATCATTGAGACCTGCGTCGAAACGTCGGAAATAAAGGTAACAAAATACTCGTAAATATGTTTTAAAATGTGTTCGAAACGAAAGTTTTAACCGTCATTTTGAAATGAAGTTTAAAACCATTGTTATAGGGTGGTCATTTTTGCCATATAAAATCGATGTTTACCCGTTAAAGGGTTAAATGTTATACGACTTACATTTACAATAATTTAGACCATATTGAATCCTCATTTGGTTCTTTGAAGTAATTTTTGCTAAACTTGACTTAAGTTTCATTTACGTCGATGTTTCGGACGTGGATCGCGTGGATGTATTTGTGTGATAAGTACAGATATTTGTTCTTGAGTCATGGATGTTTTCTATTTATGTATTTAAGTATTTGTATATTATATAAATCGTTGTCTGAGTTGCCTTCTTGAGCTTACCGTGGGACTCTCTCAATCTGTGTAAAAATGTCATGCAATATTTTCGTAAATAAATTATTATTTTAATTGTTTCTCATGTAAAGCACTTGACTTTCTTCCCCTATTTTATACAAGCTACTATCGGTTAATTACAAACAAGTTACATGAAAACGCTGTTAGCGGTTACTTACTCGGTTAGTAACTCCAGTGGGGCCGTTAAACAGCTATTACCTTTAGTATAGTTAGGGGTGTCCCCTTACCTACGTTAAAAACAATTGTAGTAGGGGAGATTCAGTCAGCAGTAGGAGTAAGTAGCTACGCGGCAGAGCTGGTCAAAATGATCTGCATACGTTCTTCCCTAAGCAATAAGGCTGAAAAACACCGGAGGGCGTAGTGGTGGAATGTTCCCGATCCCAGTGCGCCCTCACGAACGGCAAAGAGGGTGAAACGCCGGAGTGGGTTTAGTGGGTAGGGTCAAGTTCTATCCCCCCCTCTCGCTAGCACAGGAGAAAGGAGCGGAGTCCCACATGCCGTGCGTAAATATATTCCCACTCCGTCAAAAAAAGTGTTCAAAATTATATTAGCCCAGCTTAAGAGGATACGGGAGCTGAGATTTAAATATTTTAGGTGAATATATCCGTCTCGCTAATGGAATCGCGATAAGGACAACGCTAGGTTAGGCGAAAAATCCTGCTCAATAATCTCAAAAAACGATGTTTCGTACTCGACTGTTTCCTTCTACAAAACTTAACCAAATGTAACGCAATTTTGAGATCTTAATGGTAATGAAATTATCTGTGTCGGACTTGCTTTTTAGGCTAATTGATGTCAGTTTTGAATACCATGTTCTCTTTGCGGCCTAGTAAACTAGGGCGTTTTTGCGAATATTTGAACCCTATGAAACAAAAATATAAAAAAAAGCAAAACAGTCCGACACAGATATTAATAAAAATAATCTGTGTTGAAAAAATCATTGCTCTATCTTCAAAAACCACGGAGGATACAGTCGAGTACGTTTGTTTGGAGAAATGACCACTCCTGTTGCCTCTTAAGGCTGCGTTTCCATCACAGATATGTGATGATGCGTAGCGAAGGATGTGTTTGTTAAGAACCCACAATCACTTCACCATGTGCGAGGAAAGGTAAATGAAATCATTCTATTGGTTCCACTACGGCGCGCTCCGGATTTTTTTTAACACCATGTCCGCTTAGCAACTTTTGCTGGCTACTGCTGACTATACCTAGTTAAAAATAGAACTAGTGTGTTACCTGACAACAGTTCAACAAACAACTTTAAGGACTTACTGCGAACATCGAAAATCGAAGTCGTTATCTGCCTCTCTCGCTCGAATATGCAAGAGACAAAGACAGGCAGTTTCGATTAGATAGGTAGGCTGCTTAGAACACTAAGGGCTTACCGCGAACCACGTTCGACGTGTTGCCTCCCTGTCATGCTTACGGACAAATTTACAAATGCGACAGAGAGGCAACACGTCGATCGAACTTGGTTCGCGGTAGGCCCTCAGGTAGTACACGCTGCATCTGACGCGATAACCAGTTGGCAAGTGTACTTCCGCGTCCAACGTATGCCATGTTGACAAAAACACCGCACTCCACGTGAGTTTCTGTCGTGGGGTTACGTTACTTATACCTTAACCGTTTTTAACTTTGTATGGAGAAATAAAAGTAATAAATAAATAAATAAATATTATAGGACATTATTACACAAATTGACTAAGTCCCACAGTAAGCTCAATAAGGCTTGTGTTGAGGGTACTTATACAACGATATATATAATATATAAATATTTATAAATACTTAAATACATTGAAAACACCCATGACTCAGGAACAAATATCCATGCTCATCACACGAATAAATGCCCTTACCAGGATTTGAACCCAGGACCATCGGCTTCATAGGCAGGGTCACTACCCACTAGGCCAGACTGGTGGTGGTGGTGGTGGTGGTGGTAATGGTATTTTTCCTGACTTTACTCACCAATCGAGTCTCCCCACTCTAAAAACTATCTATTTCATTTTTTGAAAGAATCTCTTCTTCTTCGCGTTGTCCCGGCATTTTGCCACGGCTCATGGGAGCCTGGGGTCCGCTTGACAACTAACCCCAAGATTGGCGTAGGCACTAGATTTTACGAAAGCGACTGCGACTGCCATCTGAGCTTCCAATACAGAAGATAAACTAGGCCTTGTTGAGATTAGTCCGGTTTCCTCGCGATGTTTTCCTTCACCGAAAAGCGACTGGTAAATATCAAATGATATTTCATACATAAGTTCCGAAAAACTCACGGGAGTTACGTTTAAAAGTTGCACAAATTGAAAAGGTAGAGGGAGAACCCGATATATTGCGTGAAAATTAACTATGTTTTAAAATAACAAAAAATAATGACACTAAAATCGAATGAAAAAACTCAATTTTGCGACTAAAACACGATAAAAGCACTTTTCCATTGGAATTTTTGCATCAAAATTGTTTTTAGTTACATAAATCTTCTTTCACCAGATTTTTACTCGGCTCTCGTAGTAATATAGGGTTATCTTTTTCACCCGCCAAGACGAGCCAAGCGAAGCGCCAGGGCACTACCTACATGTCATCGAAGCGCTTCGTTGTTTATTTGAACCCTCGTAACTTTGGTTTGGATTATACCAGATAAACAAAATTCTCGGGATATGATGTCAAAAGTGGACATATTAAACATGTAGATTTTCAATTAGCTCTTATAGCTCTTATACTTTATATTTATAGAAACAACCAAAATAGAATAACTTAATGCATTTAGGAATAAAAATCAGATTTTTTTTTTTTAATTTTTGGCCGAGCCAAATGCAATTTTGGTTTGCAAAACTAAAGATAGGACTTTTATAGGCGTAATCCGTAATATTGTGAGATTTCGAAACTAACCCAGTTGCAGTTTATCTTAGGAAATAATCTCTCGTAATATACTCCAAGTACGCGTCGCCTAACAAGACCCTATCCTACGGTCAAATAATAATCCCCAACTCGAAATCAATATTCAATATCCAAGACCCGGTTAGTCGACCTTTCAGTCCCCCTTATTCTAGGGGAGATCCCCCATGGGCCCGGCATATATTCCCATTCCTTAAACCCAAAACAAAACCAATGTATCTATAACCTTAGTTTCGTTATGTCTATACGTAATCGAAAACGCACTTATACTGGTTTTACCACTGAAGTATCAAAGTAGGGGTTACGTTGTACAGTCGCCATCAGATATATCGGAGCGGCCGAGCTGCTCACAAATATCTGAACACGCTTCTATTGCCAAGGCGCTAGGCGTGTTCAGATATTTCTGAGCACCTCTGCTGCTCCGATATATCTGAAGGCGAGTACACCACAGCAATACAGACGTTAAAGTTATGTATATACAGGTCCGTTTCGTGTGTTTAAAGTGGAGGGGACGACGCTTGGGAGTCTAATTTATAAGGAGGGGTGACTTGGTAGGGGAGTTTTTTTGAAGCTAAGCCGGTTTTTTGGGGACGTTTGTTTGAAGTCTTTACAGTTTACTGAGAACAATATTTTTCGATTCGTCTATAACGGCGAGAAGATTTTTTTTATTTTTCGTGACACAATGAATTTATAAAGTGGCTATGCAATTTTGCAGCTCGGTATACGACGATCAAACCAGCAAGACAAATTAATGAAAGCTTGTAATAAGTAGTTGAGACTAGTTTTTGAGTAGTTGTAGTTAGGCCTACTTCAAAAAATGTCTTGAATTGTAAAATTTCATTG